>NW_025999946.1:3430128-3550763 GCF_001458135.2 Marmota marmota marmota
AGTGATCATTACCAGGCCCACATCACCAGAAAATGAAATGCAGCACCCCAAAGCAAGAAGGATTAAAGCAAGCCCGCCACCATTAGGCACACACATATTAGCATATTTGCGCTGTAAGCAGATTTAATGGTAATAATAAAGTTGTCTTTAATCTGAACTGGACAAAAATTTCAAATGTACATGGCTACGCACAGACGCCCTGGCATCTGTACACCACTTTATATTTTTCAAAGCACTGTCACACCTGCTCTTTCTTCTTTGCGTCCCTGTTTCCTTCAAGCAAAAGCAGGTATAACAGATCTCACGTTTACTTGACAACTGAGACTGCCAGAAGGGAGAAGATGGGACCTTCCTGGATTTGCCTCATGAGTCAACTAACCGAAGCCCCCAGGGCCTGGACCCATGATCTTCCCACTAGAATAGCCTTTCTTTTGGATAAAACCACATGACAATAAGGACCCCTAGTTGTCATAGGAAAAACATAAAAGACAAAACACAGTAAGTCAGAATGAAAAGTCAATAAGGTCTCTTACCGGGGACTACCAGAAACAGCTGATGGTACCCTGTGGTGGGCAGTGTAGACAGTGATAAAGCAACATTCTATGCACAGCCTTCTTCTATACCACGGTCCCCAACATATCCATACAGGTAGAATGGCTTGGAAAAGTGCACTTAGGGAGTCAAATGTAGAGAAACTTGATTGGTCAGTTTGTGACACAGAAACAAGACGAGGTAGCAAGATGCCAAAGTAAAAAGTAAACTTTGGTTCCTGTCATATAATATCCAATATGTAAAATTTTAATATACTGAAGGGAATTCAAGTACATTATCAACTATTGACAGGTACTTATGGTTATAAGAAGATAAGCGAAAGACATTAGCTTAAATAAATAAATAGATATAACAGCATGCAGCTGGGCTCTAATGAATTAGTTCCCTAATTGGCCTTCCCTGAACCCCACAGCAGTCTCCATTAGGCCTTCCTGCACAATCCATACATCAATAACAGGATGTTTTTATATCTAAGTCTCTGGGCCAAGCCATCTCACTGGCCTTGACTACATCTTAGGAAGTAAGAATAAATAAGGGGCAAGTTGAAGTTTAGCCACAACAAAAGTTGCACTGTTGCACAAGGAATCATGTTTAAAAATTGGGGCCAGAGCCTGGTACAGTTCTTTGATCAATAAACATTACTCTGAGTGAATGTATTTTTCTGGAGGTACAGAATGTGGGCTGGAAGAACAGAAGGGCCTTGTGGAGACATTGGAATTAGTCAGTCATGTAGGACAAAAACCAGATTATCACGTGAGTTCAAAACACTGGCTGTGGTCATTATTGCTAAACTCACATCCCCTAAACATAGGCCATATGCAGGGGGCAAAGCACAAGGACACATGTTTGAGATGTTTTCAGAATCATCCTAAAGACAATCTTGTCCAGTGGGTCTCAATCTTTCCTGTGCATGACTTTCATCTTTTCATATGACAGCAAACACTCAGAAGGCTTCATAAAACACAAAGTTGCTGACCCTTAACCAGAGAGTTTCTGATTCAGTGCTTCTGAGGCAGGGCCTGAGAGTCTGCATCTTGAACAAGTTCACCAGTGACGATGCTGCTGCTGCTCTGGGGACATCACTTTGAGAACCCTGCTTTTGTCCAATGTCTTCATTTCAGAAAGGTGGAAACCCAGAGAAGGGAAGTAACTTGTTCACAGGGCCCACACCCAGTAGCTCACTCCCTGGTGTCCAAAGGATCCCTTTTGTTATGAATTCAATGTGTCACCCTAAAATTCACATGCTAAAGTCTTAACCCCTCATATCTTAGAATATGACCTTATTTGAAAATAGGGTCACTGTAGACATAATAAGATGAGATCATACTGGACTAGTGTGGGTCCCTAATCCTATGGGACTGACTGGTGTGCTCATAAAAGGGAAGTTTGAGCAAAGACACACACGCGGAGAAATACTGTGTGATGTGAAGATGCAGGCCGCATGGACGTCTCCCCAGGCCAGGGAAGATGGAAGATGACCACCAACCATCAGCAGCTAGTGGGAAGGCAGGCAGACAGCCTCCCCCACAGCCGGTGGAAGGAACAACCCTGCTGACACCTTCATCTTGGACTTCCAGCCTCCAGTAGTGTGGCACAATAAAGTTCTGTTGTTGGAGCCACCCAGTTTGTGGTGATTTGTCACAGTGACCCTGGTCATCTAGTGCACCTTTAAAGGAGACCACCAGGGCTAAGGGAGACACCTCCCTGAGGGATGTTCCGGAGCAGCCTCAGGCTCCATCTCCTCACCCATCTCTTTCTCCCACTCAGTCCACTCAGAAAATTCTCTCTATCCCTCCACTGAGAACAGGGGCTCTTTAGTCTTCCGAAATCTACGCTCAAGGCTTGGCTCTATTGAGGGTGTAAATCTGCAGTGATCTCTTTCCAAAGTCATGTGGCCGTAGTGGTAGGGACCCTTGTCTTGCACATGCTCTGACCCAGTGTGCCTGCTTCTAGGGCTTCCAATGAAAGAAATCAAGATCCAATTGGAAGAACATGTGAATGAATATGTGTCTTTGTGAAAGGAATAATAGTAAAATAAATGAAAGAAAAACTTGTTATGAGGATATCAGGTTGTCGTGAAAGCATTCTTCATTAGGATATTATATGGAAAATGCACATTCTGTAAAATTGAGTAAAAAGGCAAGATATAAAATACATTGAAAGAGTGGAAGAATGCTACAAGGAAATACCGTAAAATATTAAGGGTTTAATTTGAGGACTGGCAAGACTATTGGAAATATTTAAATATTTTTCTTCTACTTTGCTTTTTCTTTGAAGAGCATCTATTATTTTCAAAATAGAAAGATCATTTGTCAGGAGTGGGTTCCAGAGATTCGCAATGTTTCCTTGCTCATCTTTTTTCCTGTATTCCCTTCCGTCATGTTGCCCCGTCACAGAACAAAGTCACCTAAAATCTATGACATGTCTGATAATTCTGTCCCCACAAGGAGGAAGGACCTTTTTGCTTTGAAGACTGGGTACATCCCTTATAATCTGACTCAACCTGCTTTCCTCCTCATTAGAGAAACAGAGTTGGCAGGATTGTACAGCCATGCACATAAGGTTCTCTCCCTTTTCCATGTCTGGTGCCTGAGGTCGGTTTCTGCCTCAAATCTCTCCAAGTGGTTCTCCCACAAAGAATACTACTTACATTTATCATCCTTTGTCTTGTAGCTGCTTTCTTTTATGTAACCAGATATTTTGTACCACACTGTCTAAAATTCTGCCTTTGTCATATTGTCCAAGTTCAGTCACTGGAAACTGATTTGGGTTAAAACAGGTCTTCTTCTAAACATGAATAGCCTTAGGAAATGTGAAGTGATCAGGCAGTTACACTTTAGTATGAATCAGCTCCAAGCCGCTTTCTTCCTCATATCCAACTGAGAGTATTTTAAACTGAGGAATTGGAGTTCTGAAGGGAAGATGAAGTCACACGCAGTCATATTATAGAAAGAGGGCACTGACCAGGATGTGGGTATTCAGCATTTAAGAAATAGAGTAGTGGAAGTTAGGAAAGGAGGGAATGTGACAAAGACAAATTAAACCCGGGGCAGAGTTCTGCTGGATGGTCCTACTTGAGTAGCTTTCATTCTATTATATTATTTTACAGAAAGAGAATTTCTATAGCAGCTTATAACTGATGTTCAAAGTAAAGAGGAACACCCAAAGTTTTCAAATCATGTGACTAACAACAGATCTGGAGCTTCCTTTAATACTGAATAATGAATCAGTAAACAGCTGAACATGAGTTAAATGACATTAGTCATTTCGCATGCATGGATAAATATGTAAAATATAAGTGTGTATTTTATATACATATATACATATATATATGCAGCATGTATATATGTATAACTGTATGTGTGTGTGTGTGTGTGTGTGTGTATGTGTATGTATATATATATATATATATATATATATATATATATATATATACATGTACAGATGTGTAGACATACACAGAGTAGGTTTTCATAATTTCTCACCTGAGTTCTGACCCTGGTAAGAAATCCAACCAAAAATCCCTTAACATCATATTCAAAAATGTATGTCTGTGTATGCTTGCTTCTGGGTGGAGGTCCACAGCTGTGAGCAGGTTCTCGGAGGGCAAGTCACTGTGTTAAGGACCTACTGGTGGCTGTAACACAAACCCATGCTGTTCAAGGCTCCTGGCTTTCACGCCCTTGGCCCAGCTCCTCACACACAGGTCCTCTGCAAAGAGGAAGAAAGCCAGGATGGTGCTGCGCTGGACAGAACCTGGCCCTCTCCCGACACAAGTGATGTCACTGGAGGCTTCATGCCAGGGACCTGCCCCTGGCACCCAGATGGTTCCTCCACGTGGAGTGCGGCAACAGAGGGGAGAGGCTCTGATTAGGTTTCCTCTAAGACTCTTTTGGTCCCAAGGAAGTCAATGAGCCTGCTAACGTTCTTGGATCTGCCACTCAACTCTGAAAGGCAGATCCATTTTCTCTACAAATTTGCTCCTGGCTGTACAACTCAGTGGCACATTCCATCTCCTTCCTCTTCTCTTCTTAATATGAATCCATAAAATTTTAATTATCAAAAAAAATTCTTTCAAAATATTAGAGAAATCAGGCAGATCTTTTAAACCCCAATGCTTTAGGGATGCTCCCTTGGGAATGCTCCAGGCCCAGGACCCATCTTACATCTTCAGGGCAAGACAACAGTCACTGATGTGTATGATAAGCCAAAACCAACACAAAGACCTGCGATGATAAATTCACTCTTGTGTATTTTCTAAGGCAGGAAATGTGAGCAAACACATTTTATGATGTTTCTAACAAGGTAACCGGAAAATTGAATTGACCGGAATCCCATTCCCAAACCATCCCAGTTAAGAATTATACACCTAGTTACAGACTCTTTCAATTCCAGCTTAATTTAACATTTACTCACAGCAAAGGGAAGGCATGACGAAGATGACGAAGGGAGCCTGGGTCTGCTATCAGCAAGACACCAAGGTGCCCCTACACACCCTCAGGACTGTGGCCCACCCACCACCTACCCTCCTCTTTCCCTTCCTCTCTTCTCCCACCGGTGGCAGCCACGGCCATGGACATGCATTTCCATTACCAGCACCATCTTTAGCGAGGCATGCGGGCTACAGCTTCCAGTTTATAAACCTGTAACTTGGATACCATCTCCTTTTTGCCCTCTGCACAAGCCCATAAACATCCCCAGCTCTGGCTCATGATGGGTTCTGTGCTCTAATGGACGCTCCCTCCTGGATATCCCAAAAGAGAAAGATGTGTCTGGTAAGTGGGAGAGGTCAAAGCCGAGCACAGCTATTTATTACATATACTGCGACCAGATGGATCTAACTCATCCATCAAAGCCCTCGTCATCCTCATCACATTAGCTTCTTATAAAAGCCTCCTGCTCTTTCCCCGCACAGTTCAGTTCTCTCTCCTCCTCCCTCTCTCTCTCTTTCCCTCTCTCTCTCTCTCTGGCTCTCTCCCTCTCATGCACTTTCAGGAAAATGAACCCTCTCTAACCCCATTGCTGTTCTCCTTAAATCATGGCTACCCATCACTCCGTGGCTATTTTTAAACTTTACTTTTATCAATACTCATCCTGTAGCTCAGGGAGATATTAAAACTGTACTGGGGCAAGGAAGGGCGTTTCTGACACTTGCTCCCTCATTCATCAGTTCCTCATAGGCCCGTTGGTGACAATGAAAAGATTTCACAATACCGTGCAGCAGAAACTCATTCTCCTGCTCATCCATCATGCTCAGCCTAGCAGCAGTTCCACTGACCTAATCTGCAATGCCTCGGTACTCGCTGGAGATTTCTTAAAGGCACCCTTCATTGTTGTCTGTAACAAAGAATAGGCCTGGGCCATTCGATAAGGAGGCTAAATGGTGCAAGGATTAATGAAATATTCCTTCATTTTCCCAGTCCTGGGTTCAAAGACTGCGGGGCGGGCCAAGCCGAGAATCTTCTAAAGGCTGAACTCCATGTAGCTCACTAATGGTCCAGCTGAGCAGGCTCAAATGCAAAGAGCATTTCTTGGGGCACAAGAGGAAGAAGGGCCCCAAACTGTGAGTGCCTTCAACAATCCATTTCTTCATTCGTTCACCGATTCATTTGCTCATTTTTGCAAACGCTCTTTAAATACCTCCCATGTGTTAAGTTTTACTTTAAGCACTGGGACCTGAAAGGTGGAGAGTAGAAATGTCAGTTGCAAGGAGCTCATGCTTAGTGGAGGGAAAGAAAAATAAAAAGCAAAGATTTAAATGACAGAAGTCATGGCAGCCTGCTAGCTGGCCCTGGCACACCTGCCCCCTTCTTCCGTTCCCTAACTGAATTTCCTTTGAACTGTAGTAGAGTACATGGCAGCCCTGCTGAAGACTCCATCTTTCAACCACCCTGGCAGCTCAGTGATGCCATGCGACAAAAATCAAGCCAACAGAGTACCAGTAAAGTGTTGTGTGCAAGGTTCATACTGTATCCTTAAAAGGGACACTGGCTGTGCTTCATGCTGTCTCCTCTTTCCCCATGAGACAGAACACAACCCTGGGCTGGTGAGCCAGCTGTGGCCAAGAAGACATGGAAGACCAAAAAAAGACTGGCAAGATGGAGCCTGAGTCCCTGAATGACCCCAGGGAGGAAAAAGACTAAAGGTATTCGATGACCCTGAACTGGCAATGATCCAAGCCCTGGCTGCAGAGACTAGATGTGTGTGAAGGTGGTGGAATAAAGAGGGCTTAGACATCCAAATGTGTTTGACCTTCAGAGCTTTCTGAATAGAACCCAGAGGACAAAGGGCTACACTACAGGTCCTCATGTGTTTTGCAGCTGACATCGGTCCCACTTAAATGCCCAGAATGAGGACAAATGAGAGGCAATTCAGAGACCCCAATAGATAAACACAATAAGCACTCCTGATTCATTTAAGTTCACAGACCATTTCCCCCTTACCCTCCAGCTTGTTCCTTGCTAAGCAAAACAAAACAAAACCCTCTGGAGAGTGCTGCAGTTCTTAACAGTCAGTGCTGTTCATTCTGCTGCCTACTTAAGCGTTCCTTGGACTATTCTAATTTCAGATCTCTGTCCTCTCTCTGGAATGAAGCATAAGCTCCCTGAGGGTAAGAATCACATCTTTAGTTTCTCCCCCACTGGATTCTGGCATAGGCCTCAGCAAGACACAGACACTCCAAAAAAATAAATAAATAAATACCAACACGTAGAGAACTGGAAAAGCAAAGAAATGAACTAAGGATGTCACTGAGCAAATTTTGTGAAAAAATTTAAAAAAAAAAAAACTAGTGCTGGAACCAGCATTTAGGGTGCTATGGTTTATTCTTCCATAATAAAAAGGCAGAAAAAAAGAATCCTTAAGAAATGAAGAATCACTGCTGTTATATATAAAGAAAAAAAAAACACAAGAAGAAATGAAGAATCAGTCAGGTACAGTGGCACACACCTGTAATCCAGCAGCTCAAGAGGCTGAGGCAGGAGGATCGTAAGTTCATAGCCAGCCTCAGCAAAATCGAGGTACTAAGTAACTCAGTGAGGCCCTGTCAAATACAAAATAGGGCTGGGGGTATGGCTCAGTGATGGAGGCCCCTGAGTTCAATTTCTGGCACCCAAAAGAGAAAAAAAGAAATGAAGATTCCTAAAGAATACTGAGAACAAGAGCTCACAGCCAGAGAATGGTAAAGATCTTCCAAAATATGGTCTTTTAGTATCTTTTCAGGATAGCAGAATACCAGCCTGGGGCAGAAACAGGGGCAAAGCCATGTTACAAATACCAAAGTCACTCACCCCGAGCACTCTGGGTCTTAATCCTTCCCCTCTAATCCTACCCATGTCCCATCACAAATTCCAGTTGAGAGCCCAGAGGTGGCTGAGGTGGTGAGAATGGTAGGACACCTTCGTGGAGTATAGAGGCGAGGGACATCAGTAGCATAGTCATAATCTACGCCTGGCTCTCAATCCATTCTGGAGCCTAATCAAGAGGCCCCTTATTAATTCTGAATTAGAAACAGCATCAATTTCTCCAGCCGATCACAATACTAAAACGCCAATCTCCACTCCTGTGAGCAAAATATCCCTATAAGATATCTAATGAATAATATATAAAAATGTTTTATTTAAAATTAGTTGAATCTAATATGCCATTGATTTTAATATATAGGATTTTTATGTACCACTTAGAAAAACAAAGCTATTACACTGAAACAATGCTCTCCAATCGCCTTGAATTCTTACTTTATACTTACTAAAATAGTTCTTTTAGACTAATTTAGACATGGATTTTTATCACCCATGTATATATTTTTTAAATGTGAATTATATGAGATGAGGTATTCCAGAAATTTTTACTCATTTTTTGACTCTTGGCATCAATCTTCAGCTCAGAGTTTAGCATTGCTTTTGATTTCATGCAGAATATCATCTTCTCTGTCCATCAAGAGTGTAGACAATGCAAGCTACCAACACATATTCTCTAAGTCTGGACACTAGCACCCTGAGTCTTACCAAGAAATGTTAGCAGAAGGTTCCCAGACAACAACCAGACTTATAGTCTTTCCATGAATGGTCCATCAGTGGTGGGTCATTATTATTTAGTATTGACTGAAACGGTTGGGGTCACAGTTCAGAAGAGCCACCAGGAATAGTTGCCAAGGCTGCCAAGCCCAGGCAGAGACAAAGAGGCTACAACAGACTCCGGTCATCAGCTCTCTTTCATAAGCACCATGACTTGGAAAGATCCACCCCCACTGCTGATGAATTAAAATGTGAAAGAGCATGCATCCTAGCAACATGGACTGCAGTATGACTTTTAGTGGACATTTATTATATTATCTTCCCAGAACTGCACATGAGCTTATGGAGAGGGACCTCCTACCATGGGATTGGCTCCCAGCCATAGAAGTAGATGCTTGACCCCAATCCTAGGACTGCAGTCAACACTCTACCCCTAGCTGGCTATATAAGAATCACAAGCCAAAATCAGGGTGTCAAGCGGAATATGCCGTTATCCAGGGTTACAAGCGAGGGAGGAATCACCTTCCTGGCTTATTCAGGTTGCTGGCAGAATCCAGTTCCTCACAGCGGCAGGTCTGAGGTCTCCCTTTACTGTCTGCCAGCTGGAATCCACTGTCTGCCCTAGAAGCTGGCCAATACCTTCTCACACAAGCCCCTCCATCTTCCAACCAGCAATGGCATGTCAAATCCCTTTTATGTTTCAAGTATCTATAACTTTCTCTACTTCCAACAGCTGAAAAAACCACTGTACTTTTGAGGTCTATGTGTTAGATCTGGCCCCTCCCCGCAGATAATCTCCCTTCTTTCAAAGTTCACTGCACCATGTAACATATCAATCGGGGCAGTGATATTTCATCATATCACAGGGTCTGGGGCCTAGGAAGTGACAATCTTGGGGTGAAGGTAGATTTCTGGAATAAAATTCTGCCATTACAATAGACTCCCCATGAACTGTGCCTTCTGATAAAAGCCTGCATTTCCTTAAACTAGACCAGTTTGATTTCTGAGCCCTAATACACTAGTCCATTAAACAGAAGTAAAGACTAACCATATGGACACTGACCAACTCATCTTTACCAACGTGGAGCAGATAACACTATTCTTAACCTAAATAAAACTATTCCCAGTTCTACTTGGGAAAACCTTCAGGAGTTAAATGATCAACAACAGTGAAAATGGCCCCCACATCTCAACAGGAAGCTGAATGTTGCCTACCCACCTCAGTCAGGGCTAGCAAAGCAATGGACAGGAAGCCCCAAAAGACACTTCAATTATGGAAAACAAAACAAAACCCAAGACCCATTTTAAAGCCCACACAAAATGGGGAAAGTAACCCTTTAAGCTTTTGTCCTATGAACTTTCAGGGCACCTGCCTTTGAATATCTTAATCTGATCACTATAAATGATCTTTTCTCTGTCATGATATCCTTAGTGAGGCTTCCACTCAGAATAAGTATCCCTCCTTCACCTTGCCTCACCCCAAACATTCCAGTATTCTTTATAACACGTGTGATCAGAGGGAGAGCAAAAGATCCAGGGAGAGACAGAAAGAATACAAACGTATCTGGAGAAAACAATTTCAGAATTTTTCTTCAACACTTATCTCCAAAATGGCCCATTTGATTCATGAACATCTCTAATGTATATCATCAGTGACTGAAGGAGTTTTTTTATATGATTTTTGACAATTTAACAAGTCCTCCTGACAAATTAAATGGTTGTGTTGACAACTTAACTGTACTGCCAATCAATATTTTCAATTACTTTCATTGTCATTCAGAAAAAATACAACATGAGGTCACACCGTGGTAAAACCAAGGGAAGAAAATAAAACAAGGAGCCATCGGTGGGGTGGGGGGCAGGAGACAGGGAGGGCACCAACTTGAAGGCGCTCCACAGAATCATCCACTCAGGGACAAGGGGACCCCAGGGTTTTGGGGACAAGCCTGGAAAATGGCACTTCCCTTGGGTGATGCTCTCAGACTCCACAATGGAGATTTTCCTCTTCCTCTGAGCTATTTAAAAGTCATTAGATTTGAGCTGTGGACACACAGCATTTTATTAGAAGGCCTTCCTTTCAGGCATTGGCCAACTGTGACCACCACTGTGGCCTCAGTCCTCCAGAAAGGCCCTCCAGGACCCCAGGTAATGTCTCTCAGCCTTTCCAGGGGTCGATTGGTCAGCCTGAAAAATTCAAGTCAGACAACGCCATGCAGAGGTCAGCCTTCTTAAGCTTTTCAAAGGGGGAGCAGCAAATCAATATTTTCAAATGTGTATTTATCATGTGGGAAGAGAGGTTACCCGTGGAGAGGCAAGCAAACATACAGAAATAGCCCAGGCTTTCATGTCCAGAGATGGAAAAGATGACCAGAGGTAAAGGCAGATTTCATAAAGGATGTTGATCATTATTACTTTTTAATGATCACTCATAGTGAAGGATTAAAAGGGGATTATTTAGCAATATGCACCAGCTCTCCAAGCAAGGACAACACTCTGTCAGTGTCTTCCCAGGTGCCTGTGACTTCTGGCCACTCCATTGCTAGAGGCTGTCCCCAGAAGGAGGGAGCAACACAAAGCTCTTCTCTCTGCACGCCTGTGTCCTGTAGCTGCCTGTGCCATATCTCCACCTGCCACACACTGTCCTTCCATCCCCTCTGGCTCTAAACCCACCTCCTCCAGGAAGTTTTCTCTGATTGATTCCAAGAGTCCCTGAGACTCTCCATACCTCCAAAACTCCCCAGTTGGCTCTGAGTATTTCACATCTTCTAGTATTGTCTAAATGTGCCACACACTAAGTATTTTAAAAATTCTGCTTAATCTCCTTAGAGAACTATAAGGACATTGGGAAAGGACAATGTCAGGACCTGACACTGTAACTGAACCAGAGATGGCAGGGCAGTGTCACTTGAAATGACAACTCCAAAAGGAAGGTAGCAGCTGCCAGCAGCAAACCACAGGCCTCACTGAGAGAAAACTGGGACTATTGCTTATGTCTTCTGGGGTTTGGGATCAAGAAATAGGGATGTGTGTGTCTTTTCCTCCTCTCTAGAGCTAAACCATGATGATTACACAGTGGTATGAAGGTCTGGATCTGAAATGTCCCCATAAGGCTTGTGTATTGAGGGCTTTGTCTCTGATGCATCAGTGTTGAAAAGTATGGCTTTTAGGAAATGACTGGGTGATGAGGGCTCTAACCTCATCAGTGGATTAATCCATTTGATGAATTAATAGTTTGGACTGCTGGGAGGTGGTGGAAACTATAGGCAGATGGGGCATTCATGGAGGAAGTAGGTCACTGGTGCATGCCCTTTGGGACTATATCTTGTCCCTGACCCCTTTTTCTCTCTGTTGCCCGGCTTCCATGAGCTGAGCAGCTTTCCTCTGCCATGCCCTTCTGCTATGATATTTCTGCCTAAGAACCAGCTAATTGTGGACTAAAACCACTGAACCTGTGACCTAAAATAAACCTTTCCTCCTCTAAGTTGTTTTTCTCACGTATTTGTCACAGTGATAAAAAAGCTAACACAAGTGGGTTCTGGATAAAACACTAACTTAAGGGACTAAGTCATTTACTCAGCATTAGGAATAGCAATCCAGGAGCTCTAAGTTGATAGTAAAATTCTAACTTCATTCATGCATTCATTGTTACTGAGCAATCACTGTGTGCAAAGGGTGGCGCCAGGTGGTAGACAGGCAGAGCAGGTTCCTCATGGGTAAGGCCAACCCATAAGCAACAGAGACCTAAGTGAATGATGAGCAGTATGATTAGTAATATAACATCTGGCTGGGTATGGTGGTGATGCACACCTATAATCCCAGTGACTTAGGAGGCAGAGACAGGAGGATCACAAGTTCAAAGCCAGATTTAGCAATTTAGAGAGGCCCAAAGCGAGACCCTGTCTCAAAATTTTAAAAAGGGTTGGGGACATGGCTAAGCACCTATGGGTTTAATCCCTAGTACCAAATAAATTATATATATATATATATATATACACACACACACACACACACACACACACACACACATACATGAATAAATGACAACTGGTCCCCAAGGAGGGCTTTACTTTAGTAAAGGGAAACGGGAAAAACTTCCCAGGAGAGATGGCACTGATATTGGGCCTTGAATGGTAGAAAATTTACTAGGCAGGGATGATAGGAATGAACATCTCAGGAGAATAAACACAGAAAGTTGACTTAGCCCTCAAAGAATGTACCATCTGGAAGGGAAGAAGAGGTAAGTATGAGCAGGGCTACAGTCCAAGGAAGAAGTGGTAGGAGAGACTCACGTGAAGTGCTGTCAGAGATCCTGGCCAGATATGGGTCTTACAGAAGTAAGAAATCTTCAAGGGAAGGGATGCCAAAGGCACAAACTTGCTGAAGTGCCATTACAGAAGTCAAGGAGGGAGTCGTGGCCATGGCCAGGACAGTGGATCCCAAGAAGGAAAGAAGGGTGGAGTTGGCAGCTCTGTCAGCAAAGGGCTGTGCATGCTTGATCACTGGACAGTTGGAAGGAATGCCCCTATACAGTAGTGCACACACAGACCTGAACAGGGAGGGCAACATCAGGTTTCCCTTGCAGATCCTGGCATCCTGGCAAGGGCCCTTCTAGATCCACTGCCTCTGGGAACCATGATGACTCTAGAAACTCTCTCCTCCAAAAGTAAAGGACCTTAAGTTCTCCAAGCTTTTAGGAAAAATACTTCTGTCACCAAGAAATAGCTGTAACACCAACACATGAGAGCCTTAATAGTAGACACATTTCTGCCCCTTCCCAGCTTCTCCACACAAGACAGAAATTCTCTGAAAGCAGAAGAAAATGGAGGTGAGAATTGGTGCCCTTCAGCACACAACACCTGCTGACCCAAAGATAGCTCTGCCAACTGTCTCAGGCAAGGTTCCTTCAGGTCAATGTCCATGCATCCAAAGCTTGCGGCCTCCCTAAGGCAGATTCTCTCCAGCTCCAAAGGAGCTCCCAATGGAGGACATAACATTGATGCTTCTTGTGACTTGATTCTAATATCCAGAGGATGAGAGGGAAAGGCTGCAGGACATTTCTACCCACTCTCCATATTCCTTCCAGGGGTTCCTCAAATTATGCATCATGTCCTCCCCATCTCTAAAGAAAACCATATGAGTCCATCATATGAGTCCACTTGGAGAACCCCCTGGCAACCCTCTGGGCTTCTTTCCATCCTTTTCAGACTTACAGAGATGTCCTGTGGGTTCAAACATTGGGAGGCATTGTTGAGCCAATCACTCCAAGGACCAGGGTGAAGACAAAATGACAGACTACAAGATGGAGCCCCAGATTTATGCATTTTCTGGAAAGGCGTCTACCCAAAGGATGCTCCTCCGAGGATAAGCCTCTTTTTCAAGTAGCCAGCTATTTCTGGCATTCCTCCACACCCCACCCGGACACACACTCATGCACACATGCGTTCAACTCTCCTCAGTTTTTCTTTGTAGAGTGAACAAATATTCTTTTAGTCCTCATGCTGATATGTGATAGCAGTTTTTTAACAAAGAGTATAATCTGGAGTCTGGTACATTTCTATCAACATGCAAGCACGCAAACACACACACACACACACACACACACACACACACACACACACACCTCTCTCTCCCTTTTAAAAAAGAAGAAAAAAGAAAAGCCTGGAATTGAAGTTTACGAAGGAAAAGCGGGGTTCTCAAAACCAGTCCTATGCTTGTGCTACAGAAAAACCAATGGATTTGGCTCAGTTCTGTTAACCATCAGCAATTATCTTCCTGTCAAAGCTAAAGGTAACAAATTTCCCCATATCCAGCAAGGCTATATCACCAACCGGACACCAACATCATCTGACGGCAAGTAAATCACCACAGCAGCCATGGGCCCTGACAGACAAATGCTCTGTCTCAGAAAATCCAGGCCTATCACTCAGAAGGGGGAGAAAGGTTCTCTCAGCTGGTCTCGCCGAGGAGAGATTAAATGTTGCAGATTCGGTAAGTACAGTAGAAAGCAAATCCTAAATATGAGATTATTAATGGACTTTACACTGGTCTTTTTAATCTGGTGCCAACATATGCTCATCCATTTTACCTTGGTCAGCCTTGTTTCCTGATGGACGTAACAGGCAGGAGCCGTGCATTATCCCAGCCTTAATCAGTGCCAACAGCACAAGAACAATGTCCTGCTACCTATCAAATGGGGACTACTTTAGCAATAGCTGTTCTTTTATAATGAAGACTGTGTAATAAAAGATACCACTAATATGCCCTGTCCTTACACTTAACAATAACATTCATTTCATGATATGCTACATAATGGGGATATCAGTTCTTAACCTGCTCGGGAACAAAGTACTGCATTATCACAGGGCAATTGGAAGTTGGCTGGAATTCTCTGATAATCTATGGGCAAAAGCAGCATTTTACCCCCAAAGGACACAAAGTGCTGGTGTCACACTCTAAGAGCCAGTCTACAATTTGAAAAAAAGCCACCTTTAACCCGCACAATTACCAACCATTAAATGTGGAGCTGCTGGGTTTTTTTGTTTTATTTTTTTTTTTTCATTTCTCCTCTTTAAAAGGGGAGTGAAACAATTTTCTTCATGATTTGTGAATAGTAAGCAGCACACTATGCAAAAGCACTTGGTCAGTGCTCAGCATGTAGTAACTATTCAATCAGTGGCCATGGTTAAACACACACACACACACACACACACACACACTTTCATGGTATCAAAATGACATTACACAAACACTACTAGCAGGATATCTGTGACATGATACAGTCGGAGCACAAGTGTCTGCAAAGAAGCTTGCTTTATTCAACAACTGATTCCATTCAAGGCCCTTCTATGACCCCAAAGTTGAAGTAGGAATAGTGGGGACCCAAAAAATACCCCTGCCCTCAGCACAAATCCAATCTCTCTGGGAAGATAAACTTTACAGAACGTAATTCTCTGTCAAGAACATAGAAACCACCCCCTGTAAGACTCAGAAGTAACAGGCAGAAAGAGAAGACAGCTAAGAACTGGCACAAAGTGATGAGCAGAGTCCAAGGTGACATTAACTGGCTTAGCAGTCTGATAGCACAGAGCCCAATACCTGGACAACTACAGCCCCCTCTGGAACCCTCCTTTTGGGGTGAATCTTGTGAACTGGTATGGGGAAAGAAAGAGGCTTTGAAGCCTCTGCAGGCTTCTGACCTGGGATCTGAGCTCATCAGCACTGTGTTCCAATCCACAGAGCCAGCTGACCCTCCAAATCAATAATAACCCAAAGAAAAAGACTAGATGCCCTGGACTTCTTAAATCTACATGCAATATTTGTCAAAGCTTAAGTGTTAGGTTGAACCATATAAAACTGACATTTTTGTAGGTCAAAGCTGGTCAAATATTGGCAATTTCACATGATTAAAACTCGTACCACACCAAGAAGAAGGGCAGAAGGAGGTGTGGTAATCGCTCACCTTCAAGGAAAGAGGATTCTTACCTCAGAGAAGACATTTGGCATTAATTTCATGCCAAAGTTAAAATTGTTCCATTAAGGGAAAGAAGAGCACTGGACTAGTGGGGAGGGGCTTAGAAAACTGAGCCCTAAGCATGTCTTTGCCCCTGACCAGTCACAAGGCTTCAAGTAACTTCCCATTCCCCTCAGCCCATTTCCTCCCATGTATGTGAAGGTGCTGAACCAGAAGTCTCGAGAAGTTTCTCCCTGTTCTCAAATGTTACCATGCCACTTTGCTGTGGATGACATCAGCTCTTTTCCTGAATGGATGTGTGGCTAAGTGACACAGAGCATCAGGGAATGAGAAGTCTACAGTAGGCAGGATATAACTACCTCAAAAGATGAAAGGCACAGAGGATGGGGGAAATGAGGGTCAAAGATAAAGTTCTTATTGTTACCAAATGGAAATGAACAGATCCAAAGATGAAATAGTTAACAGTTCCACCTGTCTACTTGTTGCACACCCAAAGCTCAACAAGGATCTAGGATGGGCAGTTTGAACCATATTTTTCTCATCGTACTTCTCTAAGAGTTTCTGAGACCTTTAACACATGCACAAATCAAATGCCAGCAGCCAAATGAATTTGCCATTATCCTTCACAGGATTTATGGCTGATGTACCAATTCCTTGTCTGGTCCTAAATCTGCCACTTATTCGAGAAGCAACCCAAAGCCCCAGGTGCAGCCACATGTTCCACATTTACCTGCACACAGTGACAATGACATTGGGGA
This sequence comes from Marmota marmota marmota, assembly GCF_001458135.2. Lineage (NCBI taxonomy): Eukaryota > Metazoa > Chordata > Mammalia > Rodentia > Sciuridae > Marmota > Marmota marmota. The sequence goes on from NW_025999946.1 coordinate 3,446,925, forward strand.
TAGGGAGAGGTTCGGGGAAAAGTTCTGGAGCCTGACAGTGCTTAGGATGAGACCATCAAATAGCTCACATGGGCATGAGGGAGAGGTGACAATTTTAAATATTAGAATGAGCAGAGGAAAGTCAGACTCCTGGGAACTGAGCAGCCCACCAGGCAACTGTCTACTGTCCTTGTGGTAAAACATTTAGTGAACCAAGGAGAAGAAAAGAGAGTAGTATGGTAATGGCCTGCAATGGCACTCCTTCTCCAAATGGCTTTATTGCATTCCTACTCTCTGCAAGGATTGTTCTTTGATATCTTCCATATAAATCCAGATGCTAGCATCTGTGTAGTTACCTACTCTAGCATGAAAAGAAAAGGACATTCACTGGGTCTAATCAACTATGCACTTAGCCGAGTTAGGAACCTTAGTTATATTTCAAAATCTGCTACAATAAACCAGATGACCACAGGGAGGTCACATCCTCTGAATTTATTTCCTCATATCTAAAATGGTGAGATGAGGATTTTGAAAACTGGAGGCAGATGGGCCATATATGCATGGTTTCCACCATGCCAGATGTTTTAAATATCAATGTACCTGTCTACAATGCATGATCAAAAGAATTCACAGAAACTTCTACACCATTAGCTTCTCTTACACAGTGAGGAGATTTGAAGTTCTGCTTCCAGTACTTGGAAAGTAGTTTATATTGGACTAATTCTTCCACAGTTAAGAATTATGAATTCTGGGCAAAAGATTTTATGGAAGCACAGTAGCATGGTAAGCAGAAACTGGGCACAAGTTGACCCTTAACTGAAGTCTGTAAAGCAGAGTAGCTAAAACATAAGCTAAAAGTCACCATCTTATTGGCTGCAAGAGTCAAGAATGGATTTCACCATTGGCCAAAGAATTGAAAAATGAGGGGAGATATTCCAGAGAGGATATAACAACAAAGAGAAGAACACCAAAATCTTTCGGGGCGGGGGGAACTACAACTAAATTCTTGGATGACCCTGAACTGGGAACATTTACTAAGATTATAAGACTGAATTAAAAGTAATAACTGGAAGTTCAAAAGAATGGAACAGAGAGATTCAAGCTGGGGTTGGGCAGTGGGGAAGAGAGAGAATTTGTAATTTGAGTCCAGCCAATTAGCTGCCTGCTAAAACAAAAATCAACATGAAACTTGAGTCTGTCAGTCTGTATAATGTATCCTCCACAATATCCAAGATACAACAATGAATTACTCTACAATCCAAGAAACACAGTTATGTGACCTGTAGTATATATGTATGTGTATATTTTTTAAGTCAATAGACACTACTCTGTGATGACCCAGATTTTAGAATTAAAACACAGTATTTTAAATTAGCTGTAATAAACATGACCAAGGTCTTAAGGGAAAAGCTTTTGTAATAAATGAGGAGATGAATAAAAGGAGAATCTCAACAGAGAAATGGAATAAAATAGAACCAATTGGAAATCTAGAAACTAACAAGCACAATAGTTTAAAGGAAAAAATACAGATTTTAGATATGCCTTTAACAGTAGAATACAGAAAATGCCAGTGGCCATGAAGATAGATAAACAAAGATTACCTAACCAGAAACAGAGCGGAAAAAAGATTTCATAAGCGATAAACAGAGGCAGTGACAATGTGAGACATTTTAAATGATCAAACATACATGTAATTGGAGTCCCAATAGGAGAACAGAAAAGGACGGGGCCCCAAACAGGAAATAAAAATATTAACACACATATAACACACACACACACACGTATGATCAATGGTTAAAAAGAATTTTTTTATTTAAAAATTTAAGCATATCAATAAAAGAAACTTAAAGAAATCCATACAGCATAAGTTCAAAGAAAATTGTTGAGAGCCACAGCCGAAGGGGCCCCAGCAAACTTCCAACTGCCGGCTGATGATTGGCTCACAGCGGCCCCAGCAACATCTAGCTGATTGGCTCCTCTGCGGTGATGCTCATTGGACTGTTTCCCTGCCCTTTCAGACCACGGAGCTGCTCATTGGGGGACTTGTTTGGCTCCACCCACGTGACCCAGCCAATCGGCCTCAAGAGCAGGAGGATTGTGGGAGGTGGAAAGAGGCTTGTGGAAAGCCAGTGGTGGCAGTTGAGGCTCTGAGGGTTTTTCCTGAGAGGCTGTTTTGTTTGGCGTGTGTGGTTCTAAAAATAAAGTTAGTTTCTTTTGACAAGTGGCTCCTGATTGTGCCCAGCCAGACTGCGGCAAAAATCATACCTATGAATATTACTGTCAAACCTTTAAAGATCAAAGAAGAAAAATCTTGATAGAAAAAAGATACATTACATACAGAAAACAATGATAAGAGTGACCGCTTACTTCCCATGAGAAATAAGTGAGACTAGGATATAACAGAATAGCCCTGTAAACTGCTAAAACAGACATAGTCAGATCAAAATTTTATGCCCAATGAAAATATTGTTAAAAACTGGAGGCTACTTGAGTTGGACAGAAATGAGAAGTCATGGCCACAGACCCAAATTATAAAAGTTAAAAAAATGTTCAAAGAAATTATTCAAGCTAGAAAGAAACATTATCAGACACAACTATTCTATAAACATGAATGAAGATGAGTGGAAATGGCAAACATGCAGTAACATGTTAAGGTTGTTTTCTTCACTCAATTTCTTTCAAAGATTTTTGCTATTTTAACAAAGCTCTGACATTGCAGGGAGGGAGTATAATACAGGTGTTAAGTGAGGCATCAGAACATTCAGCCATACCTGGCTTATAGCAGGTCCTCAATAAAAATATTGTCTAATAAATGTTGTTGAATTAAAGTTGCCACTCCAAGCTAGAACACTATCCAAAGCTCTTTTCAGCTATACTGTTCTATGATGCTAAATATCTGTGGTTAATCTCTTATCCATTAATACCAGTAAATTGCAAATACTATTGAATAGCATATCATACAGAAAGTCTTTGTTTGATTTGGATTAATATGTCAATATCTTCCAATATGACACTAAATTCCAACTATAGTAGCCACCATATCACAGAAGATCCATTAACATTATTGATTATATACAGATAGGAAGTCCATGATAACTTTACCTGTTTGGGATATATTTCTCCCTAATGACATATAAGTAAGAGTGAAGTATAGAAGTGAAGAGCATAAATTTTTATATTAGAAAGAATTCTATCTGGTGATGTAACTTACAGATGTATGTAAGTCTGTAGGACAAGTCACTGAAGCTCTCTGAGCTTCTGTTTTCTCATCTGTTAAGTGGGGAAAATAATACTTTCATCACAGAGTTCTTTGGACAATTAAATGAGATGAGGTTTAGAAAGCTCCTTGAAAGAGTAATAAAAGGAAACTCCTGATGGAATGATTTAGTAATTAAAACTATTTTTAAGGCATAATCCTCAAAGAAATTAAATGACAGTCAACTTTGGAAGATTATATGTCATGTTCCTTTTTTGCCAAACCTCTATGTGAGTACTTTCGGTAAATCATCCAATTCAGAGCTCTTTAACTGTGTCCCACAGATAAGGAACAATTGTTTTGGAACCAACTTCCTTTTGTCTCTCTTGCTATCCTGCCTGCAGGCCAGGATACTCTGAACACAAAGTGGTCCATTTCTTCCTGTAAGCTTCTCCTCTAAGTGAGTGAGTCAATTCAAAAGATAATGGAAGCCCATGGCATGCAGCAACACGGTAGTTCATACCCCAACAGGACTCCAGACTGAAGGACGATGGGACTTCACACTAAAGGCTACTGAAAACCATTGTCAGAACACATACTTACAGAGGGGCCATGCCTCTCTGATCCTTCAGCTGCCAGCCATGAACTATATTGTACCAAAGTCCTCAAATTCTCAGCTTCAGGAACAAAGGCCAAGAGTCTGAAGACCCTGTGGGTGCTATAGCCGCCATCCCTTCTCACTCAGCACTTACTGGCAAGAAGCCACCACTGCCAAGTCCTCCAACGCATCACTGAGAAACCAATGGGACTTACGTTGCTCGTTACCAGTTACGCATGAACCAAGCAGGTGTTTATGACTCAACTTCAGAAAAGAGTTACTTCTCTGGTTAATTACTGTTCAGGTGGATTTCTACCTGCCTTTAACTGCCCACAAATAGTTAACTAACGAGCCTGTCATCACCAGCTTCATGAGGACTAGAGGTTAAGCATAAGCTTGATGATAAGCCATAAACGTGAGTAATTTGAAATGTTATTGGTTATTACAAAAATATATGATAATAATTTCCTCTTTAATGAAAGGGAACATGTTTATAGTGGTCCCAAGCTCCTTGTTCAGGCTCTGGGTAAGCGATGAGAACATGATAAACAGCTCAGACTCAGGATGGGCATCTGGGGTGAGGTGGCTCAAATGGATACTCACCACTTAGCAAGGTTATAAAAATGCAAACACATCACCACATTTGTATGATATATATGAGGTTTATGGGCTTCTTTCTTGAAGGGGGCTGCATGATGTTGGGGAGGGTTAGTGATCAAAATATTGGGAGCTAGAAGAGCCAAATTAAAGGAGATCAGGAAGAATCTACCCATTAGCATCATTGAATATTAGAAATAAGGAACTGTCCAAGTAAATTCTACACTGTGATGAAAACACATACAAAACACATAAATCATAAAATAATAATACAGACTATAAAGGTATAACAATATATTTCAAACCTCCCAAGCATGTCAATGGGATGAAAAAGAAACAACATGAATGAGAAGTCAAGGAATAATTGGTAAAATTCTAAATATCGACTATCATCATCAAGCTGGAAGATGACTATTCTTCAAGACCTGGAAGAAATTACAGATGTGCCCTGTTCCTCAAGAATGTGTCTTGTTCCTCAAGATTTAGCCTTAGAAATGGTCTCTGAGGGTAATTACTGCAAACTCACAGCCAAAGGTAGTGATGGAGAGACAGAATGCCTGGGCATGCTGTCTGTATGGCATGACTATCTTAAGTTCCCAGTCTTTACGTGTACTTTGTGGTGTCTAAGGCTGCTTTGGGGGCTTCCTAGGGCTACCAAATCACAGGGTACTACTCTACATTCCAGGAAAAGGTCCTTGACCCTAAACTCCAATCCAATGCCAAGCAAGGCACAGCTCTTCCCAAGAATGCAGGCAGGGAAACCAGGATGGCACCATGCCAAGGAGATGCTGGCATCTTTCCTATACCCCACAAGCAGGTGAGATAGCCCCCTGGGCAAGCAAGCCACAGTGCCAACAGCAATAGCTAAGAAGCCTCGGAAAGCAAAGTGGCGATAAAAGCTTTACAGCTACCCCTCTTTACGCTGAGTGTTCTCTTTCTAAATTAAAAGTCGTTTTCCATTTTTAACAGCCCCAACAATAACACTTTATAGAGCACTCTCTTTTCACGGACCACTTTATAGTCATTAGTTATTTAATCCTCAGAGGTGTCTCAGGAGACCAACGGGCAACGGACTCACTCAATCCCCTCTCCCTGTCCTGAAGAGCAGAACTGGCCCAAGCGTGTGGCTTTCCGGCTGCAGGTGGTGGCACTCCCATGACAGGGGTGAGGGCTCCATCCAAACCATAAGGCTGCTACGTTGCATCTGCCATGCTTATTGATATTTGCAGAGCAATTAATTTTTTAAAACACTGTCAAACCATTTTCATCAAGAAAACTACTTTTTGCCTTGGTTCCCCCTTTGCAAACGCCAACGGTAGTTGTTTGGAGTGGTAAAGATTTTATTACAACCTTCAAGTTAACAATCCCTCAAAATGTGTTTGTTGCCTGGAGAGGCAGACAGACATCACCAGTCTATTCAGATATAACAAACTCACTCAGTGAAATATCTACACAATGGCAAGGCATTTCTATCTCACTGAGGCATTTCTATCTATCAGACGAAGTGCCAGATGACTTCAAAAGCCTCCCCCCACCACAACACTATATATATGTTCCCAGCTTTTCTCTGTAATTATTTCATTTAGTGAGTACTTATGTACAAGTCACTGCTGAGAGCCATAAGGGACAAGATGTTATAGGTACATGGTCCCTGTACTTAGGATCCTACAAGGCAAGGAATAGAGATGACTACACAGCCTCTACAGCACAAGAGAGAAAGTTCCCATGCCAAAGTGGGCAGAGACGGGATGCTACGCGGGCACTCTGAACATGAGGGCTTACTTTTAGTGGGGGTAGGGGGGACCAGAATGGCTTCATGAAGAGCTGGGCCTTGGAAGATGAACAGATGAACAGATTCCTTCACGTTGAACATGAAGAATGGGAGGCTGTGGGGTAGAAGGCAATCCAGGTGTCCTCAGAGCAGTGTGGCCCCAGAAATAAGACTGGTTGGAGGCATAAAGAGGGGACATTTGGTTCCAGATACCTGGTTTGGAACGTGAGGAAAATAAAGTCATTTTGGGACCATCTCCTTAAAGAGGCCCTTCACCCCTCCCAAGCCACTTCCTCTCCCTGTCCTTTCTGTGTTTTTCACAGTCATCATCCTTATTGACATCCCACCACCACCACCACCACCACCTGCCACTAGAGTTAAACTCCATCTAATTCAGCAGAACACTGCCTGACACCATGCTAGGTGCTCAACAAACACTTACAGAATGAATTACCTCATTAATGACTATGTCTTGCAATCTGGAAACGAACCCTATCCCAGTTGTACTTTCAGAAGAGATGTGATTCTATTTATTCAAAACCTTGCTCTCTTCCAGATTTGGTGGAGGGGTGGGGGAGGAGTTGGCTTCATCTTTCTTCTTCTAAAGCAAGTGTGTTGAAATAAACATGTCACGGTGTCATATCTGAGACCAAATGCTCTGAGGTTCCCAGTGGGCCCAGCAGAGCCCATTGGGCTGGGGAGCTTGGAGATGGTTGATATAGGATAGAGGGTGGGAGCCCCAGGGCCAAATGTCTAGCTTGCCTAACCTCATCCGAAGTCAAGATCTACCTAAGAAATGACCCCTGAGGGTAATTAATGCAAATTCAGTCAAAGATAATGAAGCAGATGAGAGTGGAAAGATGTGGGGAACAAGTGGTTACCTCTGAGAAGGAACAGTGGAATATGATGCCTCCCAATTTGATCAACAGCTCTCTTCTCATGCAACCCAGGGATAACTCAGGGATGAGTCCAAGGAAGAGGCTTTGTGTTCAAATAAGATAAGCCCAGGTCTCTAGGAGTCCTTCACGTTGAACATGAAGAGTGGGAGGCCAGCCCCAATAATCCCAGGGCTGCAGTCCCTTTCTTTCCCTAGAGATCTCTCTCCAAGGATCTTCAGGATGTAATTTATTGCATATAGCCCCACCACCACCACCACTAAAATTAACCCAACAACCACCAGCAATAAAGCCCACTGCATGTGGGGTACAGTTCCCCAAACTTGGTGCTGTTACATGGTACTCAGTGGTCCAATTCCAACACATTCATGCCAGCCCCTGTGTATTTAGGGTCGTGGCAAGCCACGGACTCCTCTGGGGTCCACACCTCTCGGGAGCCTCTAATGTCTGGAAGGCATCGCTTCACACCAAATATGTTTTTAGGACCACAAGGATAATTGAGACAGAATGCTAAGCTGGTGTGATTTTGGGGGGATCCATCTAAAAAGCCTAATCATGGCTAATTCACCATTTGCGGCCACCCTGGGATTTCATGCAGAGCGCCGGTTTCACTAAGGTAATTGGTGCTATCGAAACAAGCCAGTGCTCTGCAGCTCGCAGCTTCCCTCCTCGCCTCTGGGCACGAAGAGGATCAATATTTGTTAGGATTGCTTCTTGTTCCAACAATGTAAGATTTACAATACTAGCTGGGATTCTCACTTTGTCTTCACACAACTCATCAGTGGAACCCAATTACTAACCTCAGACAAACAACATTAACATGAGCCTCTATGCTGCTTTATTGCCCTTCATCCAAGTCTCATTTCAGGGTCTTCAGGCAGTGCCACTATAACAGATACTACACTTTAAAGTGTGCTCCAAGGAATAAATTCTCAGTCTTTCATTACTCGTACCTTGATTTACTTCATATCATCTTGCCGCTATAGACAAAGATAACACACTGTAAATTACAGCCATCCTGTCTCGTAGTTTCAGAGGTAGGGGGAAGGCAGGGAGTGATGCTTTGGTTTCACAATTAGTGCTGGGCCAGGCGCCTATCGCTCCCACATTGCCCACGATTAGCTGGTGTTTATTAGAACCATTTGCAAAGCCTGGTTTGGACACAGATCCCTTCCCCCCACCTTCAATGCTCCCTCCTGCCAGAGAGCCCATTCAATTAGAACAAACTTCAAAGCCAAATGAAAATATGGTTCCAACTGTTCTTTATCACAGCCTCTCGCAAGCTAGCCACTCACGCATCTTGGTTCAGGAGGTAACAGGGCAAATTTATTTAGTGGGCAGACCCTTATAGTAATCAAGCGCCTGTTACTAAATGGCTTGAAATCTCTCGAATTGGGTGTTATTTTCAGCAGTGTCTTCTTTTGCACTCTCTTGATCCTTTGGCTAAATCCGAGCCTTCTGTCTTTGCCTGGAATTGTGACTAACCACAGAGCCCAGGGAAGGAGAGACCTCCCGAAACAGTCATTGGAAAAAGTCCTTCAAGTTAGCTGTAGCAGTACCCCCTTCTTTGTCCTACAATTTCCTCCATCCTCCATCCTATTCCAGTAGCTGATAACTAAGAACATTAGTTTTATGCGACTTGTCAAGCTCAAATGAAAAGAGAGCTAACTTTAATGACACTGCAATTAATCGCCCCAATAGACAGACAGCTAAAAGACAAGATATTGACTTCATTAAGGATAATGTATTATGTCATTAAGTTGGTAGGGTCACCTTGTGTATCATACATGCCTGCTAATATATTGGCATTTTCCTCAAATAAGATAAATTCAGATATGAGTGATAAAGCTGATTAGAAAATGTTTAATCTAAAGAGGCTACTTTCCTTATACACCCGCTCCGTAGCCCCAGGTGGAAGTAAAGTCGTAAGAAACCATTATAGACCCAAGATTATCTCAAATACCAGATCCAACTCATTTATAACCCGGTCCTTCCTCCCTTCATTTCTACTGTTGAAACAGTGCCTTGCTGATAGAAGTTGGAGAGCTTTGGGCAACTCAATGGTTCACACTTGAGTTATGGGGGGTATTTCTTTAAATTCAACACCTGTTTAATTTTGAACTTTCACAGGCTCCAACAATTCAGTTGAGAACAGCAACTTGCTAGGGGTGACGTGGCTTGGGGTTAACCCTGTCAGGAACAGACCCCCAAAGCTACTGAAATAAGAAGAAGAATCATGATACAATGCAGCTCCAAAATGGATCATTCTTTTTAATAAGATAACTTCCCTTATCTAAAGGAAGTTGTTTGACTTCAAATAAATTCACTTTTCATGTAGAGTGGAGTAGTCACAAATTAAGTTGCATCTGCCAAAGCTTTTCCTGGCACTTGATTTCAAAGAAATAAAACAAGGTTTTAAGAAAACTATTTATCTATCTTCAATGAATTCAGCAAAAATGTGAATGCATTGATTCACACTGTAGTTCAAATGTTATTGGAAGTTGAAGAATTCCCCTGCAGAGTACCTTGTCATCCTTGGAATTGATATCTGATTCCAGGACACATTGTATTTGGTGTGTTAGGGCTTTTTCCCTCACTTAAGTACCATAATTTTTACCCAGTAAACAGAAGAGTGACTTTATAATGTTTCATTTGATTGAAGTAACATACTTATTCAGTATTCAGGGCTAAGTCTGTAATTGCTGAATAAAACACTGAAATATGTGTCTGGGTAAATACTATGGTCGGATATTTATTTTCCCAAAAGTCATGTTGAAATCCTTACACCCAAGGTGATGGCACTAGTAGGACCTGCGTTTGGGATGTGATTAGGTCATAAGGATGGAGCCCCTGTAACTGGGATCAGTGCCCTTATAAAAGAAGCTCATTCATTCCTTTCACTGTAAGGACACAGTGACAAGGCACCATCTATAGAAAAGAAAGCGGGTCATTACTAGACTCCAAATCTGCCACTGCCTTGATCTTGGATTTCCCAAACTCCAGAAGTGTAAGAAATAAATTTCTTTTGTTTAAGCAACCAGTGTATGGTAGTTTGCTACAGCAGCCTGAATGGGCTAAGACAGGGAATATAAGAGACATGTGTAGATGTACTTATTAGATATTTGTCTGTATATGCCACTAGATATGCAAATAGACTCAGACCCACAGACCATGGCCAGATACAATATTGAACCTCTCATATGTACCAGAAAGGAAAGTCAGGAACTTCCTCCCTACCCCCAATTTTTCCACTTTAAATATGAGCACATCACACTTCAGAGAAAAGAAGCAACTCATTCGCATAGATGCAGAGCTGTTAGGAAGCAAAACTCGGGTCTGCTTATTCCAGGTCACCAGTCTATCCTCCATAATCTCCACACCTCCTCCCTCCCTACACATGCATACACATTTTTAAATCCATTTCCATGCCCACAGAGAGAACTTTCTGGATTTTCTGTCTCATTGGAATATGGTAATGTGGGACTCAATGTGCCAGGTGCTTTAATAAGCAAAGATAATTAAAACAAAAAAAACAAGAGACACATTACCAAACTTAAACAGGCAGATGATTTACAATTCATTGCTTTCTCACTTATAATGGGTCTTTTAAATGAAAGACAGACAGATATACATAAAGGGGTGGACACACCATACACCATGGTCCAGAGACCAGAGCAGAACCTCTGAGCTGATGTCCCCCATCAGGCTCCACAACACACACAGCCCACATTTTTGCTCGTTGCCATCACCACTGACATTACAATAATTTGCTAGATTTTTCCAAACCTCAGAGGGGAGGGCAGGACTGGCAGCAGCAGGAAGCGCCTTAGTTGCTCAGTCTAGGTGGACAGACGCCTTCCTAATGCTGCAAGGAGCACTTCCTGCCACTCCCTCTCCAAACTTACCACTAATTACCAGCACGGCAGCCCTCCATGCCCAGCCCTCCCTTTTAACTCAAACCCTCATCTTTTCTATTATTTCCATTAAGGTTGTCAAAACCAGAAGTTTGGGGACCTTTCTTTGTGACCTTGGCATTTCTTTGCAGGCTTAACGTATTGGCATTTTTTCCTCTGACTGCATCTCTTCTCATTTGTCATGATTATTGCTGAATTTTTCAACTGTCATTCCCAAACGTAAATCAATGGTTGTCTACTTCCCCTTTGTCATATCTGCACGGCAAACAGCCTTTCCCTTCTAAATGAAGCTTCCTCCCTTTCCATCCATTAAAAGGGGCCTGTCTGCAGGAGAAGTCAATCCTTTGTTAGGTCATTGCATTTATCATGCTTCCAATCAGTACCTGACACACTTATTCAGCCAGGTCTTCAACCACACAATCATTGTTCATCGGGGGGCTCAGCTGTAATTTATTTATGCATGGTGTTTTCACTATCTGTCTTGGGCAGTTTTAAATTTTTCACCACTGGCCTTCTCTTCCTTGGGACCCTTTGAGGGAATTTGGGGAATAGTAGGTGCATGCAGAGATGGGGGCAGAGAACAGTGGGGAGGAAAAGAGCAAGGAGCTTTGTATCTCTGGGAGTGGCTGTAAGCAACTTCTGCAAACAAATGGAAGAAACCCAGAACAAATAGAGAAGAAGCTGGATCCAGGCCCAGGAGCCCTAATAATAGAGCATCATTTAAACCAGGAGACCTTCTCACCATGAAAAGTGCCCATGGACAACTCCCATGATGTCCTCCATGAGAATGAAATCCCATCAAGTTTAATGAAACCCCTTTATAAGCAGATCAGCTCTAATGGTCCTACAGAACACTTTAAGAAGCAGCCCAATTTCCAGGGATTTGTACTTCCCTCAGGCAGTAAGTTGCTCAGCTTGAAACAAGCCAGCAAGTGGTACCAGGAAATTCCCAGATGATCATGGGATTGATATAGGCAGTATTCGTGGACACTGACCAAGGTGCCCAGAAAGCTCATCAAGCAACACCTGGACACGTGCGTCCAACAGGCTTCTCTTCCTTACCTGCCACAGACTAACCCTCTATGCCCTCAACATCTTCACAGCTGTCATTGTCAGCCTGGTGTCTGGCACTGGCTTACCCTCTGCCTTCTGCTGCAAGGAAAACATCTAAGCATGAAATGTAGGCTTTCTTCTTCCTGATAAATGCTTTCAATTCAGGATTCAAAGCCAGGATGCCTCCACATGTAACCAGAGCCCTACAGGACTCTCTTCTCTCCCATCAAGGCACCCAAGGCAAAATAAAACAAGGAATGATCATAATTCTAAGGCATGTTTAATTTCTGTCTCCCTCCTTTTACAAAAGAAGAGTTCCAGAAACCCAATGGATCCAGACAAAGGAAAGGGCTAACTCTTGTTTAATGGCTTGTTAACACTCTTGTTTAAGGGCTCGCCTGAGGCCACAGGGCTAACCAAGAGGACTGGGGCTGCTTGGTCATGCAAACACTAAATGCTACTGGACCCTGAGAAGTTTTCTGGTGCACTTGCTCTCACTACTGATATGGCAGCCCCATGCAAGTATGGGTCAGGGACGGGATAGCAGGCTTCTACCACAGCCCTTATATCATCAAAGGCTTCTTGAGACAAAGCCCACTGAGCAGGCCACAAGTACATAAACCTAAAAATAAATCCCCAGGAAGAATGTAAAGCTACCAAAAATGTCTATATCATAGCATTCTCCATATCTTGGCTAAAACCTTCCTCTCTACTGTATCAAGCCTTCGCACAACTTGCAAAACTGTCTCTATGTAGCATGAGGATTAGATACACCATTCTAGCAGACGCATGGCCAGACAAGAATTACTGTTTCATCTGCTTAATGGCCTTAGACCATCTTACAGGGGCATATATTGCTCTCTAGACCTTCTGTGACCTCAATTACCGTGTCAGGAAACCACCTTGGGCTGGATCCACTGTTCTTAACAAAGACGAAGTCTTATTTCCTTTCCACATTCAATGTAGCCAGAACTACACCTACAATATCTTCTTGCTCTGGAAGTCCTCGTCCAAGCATGGATGTAGGTTTTCAAGACAAGTCTTGAGCTCTTTCCCCATTAGTAATGCATCAGAGCCAATTTCCATGGTTGAACCTAGAGTGACAGGTTGAGGGATGAAGAGTCCAACAAATCTCACTGGCTAATCTCCTCCGGCGTCCTCCTAGGACATCCCAGCTGCTTGACTATCCTTTCAGCCTGATCATTTGCTTGAAGGTGATGAGGCAGGATGGTGACAGTTCAGATAAGGCTCCTGTCCACAACTTCCTTAAATTCAGACCCACTGTCAGAAATGATAGCATCTGGCAGGCCATGTGTTGAAAGTACCTGTGATTATTTCAGAAAAGTATGTCTAGAGTGTCTATGAATCCCCTGAACCATTTTTCCAAAGGAATCTGTGCCCACGGAGTTCTGCAGAATTAATACTGATCCTCGACTACAGTTTTGGTCAAGCAACTTTATAGTTTACAAAACACCTTTCACATACTCCACTTTTTGTGGATTATGCCTAGAAGTTTGGAAATATCCTTAATGGTCTTCAATATTATAATCCATTCTAGACTCTGGGAAAATAACTTTCAGGTGGTAGCTTAATGCATAAAATTCACTGACGTACTACATTTAGAATGGCCAAGATAAAGTGATGACTATCTTTTGGAATGAGCAACATGATGCTTTAAGGGTTGATTGGGTTTGGTAGGAAGATCATTTTCTCAGGCTGGTTGCTAACAATAGTTGAGTTCTTTAATGAGCTTCTCTGTAGCTATTCCTTCTATCACAGTCAACTGAAAGGAGGATCCAAGACAGGTAATGATGTCTTGGCTTCATCAGTAAGGCTATACAGATACAGTAAGGCTATACATCAGTAAGGCTATACAGATCAGAAAGATTTAAATCAAAATCATAGATGAGATCTGTGGCAAAAAAAAGCATCACTATTTATTATGCAGGCTCAAAAGCAAGTATAGTCATAGAGAAAGAACAAAAGATATTATATATGAACTAACATAAACAAGCTTGGAAACAAGAACTCCAAGAAACTCATTATGGGCCCAAATGACAACAGATGTTTATAGAGACAGTTAACAATTTCTCAGTTCTTACAATAACAGCCAAGTTAGCTTTGTGAACCTGTGTTCTGTGGTTGAGCTGGGCAGTCTGTGTGTGACAGCTCTCAGATATTCTGTGGTCTAATTAAGGCTGCAATGTGGTGAGGCATAAAGGTGCATGACAAGATGCACAATGATTTGGGATGATTCTAATATGTGAATGAGGGCCCCTAAATGGATCAACACTGAACACCATGAATGTGGGTAGACAGCAGAGAGAGCCAGCTTCACAGACAGGGTCTCCCCAGTAGGAGAATCAGCATGCTCAGCGAGTGGTGCTGATGAGGGTGGATGCTGTCAGCCTCAGTGAACCTCATAGCCCTTCTCTCTGTCAGCACCTCACTGACGCTTTGGGCATTCTTGGGTAGATCTTCTTGAGAGGATGCTCAGAAGAAGGAAAGACTGAAGATTCTGGTTTTTCATGTTTTCCTTCCACCCAGATCCTTGTCTTATAACAAATCCCAAAAGTATTCTATCCACTGATTCCATCCTTCATTGGGAGACCAAGAAATCTATCATTTTCATCATTATGGATGAACATCCTGAAGTATCCCATACCCTAAAAATCTGGGTTTCCATGGGGTTATTAGCTATTCCTACAGCAATGGAAATTCTGAATGGAAAGCCTTTAATATGAAACACCACTTAATTAGAGATGACAATTTAGACACACCAATGGTTATTAATAAGTTTAGAAAAGGTCAAATTTGGCAGTGACCTTCCTGCCTTTTCTCTTCCCCAAGAATGCCTACCAGATGACCGACTCCCAACATTGAAGGCAGGCTCAGCTGACTGGTTCATACTGCCATCTCCAGAAGGCCTCATTTTCCTGGGTACAGAGAGCTGATTCCAACCTGGAGAGATAATCAGGTTCTTCTACTTGTTTTGAACTTGGCATAAATGGGAGCTTTGATTCTCAAGCACATGGGTGTAGTGGCTGGAAAATACATGGTATGGTATCATTGTCTCGTCTGTTCCCTAGACAAATGCCTAGGGAATTCAATCAGCAAAAAATCCTTCAACTTGGTCTAATGGTGCAAATACTTTGGAATCTGATGATTTGTCCATGGGAGACTGTACTGATAAAAAAAAAGGACAAAGAATCTAGTCTCAGGAGAATCCAAATAGACCACCCACAGGAAGACTATAAGCGGAATTCTTACTAGGTTTATGAGTTGAATTAAACAACCTCATATCTCAACTTGGGAATTATATTTTTTATTGTCCATGATTAATTTCCCTGCTTAAAAAAAAGCACAATTCACACTCACAAAACAGATTCAAGCAATGTCAGCTGAACGAACATTACATTCTGAAATAATATATAGCAAGTGTGGAATTTAGGAGTGGAGGTGAAGGCTGTCTCAGAAACTTTGACAAACATCTAGGAATATACCCTTAAAAGGGTCTTGACCAATTATTAATAAACTATAACTTGAGTTACCTTCAGTCTAATAGTCATGATTGCTGAAACCAGCAACAACAACATCATCACCGTCATCTAACGTCCACTTAACTGTAGAGCTCTTCTGATTTATAGATCTAGGAGTAGAACCATTAGCTCACTGATTGCAGACCTTGTAATTGGCTAATACTTCCAGATTTCTCCCAATGGCTGCACCAGTCTACACTCTTACACACTTGTACTCTATACACTTGTACACCAGTGTACAAGTCTTCTAGTTTTCCCTCCTCTACAAATGAAGCACCAGTCATTACAAAAAGTGCTGTCTCCAAAAAGACCTTAACTCTGTACAACAAATGTTCTTCCCTTGCTCCATTTTTATTTTTGGTGGTAAAACTTCAATTTTTAAACAGTGACTGATGGTTCACGTGAGAGATATTTCTAAAAGGTCTTAATCTTAAGTAAAAGAGGTGAAGGAACTATGATTAGACATATTTAGGCTTCTAAACCATCTGCAGCAAGAACACAAGCCTCATCTTGAGAAGCTCTCAAAAGCCTCTCAGTCTAAAATTGTGAAGGAGTACAATGGTCCTGAGGTTTCTGTTGGCTTCAAGGTACAAATAAAAGGTTGCAAGAGAAGATACTGCTGAGGTCTCAGAGAAGACACTGTATTCAGTAATCTTCCAGTAGCACCTAAGAATAATTGTGCATAGTATCTAAAGCATTTGGGGGGAGGGTAGTGTACCAGGGATTGACCACTGAGCCACATCCACAGCCCTATTTTGTATTTTATTTAGAGACAGGGTCTCACTGAGTTGCTTAGCGCCTTGCTTTTTTATGAGGCTAGCTTTAAACTCGCAACCCTCCTGCCTCAGCCTCCTAAGCCTCTGGGATTACAGGCATGCGCCACCAGGCCCAGCTAAAGCATTTTTAAACAGGCTCTCTATTCTGTCACAACAAAAAAGAGGCCTCAAAGAAGGAAAGCCTGAATAAATCTTTGACAACTATATTTCATATTTCAGGAGGAAAAGAAAACGGTTGTAAGTCCAGGTTATCCTGTGTCCTTGTAACTCTCAACTACAGGATCCTAAAAGTAATAAAACATGAACTCAAAACAAAATTAAAACCCTGGAAGCCCAATTTAGAGTGATCTCTCACACATCAGAGACTGACCTCTTCCTGCAGAAGAGCCCACATCAGCAATGGCCACTTAGACCATTTGTACAACAAGCACCAATGTAATCCTCTGCTCTGCCAATGGTTAGCTGTGTAACCTGGGGAAACTCCTCAGCTTCTCCACGACTCAGTTTCCTCATGTCAAACATGAAAATAAAGGCAAATTCCACCATGGTGTTGGCTGGCATAAATAAGACAACAGGTGGCCAGCAGCACCCAGCACTCAGGCCTGACAGGTGTGACTGTGTGTGCAGCTTCTCTGTATAAAAACATGAGCGAGCAATGCATATGTGAGTTCCACCGACTTATACACAAATTCGTACTCATTTATTCGTATAAAACATTATGCATAAAAATGCTCACTCAAACATATACACAGCACAAAGAAGCACCATCCACACTTCTGACCTGCTTGGTCTCCATTTTTTCTTCCCTGGCCTCACCCCACCTCATGCTGTACTCTAGTGCACTGCCCACCACCTGCCACCAAGATCCTTTCTGATCATGATTGGTGGCAGAGGTAAAAGGGAGCCCAGAATATTGTCAAAGCCAATGCCCATTTGGTATCACAGAACATGCCAAGGTCAGAATTGCAAGGCTCCTTAGAAGTAATCAAGTCTGGTGATTCTGAAACCTATTTTAATGCTGCGGTCCTTTCTTCAAAGAAAATACCACCCAGTGACCCAGAGATGTAGAACGGACCCACAGCCCTGTGTCTGCTCCCCTCCCCGGATGACCTTGAGGTCCAGCCACATGCTGCTGGGTTCCAGAAAAAAAACCTCTATTTAGCATATGGAAGGAGTAAAGCCCAAAGTGAGAGAGTGAATCACCCAGTATCACATGAGTGGTCTGTGTCAGGGCAGGACCTAAAACCTAGAAATACTGGCTCGAAAGCCACCTCTCTTCCCCGAGTTGCCAAAATATAGCCATCTAAATATCAGCATTTATATTAAGCATTAAATCCATTTTACTAAACAGTAACTACCCTCGCTGTATATGATGCACCAAGCTTTAGATGTCAACTAATTTGACTTACTCTCTCTTTCATTGCCCTTATATCTTGCTTAATAAGACATTTTATTCAGATACTGCTGAGGTAATAAAGGAAGAAACGTGGTTGCCAAATGTACTGCCATTTTTATTTTTAGCTTCACTGGAGTAAGGGGTTATTTTCTTGTGAAAAGGATGAAATGCAACTGCCGGCCTTTTAAATTGTCTCACGCAATCCTGCTTTTGCCCAAGCAATAGATTTCCAGATAACTGCAGCAATCTTCTCGAAGTGTAAAAAAAAAAAAAAAAAAAACCAATAAAATAAAATAGCCACTGCCACCCTTCCTGGACCCCACCCAGCCTCCACTGTAAAGCACTGACGAGGAGGTTATTGGAGACCCCTCGCCCCATGAATTTGCTGACCCTCCCACCCCAACAGCTAGGAGAGCTGGGCTCTGTGGTTGACCATGCAAAGCTCTGGCCCACCCTGTTCTAGTTTAAAAAGTGATGGTGATGATGATAAAGTAATATTTATTGAATGGTTATCACACATAGGTACTACCCCAAGTGCTTTGTATGTATTACCTCATTTCACTGTCACAACAGCCCTGTGAAACAGATGCCATTATTATTACTATTCCACAGAAGAGGACTCCAAGGCAGAGCTAGGTTATGTAATTGCCCCCAAGGTTACCAATTAGTACATGGTGGAGCTGGGATTTCAACCCAGCACTTACAAACAGTGCACTTGACCTACCTTGTAAATAACTGAGGCTTGGATGCCTACCGACCTAAGTCCAACTCTGCTCCACTATGTACTAGCTGTGTGGCCTTGGACAAGTAGAGGAACCTCTCTTCACGTTACTTTTCTCATCTACAAAACAGAAACAGCACCCCTCGCTTGCAGGCTCATGCTGGAAAATGTGTCTTGCTCTTCCTCAAGGGAGGAGGCCCCTCCATAAATCCTGAAGTTCTAGGTTAAGGGATACCCCAAATTAGTGAAAGGAATTGGGTTTTCCTGCAAGAGTAGGTGTGCCATAAAAATTATACAGTAAACCTGGGAGGAGTCAGCTTGGAAGGGGAATAAAGGGGATGGGAGGAGTTCTGATGGAAGATCTCCAGCCATGAACATCTCCATCAACAATGCAGAAGAGCAGCTGAAAGAGCAGATGGGCATGTGCACACAGGCTGAAGACGTGCATGGTTTTGCAGTGGATTATATGACGCGCGGATTTTGCACTTGAGATCTGTATGGTCCTAGGAGTTATCATAAGGATAAGTTCCAGGGAAACACATTTGGCTCGTTCTAACAACAAATTTCCTGTCTCGGGTAAGTTGGTTGGTGCTACCCCAGACACAGTACGTCCCCATCACTGGAGACCCTAAGCTGGGACCCTGAATAGGTCAGTTAAGCTTTATCCATTCCAACCCTGAAATTCTTAGATTCAAGAGTTGAAATCCTAATTCCATCCTTATAGACCTAACTTGAGACTAGCCGTGTGGTTGTTCTGCTGCCATCAGAAGCCAGCGGGGAGTGCTGGGGTGGGGCAGGGGTTTCCCCAAACACACCAAGCCAGCCCAGGTCTCAGGAACCTGAAGACAGTGACTGGGTGTGTCTCACCTGCAGAAAGCTGGAAGGGTTTCCTCTCCTATGAGATGGGAGAGGAAGGAGAGATTCCCAGGAGAAAAACACCAGCCTCCTGCTGTGGCAAGAAACAGCCTGCTGGGCAGAAAGCTCTGCTCCCTTACAGTAGTCACAAGCCCAGGAAAACCCAGCCAACCTGGGCCTCAGGAGCAGGTACTGAGGTGCAGGGGCCCCCACCATCCGCCACAAGCCAAGCCACCTACACAACTGGAGACTGTGGGTGTGAGCACAAGCCATCATTTATACCCACAAATACGCACAGACCCCACTAATTAATCTCTGTATTGAACCACTTCCTGCCTTGCTGTATGAAATAAGGATCAACAGGAGACCGAGCTAGGACCTCCCATCCAGTCAGGTCCTACAGGACCAGGAGCAGATGTCCCCAACTAGAAGTGCGTTTACTACCACCTAGAGTGCAGCACCACATGCAAGTAGCTATTTCTCTTCAGAACACTAAACTAGAAATTTCAGACACATGTTTTTACTCTAGCTTGGATGTTGGTGCACTTCTGCCTGCCACCTAGGTCTTTCCTCTCTCCTACCCCTCTCTGAGCTCTGGTAATAATAGCACAGAAAAGACACATCGGTGCCCTTCTTCTTCCTAGATAGCTCAACCTGCTTTGCTTGTTACTGATGCCTGATTCTAGTAAAAATGTCTCCCTGAATACTTTAGACATCAGAGATAAAATAGGAATCAACCTACATTCAAGTGTGTCCCATGTATCAGAATATACCATAGCACACAGATGCCAGAATGCGTGAGTTTGAACCCTCATGCCTCTACTTCCTAGCTTTGTGGCCTTGTACAGGTTACTTGACCTCTCTGGGCCTGTTTTCTTATTTGGACAATGACAATATCACTTGAATTTACCTCCATAGGGCTTGTCATGAGAATAAAATAAGTTGATATAACCATAAGTGTTTAGAATATTGCCTGACACATAATGAGTGCTTGGATACGTGTTTGATGCTTCCATCACTACCACTTTCTTCTTCCACCACAACTGATACAATTATTTCTTGGGAAAAAAATCCCCCCTCCAAACTTTCAAACCAACTCTAAAATGATCCTGGGACTACACACAGTTCAAGAATTTGGATGATTCTTGGAACATATTTTTTAAGGTCAGATACACAAAACATTTTGGACATGAAAAACCGTCGTATCCCAACCCCTCCTAGACGCTAACACTCTCGAGCAACTGGGGCAATTAGATCATAAAGACGTGCTGTGTGTTATGGAAGAAGTACTCCAAGGCCTGATATAAAAATGTTCATTACCAGCCAGGCCCCTGCAAGATGACCAAATTAACCTCAGTGCCAGGAGTATATTAAGAAAGAATAATAAATTATTCAAAACCTAATGCTGATAGAGCAAAAAAAAATATTTATGGAAAAACCATCAGATTATTGCATTTTAATCATGGTCCTGTTGTAGGGCTGAAGCGTTCTGTCCTCGAAGCCCTTTCTTTGGCAAAAGATAAGCCAGTCCCAGAGTGGCTTGCTATTAGCACCCTCCCTGAGAGAATGGACCGCAGGCCCTGCTGGGGAGAGAAAAGGTCACCAGATCTGATGCCAGGCCTCCCTAGGTGTGCTTGTGAAAACGCCACCCGCTCTGACAGAGTGGCAGGAGGCCATTTGGATGAGCATGTGACTCTCTTAAATGACTCTTCCCTTCTCAGGCCAGAGAAGCCCTGGCCCTCAAATTTAATTCACTGGCCCTTGAGAAGATAAAAACAAAAAAAATAAATAAATAAATTTAAAAAGAGAAAGAGACAAAAATATCCAGAAACGCACATAAGACGTGTCCCCCACCCCTGGCAGCTCCCTGCCTGTGCTCGCCAGCGCTGCTCACCCCCTTGTTTAATGTCTCTAACTTTCCGCCCATGTTCTCGTCCTCTTTCAGCACGGCTGAGCAAAGCTGACAGGCGGATTCCTTTGCTTTTCAGGGTATTAAAGCCACTTTCCCGCTCTGACAGCCTGTTCTACTCTGCCACCTTATAGCTCTAGCTTCACACTCCTCTGGGCAGCCAGTCCTTCCTGACAGACCACTGTCACTTCCCATCATCCTCTCTGTATATCCTGTTCTCTCCCCCTCAGCACGCATCCCTACTTTCCAACCAATGCAATTATTTTTTTTGACAAGCCATCCATCAGTTTTAACTTTAAAAGCACTTTCTGCTGATATCCATTGTTAAATCCTTTGCTTTTTTATGGGGCTTGCATGAGAGAATATGATATCAGACATTCAAACTACCAAACCATGTAAATTTACTTTGTTCTCAGCTATGTTTCCAATTTCACGTCCAATTTTTCGGTACATTATGCGTAGTTGTTGTGCTTAATATGATGTTGTCAAATCCCATTAAAGTTCACTGCATTGCACGGCTTTAAAAACAGGTTACAATTTGCATTCTATAAAGAAAGGAAGGAGTGCGGTCTGAAGTCAAGCTGAATCTTATTAAAATTATCTGTTCAATTGTTACATTTGTAGATGGAGTAATTTTGAGGCATTAGCTGAGACACATATGAAAATGTCAGCGTGCCAACTAACGACAATGAGAGCAAAAGGAATATCTCTGTGAAACTCAATAAAGCTCCTTTGCTGGTGACATAAATTTGATGATAATCCGAGGAAATGAATAAGGGACCATCCCGTTTGAATAGGAATTACCTTTTCTATTAAATCACTTTGGTGTGTTTCCACTTGGCCTACATCTTGGTCCTAGGCCACAGTGGGTCTCTGGGGACTTGTTCCAATGCATGGGGATGGGAAGAGGTGCAGGAGAGGAGAATCCCTAAAACAGAAGGTCATTCCTTTAAAGAGCAACACACTCAGAGGTGTCTTAAGACACCTTCAAAGGATTCTTTAAATTTTTTTTTTTCCTGTTTGGAACAAGCACAAGGAGAAGAGCTTGTCTGTGTACCAGCAGCATGTGGAAAGCTGCACTGATCTGGAGCATACCTCTGAGCCCAGGAAACTCCTGGGGAAATGCAAGCAGGCACTTGCTACAAACGGGGACGCTTGGGACACAGCTAGCCTGGATGGGGCGGGGCAGCAGTTATAGCAGGGGTCAGAGATAGATAGAGATTTACAAAACTGGGACCAATAACATCAAAGCAGTTTCTAGGGGCTTTCCTCTCCATCCTGGCTGCTTTTATCCCAGCACTGATTTCTCTATGTCCTGTTATTAAATCTTGTCTGGTTTTAAAGGTATCCATCACCGGCCCTGAGCAGAATTATGCCATTAGGGGCATTATTAACTGAACCATTGACTTCATTGACTATAACAAGTTAAATTTTTGTTTCACACACAAAGAATATTCCCAGGGCAGACATCTAGGCCCCCTTCAGTGTTATTTTATTAAGGCACCATAATTTTAATTTTTCCAATACAGTCAGTATTTAGGTAGGCCACAATGACAAAGAATAAAATTCAGTGACTAAAGAAGATGTCACGAGGTGCTCAGGAAGTAAAAGTTGGTGCTGAAACAGGAGGAAAAGGTCAGAGAACATTTTTAGGTCCAACTCAGATGGATTTATTGAAAAGTGACTTACTCTCTCTGGGTCCCCATCTTCCTGTTTGTAAATGAGAATCAGCATTCCTTATAGTTACCATAAAAATTAAATGAGATAATCCATGAAGTACCCTGTATATTGTGAAACGGTGTGAAAGTGTGATAGATGCAGGCATCATCACCTCCATTAGAGTCATTACCCATAGTAAATGGTGAAGCAGGGGCAGAAACTAGGATGGGAGGAATAGAGGAGGAAAAGGGGTATCAAGACATCTGGCTGAGCCAGAAGCAGAGGCACACACCTGTAATCCCAGTAGCTAGGGAAGCTGAGGCAGGAGGATCGCAAGTTCAAAACCAGCCTCAGCAACTTAGCAAGGTTCTAAGCAACTCAGTGAGACCCTTTCTCTAAATAAAATACAAAAAAATGTCTGGGGATGTGGCTCAGTGGTTAAATACCCCTGGGTTCAATCTCCGGTTCCAAAATAGATCCCACTGATGATGAAAAATGAGTTTTTCAGCAGAGAAACAGATACATTTCAATTCACATGACAAATCTGATCAATGGTGGCTACTTTCAGAACATTATGGAGAAAGATTCTGAGGTCTCACCCAAGTTCTGGGAAAAGAGCCCTGCAGTCATGCCCACAATAGGAGTGGAGGGTGTGGTACAACATATATAAGTGGAACAGACAGCCATTAACTTCAGGACCCCACATCAAAAGTTAAAAACAGAAAGCAGGGATGAGAATCAGAGCAGGAATTCAGAGTCAATTACACAGAGAGGAAAGGAAGATGGTACCACAACCTCCAACAGAGGTCCCCCAACAGGAACAGGTCTACACTGCCCACCAGCACACCCAAGCCCCTGTACACCAATAAGGTCATCTCACACATTCTGATGTACCAAGGAAGGCACACCAAACCCAGTCCAGGCTGCCATGCCAGAGAAGAAGGAAGAGACCCTCCTGTGGCAGCAACTGAAAGCCTCAGAGCAGGAGTGCCTCTTAACACGGATATGCCAGAGGGGGAGGGACGGGTCCTCACTAGCAGCTTCCTGAGTGGAACACGGAAGGGATGCAGGTGAGCACCATGGCTTTGTCCCAAGTGTTGGGACCCCTTGCTGGGGGGATGGACAGGAAGTAGACATCAACCCGGAATAAAAAAAAATTGCAAGAACTTTACATTTGGGTTGTCTTACCACAGTGGAAGAAACAGAAAAGAATGAGATAAAAAGTAAAAGGGGGTCGATGGAGGAACAATTGAAGGATGCCAGAGTTTACTTCTAAGGCACATTCATAAGTCCAGATGACAGAACACGGGGGCGGGGCCAGGGAATAGGAAGTTGATCAATAACAAATGCCAGGAAGGAGCAGGAGGAGGAAGGGGATAGGTAAATACAGTTTTAAGAAAACTTCCTCACAATCAGAGTATCTAGGAATTTTAGACTTTGAAAACAAAACACACTTGAACTGGGTGTAAACTAACTTTTAAGGAGCCCCATGACCACTCCAGGAAGTCACTTTGGAATCTTAAAGATTTCAGAAATGTCTATACATGGCTGTAGGCACGCCCCAATGCTCACATATGTGAGTACAAACACATATACACAGAGCCTTTTTTCTACCTCAATTGGAGGGGTTTTTGTTTTTCTTTCTGTTTTTATCTTTTTAATTTAATTTAATTTAATTTTTTTGGTATCAGGGATTGAACCCCGAGGGTGCTTACCACTGAGCCACATCCCCAGCACTTTTTTTTTTAAGTTTTATCTAGAGACAGAGTCTCATTTAGTTGCTTAGTATCCCACTACATTGCTGAGGCTGGCTTTGAACTCACAATCCTCCTGCCTCCATCTCCAGAATTGCGGGGATTCAACTGAAGATCTTTAATGATGACTCTAAATAAATAAATAAATAAATAAATAAATCTCTCCAGACCATCTTCAGAGGAGCCAGGATTCAGTCCCTCATGTTTGGTCCAAGGGAAAATATTTTGAAGCATAAGTTTCTCCATTTGATGGGCAATTAGCCGGATATGTCATCCATTCCTGCCCTGAATGCCTGCAGTTGGGGGTCACATAAAGAAGCAGCTAACATTTACCACACACTGATCTGCATTTGTGTCCTCTTTCTACACACATATGTCCTGTCAACCCAAATGCAAGTCCTTTGAGAGCAAGGACCACATAGGCCACTGCTTCACATCCAAATACTGAATACACACAACCCGATCCAAAGCAGAATCTGAACAAATCCATCTATTTGAGGAAGGTAACGTCAAGCAGTAATGACTGGACCCAAATTAGTAGGAAGGAACCAAGTCTCCAACAACTTGGCATTTTTGTTTGCCAGATCTCATGTTCTATTAAAGATTTACTTGTCAGTTGCCAAAATATTCCCATTCAAATATCTGCAGAGTGACTCCATTTGTTTCTCCCTAAATTATTCATTTGACTGGTTTTAAAGTTATTGGATGTGAGAGGCATTAGATAGGCCACACACACAACGTGGGCTCTGGAGGTTACTCTGGTGGAATAAAATGGCCCATCCTCATGACCACACCTGGAGACTAGGACCATGTCTGCACTGCGTGAAGCTATACATGTGGAGAGGAGGCAGTTCTGCCTGGGATGCCCCAAGTTGCTGTAAGCATTACTTGAGCTGCTTACACAGAGTATTTTATTTCTTTAAGCTGTTTTATTTTATTTTATTTTATTTCTTTAAGCTGTTTAAGACACTGCTAGAAAATCTAGGTCTCTAGAGAGGAAGGAGAGACTAGGATATGACATTATACTAAAGGCTAAAAAGACCCAGATCCTGGACATTTTTCTGCCACGTCCAGCTGTGTGACTATCCTTGGGAGTTTTACTCTCTGTGCTTTGGGCTGCCTTGTCAGCAAAATGCATGGAGAGGGAGGGCTGGACTGGATAGATTTCAGAATAGACTTGGTATCAGACAAATGTTTATATTTCTGCCACTTCCATTTACCCAAGATGAGTCAGATTACTGGATTAGAGACCTATGGTTGCTTGGGGGAACATCTGGCCCTATGCCAATGCAAGGTTGCCAACCCTTTCTGAGTCTTAATCACCAAAGGATGTTTATGAGTTGCTCATTGGGAAAATAAACGACAAATTGTTACAGCGTAAGTCAAATGTATCCTAAACAGAAGACATCCTTGTGAGTACTGTGGAATCTGGACTATGCCAATCTAGGTTTGCTTAGGGTAGCTTTCTGACCGGAGATGCTTCAAAGGTCTCTAAGGAGCCAGCACTGAATGGGAAGAGGAATGTTGACTTGTCCCAGGGGCTGGGAATGTGGAATGGCCTGGACAGGGGAGGGGGAGGGCTCTCACCACAACTCACCAGGAGACTTGAAGCAAGAGTATTGAGCTGCAAGCAGAAGAAACCTGACAAACCAGACTAAGGTGCACTCAAGGGATTTGGTAAAGGTGCTGTTGACTTTCAGAAGTGGGGGAGCATGGGGTGAGGGAGAGACGATTATTAATAAATCAGGAGCAATATATTTTTTAAAATCAAGTTTTTAGAAATGCTACCTATTCAGATGTGGTGGGGAAGTATCACAAGGACCCAAAGCAAATGGAACCATTACTCCAAATCCACACCAGGATCCTGGACCTTGTCCAGGTGGCACATCCCACAGAGATCGAAAAGATACCAATCACACAGACACCTCCTCAAAAACCAAAGTCTCATTTCTTTTAATCTTAGCAACAGTTTGGAAGAATTGTGCAAAGGATTCCAAAAAGTTTCTTTTAACAATTGACCTACTGAGTTTTCACCAGATGAGCTCCAAGGACCTCCTAGCTGAGATTCCATATATCAAGGGGAGAAAAAAAACTAAAAAAAAAAAAAAAAAAGAAAGGGGGGGGGAAGGAAGCACTATCACTCCCTTGTATCCATGTGTGGCTGCACAAACTACTGGCAAAGGATAGCAGTGGGCAGGATCTGAGGACTCCAATGGCACCTGAATGGCCTCATACTTCACAAAGTTTTAAGATGAAGATAATCCATATCCAGTAAAAGACTTCGCAAATAATGCCCCAAACCAGGATATGAAAACTAGCTGGATAAATAAAAATGGAGCCTACTCTGCCCTTCTGCTTCTTAGTTACTCTAAGTTAAACTTTCTGAATTAGCTCTGGGGCTGTCAATAAGCAGCACCCACAGTTATACAGTAAAGGGTTAGGAGAGGGGAGATGGGCCAGGCTGCCCAGACTCACATCCTGGCTCTGTCCCTTCTTATCTCTGTGACCTTAGTCAAGTTATGAAAGCTCTTTGGACCTCGGTTCTTCCCCTCTAAAATGAACACAATAATGACATCTGTTTCTTAGGATCCTCGAGAAGATTAAATGTGTTAAGATCTGCAGAGCAGGTGGAACCGTGCCTGACATTTTGTAAGTTCTCAAAAAGTGCTCTTACTCCACAGGACAAATGTTCTACTTTACTTGTGTCATTCTCTTAACTGGTCTTTCCCAGAATGCAATGGTTTAAGAGAGGGATTATCTTAGCCATCTCTCTTCTTCATGCACAGTGTCTGGGTTGAGTTCTAAGCATCCATCACACGTATATAAGTCGAATGGGAGAGTGAAGACAGCATGGGACAGACCCCTGTGAAGGTCCCCAATCCATATCCCCCACACCATGTCTCTTAGCCCCCAAGATCTCAGCCCTTCCTCCCCACCTGGCTTGATTCTCCCCATTGCTCATGAATCAGTTCAAGAAATCTATCTACTTCATGAGGGTCAGGAGACATTGCAACACAGCAGCAAAGGTGACAGTTCTGCAATCAGACTGCCTGGGTTCAAGTCCCAATTTAGCCACCTACTAAACCTAGGTGTATCTTAATGTTGATTGAATATGACACCCAAGTGCCATGAACCTCTCCAAACACTTCATTCCCATTATCTCATTAAATCCTCATAGAGATCTGAGGGGCACCTAAAACAATTCCATCTCTACAAGCAAAGAAAATGAGTTCCATAGGTGTATTTGCCCAGGGTCACTGCCCCAAGTCAACTCTCTTCTCCTTTGAATGCATTATTCCCATGATTCCCATTTAACTTGATTTTTTAAAAATGTCCTGTCTTATGAGGTATGAAAGACCAAATGTACCATTCTGAGGCCAGTGCCTGACACCAGGTCAAGTGGCTGCCAGGGTCCTTATGTGTTCCCAGTATATGAAACAGAGCTGGTTCAAGAGATCACATGAGATACTGATCTGTAATTCAATATCTGCCACCCTCCCTGGACCCCAGAATGGGGAGGGAAACCAGCTCTCCACATAGAAGTGATGTCTGGGATGGGTGCTTCCTGGATCAGATCTTGAGGCCTAGCAAAACTCAGCCAGCAGTGAGGGCAGTGGACAGCACAGAGCTACATCACAACTAGATGAGCTTCTGCCAAGACCCAGAGAGCACCATCAAGGCGACACTGAAGCCAGCACCCATGCTGCTGACACCCATGCTATGGCACGGAGGTGGGAGGGGAAACTCACAAGATGAGTTTCCAAAATACAAAGCACTGGAACTGTCACTGGAGATAGTGGCATGGATGTGGTGTCCAGTATCCCTCCTGCCCCAATTCCTACCTGGAAGAGACTTTCCCTACGCAGGGCCTGCAGAACAGGCAACCCAAGCAACTCCTTGGCAGAGAAGACAGGAGGCCTTCCGCTGCCTCTGCACAGCAAACTGTTGCTAGGTTTATGTAAATACCATGGAAACCAGAGCTGTAACACAGAAAGACTCGCAAAGAAGCAACTTAACATAAGGTCAACAAGCCCCCTGACAAATAGTGTATGTAGTGCTCAAATCTTCAACATGCAGCCAACTCCGCTTCCCTGCCTAACCCCTAGGCTGAAAAGGCTAATGAGATTCACAGACAATATATTAAATGATGGAATTCTCCGCACAGCTCGATTTCATTCTATAAATAATTTTAAAACTATTACCCAATAATGTATTGTAATAAAAAAGCTGACGGGGTCTTGCTCAACAAGTAATCATCGGCGTGTTTTCGCACTTGGAGATGGAGAACTTTCTTATTATGTGCCCCTGGTGATTTTTAGGTGTTTCCATAAAGCTGTTGCCATTATTTATAAGCCACGGGTTACTTCCCTTCTCTGTATGCTAAAATTAATGAAAACTTATTTTAAAGATTCAGAAAAGCAAGGCAGACTAGAGGGTGTGTGCCAGGCAGTCCTGGTGGGGCCAGGGTGGTTTTTGCAAGTCACTTGTGGCCTTGCTGATGGAGGGTTAGATTCTATTCATAAGGCAGGAGCAGAATGTACCTTTGGAATGAGGTGATCCCCTGGGTATTAGAGAGTGGGCAATGGGGAGCCCACGGGAGTAGGGGACTGTTGCCATCTCCATAGCCAGAGTCTGACCAGCCCCAGAGCTCTGGAGAGCCCAGCCAGCAACAGCCACATGGGCGGAGCAATCCCTACCAGCATTGAACTTCCCACCTACACCCCCTGCTTAGCCACCACTTTGGCACTTGGTGCTTGCCAGTTTAGCATTCTGCAGGGGCAGCTCATGGCTATGGTGGTCAGAATACCCTTCACACAGTGCACGCGCATGCATGCGCTCACACACACACACACGCCTACAGGCCATCCCTGACACCTCCAGAACTGAAAGACAAGAGGAAGAAAAAGCTGGATCATGAGATCCATCAGTACTTCCAACCCCACTCCAAGTCTCTGGGCTTCTGGTCACAACTAACACCAATGGGTCTGATAAGACCCACTTTAGCACCTTTTAAAAAAATATTTTTTTAGTTGTCGAGGGACACACAATATCTTTGTTTATTAATTTATTTTTTATGTGTGCTAAGGATTGAACTAATGCTTCACACATGCTAGGCAAGTGCTCCACCACTCAGCTACAGCCCCAGATCCCATTTAGCACTTTTAAAAGCCCCTTATGTATTTCCAAAACCGCCTTCAGATGTCATTGTCCCCTCCCAGAAGTCTCTCTTGATGTCCACCATGAGGTGTAATCACCCCTACCTCCTACCCTATTATGTCCATAGAAAGCATGAATACTTTTATGACACCTACTCTCTGGCCTAGTATTCCAGTCACCAGCATTTTTACCCTGACCCTCTGCAGGGCTAGATGAGTGGACAGACTCTCTGGGAGACCATGCCTCACCTACTTCTATAATGCCCTTAGCAGCTGATCTACACACTAGGCATCTCCCACGAACCCAAGGAAGGAAGCATCATGCCAAGTCTAGAAAGGGTACCAGACTTGGAAATGAAGACGAGACAAGTCCAGGCTGTCCTCCAAGCTGTGATCTTGGACAAGCCACTTACCCTCTCCAAGTTCCAATTCTTTCAACTGTTAAATAAAAAAGCATAGACAGGAGAATTGCTTAGGTCCTTGTCAGTTTGAAACTTTCTGATATTATAATACAAAGCTGTGGTATTTGTAGCCATGGACTGACCTACTAACTGAACCCAGCCATGTAACAAGATAACAACCTGCTTTTTAAATGGGCCAGTGCGTGTGCATGTGTGTGTGTGTGTGTGTGTGCACCCATGTTGGTGAGGGGGCGAGATATATTCAGGATTTTTTTTTCCTTTGATATTAAATCGTACTAGGTGGACTTTGGCCTATGCACTGAGCCATAGCTACTAGAGATGACATTGCTCCATATTCCCAAAATAACACCTGTCTACCAATATGTCTGAATGACATTTAAAAATCATTAATTAGTGGACTTTTCATCCACTGAGAAAGTTATCTATAATTAAGAAGCCAAATACACACTTATGAATCAACCCAGTTTACAAAGAAAGATCATTTGAGACAGAGGACATAAGAGAGGTCAAGTAACTGTGGGATCTGGATGCTAGATGACATCTTTTTAATTTTTTAATTGATGCATAATAATTGTATACATTTATAATGTGATAGTCTGCTATTGTAATGGGGACTCAGAGATTGCTTTTGCTAAAAGCACTGACTCTTCACTTGGGCCTGCAGATGCCTCATGGATAACCACAAGCAGGATAAATCATGGCTTGCTTTCCTTCACTTTGTAACTGTCTGCTTGCTAACCTAAACTTTGGATCAGATTCTGCTACTCACTTAAGAAGGTCTGTCTAAAAACTGGTAATGCAAAGTTGATTCGTCCTAAATTGACCTAACCTCTCCCGTCCCCCTTCAACACTGAAGACACAGAGATAAGAGAACTAAAATGCCTCCACAGTGCCAGGAACAGTGCAGGCAGAGCACCCCAAGACAGGATGGCTCTCCTAAGTGGGAGCAATTACTCCAGGATGTGAACTGAGGCTGTCCCCCTGCGCAGGAGCCCTGCACTCATCTCATACAGAGAACTGAGTTGACCATTCAAGTGATCACCACTTCCCGGAAGCCAGAAGGACCTCACAGAATCAGATCTGAAACGGTGATCAACCAGACCACAGTTGAAGCGAGACTGATTGACTAGGCGTACCTGTTGGCTCTGCTTTTGTTCCTTACCCTGGAGCTCTTGTCAGTACCACCAGAGACAGGGCTTACTGGTCCCCAGTATGGTCCCCTAGCTGGTCCATACAGAGTAATACATTCCTGTTCTATGGCACCATTACTTTTTCAATTTGATTTTGGGGGCCAGTGACTGGATGTGCTCTGCTGGGACACCCTGAGGTCAGCCCCACCCCCACCCCACCTAGGACTTCAGTGACAATACTTATAAACAATGTATAACAATCGAGTGAGGATAACCAACATGTCCATCTCCTCAAACACCTCTCATTTCTTTATGTTGGGAAACATCAAATTCCTCTCTTGAAATTCTTCATAGAACACACAAATTGTTATAGACTACAGTCACCTTTCTGTGCTGTAGAACACTAGAAATGATTCCTTCTATCTCACTGTGTTTTGGTGCCCACTCTCCCCTCTCCCTCTGTGCCCCTTCTTTGCTCCTGCTAACCACTGTTCTATTCTCTTCTTCCTTGAGATTGACTTTTTGAGTTTTTACAGATAGTGGGACATTTGGCTATTTGTCTGTCTGTGCCTGCCTTATTTCACTTAATATAATGTCCTCAGTTTCATTCATACTGGTGCAAGTGGAAGGATTTAATCTTTTTTAATGGCTGAATAATATTTCATTATATATATATATATATAATATATATTTATCTATCTATCTATTCCTCCAGTTGTATCTTGGCCATCAAGAACAGTGCTGCACTAAATATAGAAGTGCAGGTGTCTCTTTGATATACTGACTTCCAGGTGACATCTCAACCAAGACATGCCAATCACAACCTGGGGTCCATGAAAGGAAACTAATAGCTCTTCTACCTTATCACATAATGGGGCTCAGATATTAGTGGAGAGCATTCACTTAACTAATGGTGCTTCTTAACTTTGGAGAAAGAACTAAAAAGAAATCTCTCTCTTAACATATGTACCTGCGCGCGCTCTCTCTCTCTCTCTCTCTCACACACACACACACACACACACAGGTAATTTCATGTACTCATATGATAGTAGAATTGTTTTCTTACAATAAAAAAAACCTGTATCTCTGTTATTCTAGCCCACAGGATACATGAAGTCACAAGTTCATTTTTAAACTTGGAGCAAAACCCAACACACTAATCGGAAACGCAAAATACCCATTATTATAAACTAGCCATTTCAACAGCTGGAAGCTCAGGAGCAACCAAATAACAGTGGAGAAAACAAATGCCTACTGCAATTTTCTTTCCTTTTTTGATCCTTTTACAAGTATGTGTTGCATGTGCTTTGACTACTTTTGAAAAGGAGGAGGAAATAGAAAAACCCTTGGGCAGTTTTCTCACTATGGTTGCTTTTCCCGGCTTTTTTCAGATGATATCACTTCATTTCATAAACCCCTTCTTTGTAATCACTTTTGAAGAAACACAGCAAGACAAGAGGGTGCTTCCCAGGCAATAGGGAAATTCAGGGCGAGGCCTTGGAGCCAGGCAGAGAGGCCTGTAGTGACTCTGGAGGAAGGAGGAGCCTCAGCTCCACTGCTAAGAAACCTACATGATAAAGTCCACCCATATAATAATGTCTATGTGTCTCAACCTTCTATTTGAACCCTACTTATATTTTGCACATTTACCATCTCATATTATTGTCCTTACACTGACTTTCTTATGCCCGTGGACCCCAAACACAGCCACACTAATATTCCCCATTTTCGTATGTCTTCTTCTCCCTCCAGGCTTTTGCCAAAGCTGTTCCCTTGGCCTGGGATGCCCTTCCCTTTCAAAGCTTCCTATTAAAGCCCTGGCCCATCCCTAAAACCCCAGTTCAGATGTAATCTGAAGCCTCCTAAGATCCTCTAGTAGGCACAAATCCCTCATTCTCCTGCTCTGCCTAAGCCTTCTTGCCTGCCTTCTACAGTCAGGTAGACCCTGACTTCTACCAAAGGAATTTGGAGACCATGATCAGTGTCTTAGTCTGAGTTGCCCCAGAAACCAAAGATGAAATAAAGATTCAAATGGAAGCATTTGGGGGTGGTGAGCCCGCAGTGGGCCACTGGAGCTCACTGCAGCTGGGGAACAGTGGGAGCTAGAAAAGAGCGTATCTGAGTTGCTCGTTAACGAAAGAGGGTGCTAACCAACCGGCTGCTTTTGTCACAGGTGAGGCTTCCCCAGGATGTTAATCCTCTAGGTTTCTAACCTCCCCTGCCCTAGGCAAAGGTGCTGCAGGGGCCAAAGAAAGCCCCCAGGAGGAAATGCAGGTGCTGGTGGTGTACAGTGTGCCTAGGCAGGGTGATACTGAAGGGACTAGATGGGAACAGATAATGTCTGCTACAGATGGCCTGGACTCACTCAGCCTCAAGCACCCAGCAGGATTCTGGGCATGCGGGAAACACTCAGCAAGAGCTCCCAAAAAGATAACATTTTTAAGCTCTTTGAATATGGGGGGCTATACTTTATACTCTATCTACCATAGTAGATAGCTTCAAGAACTCAAATCATATATGCTAACTGAAAAACAGTGACCAGGATCACTTAATGTCCCACCTTCTGAATGAGACCAAGCCACAAGGAGTGAATTCCCACTTCCTTAGCTGTCCTTGATTTCATACTTGTGATCTAATTCATATAAGCACCACAGACCAACCCAGCTCTTAGGACGTTTGGCACTGAAGACATAATAAAGTTAAATAATCTCTTCAGAAAACATACCTACAACCAGAGGAACAACCCAGGAATACTGTAGGATTCTAGGAAATTCCCAGCTTTCCTGCAGTCTCGGACTCCAAGGCCTCCCCTGCCTCCCAGGTAGTACCACTACATTAAGGAACTAGGATAGAGAATGTACTAAGGGTCTTCAGGTTACTCATTCCACCCCACCCCAGGTACCATGTAGCAGCAGAGGATGCACCAAGAAATGGCCTCCAGCCTCAGTCTATGAGAGACATAGCCAAGGACTCAAACAAAGAAAAATCGTGTAAGCCTGTGCAATAGCATGAGGCAAGGGAGGGACAAGCCAGCTTTTCTTGCCAATTTCAGAGCAGAACAGATGTTTCTGCATCTCAGAGGTATCCGCCCTCCTAGGACACCAGACACAGGTCAGCCATCAGTCATTCATCTTTATGATGAGCTGCGGCGGCCGGCACACACTCAAGATTAATGCATATCCTTTCCAAGAAGTGTTGTTTAATGGCGAGGATGGAACCGGGGGTGATTGTTCATGCCAAATCACTCCAGTTGACACAACCAACCAAGTCCCAGCACTAAACAGAAAAAGAAAATCCAACTCTCTGTCTTGCTCCAAGCAAGGGACAGAATAGAGTAATATGTGGACAATGTATGAGCTGAACTTTGCCTGGGTAGAAGTATCCCATGGTTGAGTTCAATGAGACCTGGCTTCCTTGGGACCTGATGGGGAAACCAAAGATTCATGGAAGGACTCAGCTACCAAAACCTCGAGCTGCATGGCTGAGAGAAGGCAGGAGATCTGGCTTCTACCCACAGCTTCACTCCCTGCTGACAATATATGAAGCAAATCACCTCTCTAGAAAGCAAAAGGATAACCTCTAAGTCCCTCCTAGCTTCCAGCTTTAACACTGTATGGTGTTCTAAGAATCTTAAATGCCAGAACGTATATGCTAAATTTCATTCCTGCAATGACAGTAATAGACGGGACGACAACATTTAAGCCTTCTAAAATGTTAACACCACACTATCTGCCACAGTACATAGCTTCAAGATAAGAACTCAAATCATATATGCTAACTGAAAAACAGTGAACAGATGTTTCCATCTGGCTAAAGGAACTCTCCTACTACTGTTTTTCCACAAGACATCTTCAGAGCTAAAGCACTGCATGACAGCTGTCCATATGGAAAGTTTGTTTTGTAGTTTTACCTGAAACAGGAAATCAGCAAAGGAGGAAAAGAGAATTTGAATCCAGTTCTTTAATACAAACTTGACTTTATTCCATTCATCTAAAAGAGCCACATAGGAATTTCTTTGACCACCAGAGGGCTTTCCTCACTGACAGAATGCATTAATAAGACATAAGGTGGTAGAATTTAAAAAATATAAAGTTCCAAGCTATATTGTCTAGGCCTATAAAGGACTGGATACTGGAGACTGAATTAAGAATGGGAAAAAAAAACCCTCAAGTTTTCCTGAATAAGATGTACTTTTCCATAAACCTGATGAAGAAAAGTTCTAATCTCTCTTAAGTTTCAGAAAACCATCAAAAGAATTTGTCTGGTGTATAAAACCAAAAGGAAATCATGGATTAGCTATTAAAGGTTTTAGTGTCTTGTTCCTGAGCTATCATTTCTTAATTGCTAAAGTTGTTTTTTGCATCTTTGCTTATCAGTTAAAATACAGAAAAACTGACAGATATATCATCACATTTTTTAACACATGGGTTGCAGACAGTTGACATTGTCGAATATCCACGATGTGACATACTTGCTAGTCTTTTATGTTTATTAAATTGTTTAATAATCACAATGATCCTAGGTGATAGACACTATTTTTCCTATTTATATGTGAAGAAATTAAGGCAAAAAGAGGCTAAGGAAATGGCCCAAGGTCAAGTGGCTAGTAATTGCTAGCTGGACGGAGCAGCACACGCTAGTAATTCCAGTGGCTTGGGAGGCTGAGGCAGGAGGATTGCGAGTTCAAAGTCAGCCTCAGCAAAAGCAAGTCGCTAAGCAACTCAGTGAAACCCTGTCTCTAAATAACATACAAAAAAGGGCTGGGGATGTGGCTCAGTAGTCAAGTGCTCCTGAGTTCAATCCCCAGTACCAAAAAAAAAAAAAAAAATTATTAAGTTCTGTAATAAAATATCCAGCAACAACCAAACTTACAGTGATTATAGGAAAAATGAAAAAAAAAAAAGAGCCACTGTGTAACACAACCTATAAAATGAAAAGATAAAAAAAATGTTAACGAATAGTCTTAGGCTGGACTTTCCTTCTATGCATTCTCAGAGGGTGGTCCACTGCACCCAGGATGTGAGGCAGCATCAGAGCAGACCAGGAGGACTCCAAAGGAGATTTCATGAGCTTATAAGCTCCCATATCTACTAAAAGTGCTTTTAATTTTTCTGTTTCATGAATTAGAGGTTCCCATATACAATTTCATTTAGAAGAAAAGATTTAACTAATCTCAAAGTTTAAATCTGCCAATCAGCAGACATTTCAGAGGGGAAAAAAAATCCTTTTTGGGTTTGTCATCTCCTAAACACATTTCGCAGTATGTACTGTTTGGGGTGAAGTACTCCATTGTTATATGATTACAATCTCTGAAATCAGGAATAGTATCTTTTTTATCCTTATTATCCTTTTGTTCTCAATCCTTAGCCCAAGATTTGTCCCCAAGTAAAATATTCAACTAATATTTGTAGAAGGAAGGAATGAACTAACAGTTTAGGTAATGCTAGATGCTGTGATAGATAAACCCAGAACTTTTAGAAACTTACCATAATAGATGTTTCCTTCTTCTTCATAGAAGGTCCAATCAGCTCTTTAGTATATGGCCCTCCATACTTAGTGATTCAGGAACCCAGGCTCCTTCTACTTTGTGAATTTGCATGCCTTGTAGGTGGAGAAAGAGAACCTGAGTGACCTCCAGAATAGTCACATGGACCCACATTGAGCAAGAGAAGATAAGGGCTGGAGCTAGCATCCAAGCAAAACTTTTCACTCCAGACAAAGGGAACAACCTTGGTAGACAGCAAGCCAGCTACCTCTTTCACAATGACCTCAAAAGAAACATCAGCCTGAGAATAAGATCTATAGCATAAAAGATAGCCAACCAAGGAGAATAGCAATGAGTCTCTAACCACTTTCTCCCCCCAAATGTTCAAGTATATAAAAATAACTTTAGATACAAAATAATAATAATAATTATTATTATTATTATTTTGTATATCTATAGTTAATAATAATAATAATTATTATTATTATTGCTACTAGAGATTGAACTTGGGGGCACTCAACCACTGAGCCACATCCCCAGCTCTATTTTGTATTTAGAGTTGCTTAGCACCTCGCCATTGCTGAGCCTGGCTTTGAACCCGCTATCCTCCTGTCTCAGCCTCAAAATTATAAGTTTTCACAAGGAATTTTCATTGCATTTTACTATCACAAACCAACTGCTAACTTATTGGTATACAAATGGCCAGAAGCTGAGATTTAAGTAAAACTCCAGTCAGCTTGGATTGGAGTTTTATTTGGAGAGGCCTCAGGGCAGCTAGCACCATGCATGCAGAGAAGCCTAGAGCCCTGAGACTGGCCATTGTCAGTATCCACGTGGGTGACACTGTACAAATCCATCAACTTCCCTGTGCATGGGCTATACCTGTCACAAGGCATAGACAATAAGTGCCTTTCCACAATTTTCCAAGTAAAGTGTGAGTATCGTGCAATAATGGCTACAGAAAAATCTGTAATAATATTCATAATCTTTCAAAATATAGGCATTGGACTGACCCATAACTGTTTTTCCAGTCATGCTCATGACCCCAGTGGGTGACTTGCCTCTGGAAGCACCCCCCTCAGTTAGCCCAGTGTGTCCACCTTGGCCTCCCCGGGACTCATGCTCACCTGCACAGCTCCCAGGCGGCAGATTCTGTGATAGGATCCCTTACTTTCTGTGGACCTCATGGACCTCACTTAGGAACCACGCCTGACCAACCCTTGGAGACCTACAGTGTGAGACCGGGCTGGTAGGCTCCCTCCAGGGGCCTTCTTCTGAGACCCATGTTCTGATTCCCAAATTTGAGCCAAAGGTGCTAGAAAGGGGACTGGGGTCCCCGTGATGACTCTGCCCTCCCTGGCATGTATTTTCAACACTCTGACCAGGTGGGAGGTGTGGCTATTAACAGCAGCTCCACTCCAACGTTAGCGTAAAGTAACATCACAGTACCATGCAATCAGTCTTTAATGTCAGCCATAACCTTCATAAATGGGTTTGTAACGAGAAACCCTTGTTTGTCACAGGGAAGGTATGATTGATGTGGCCTATGAGCAAAATGAAGCCACAGTGACCATCTCAATAACATGAACAGCTGCCAAATATTCATTTAGCAGAATGAGTTTGGAAAACTTTGAGCAGATTGCTTTCACAAGGCTGCCTTCAACAAAAGGAAACATAATTAACGAGCTAATATCAGCATGTGTCTGGCTAAGCTAATGAATATCAAATTACACAGAAACCTGTATAAATCATCATTACCCTGAATTTTAATTGAACTTGCAATTAAACATGACAAATTTTATATACACTAAACCTTTAATTTATACTTTCAAATAAGGAATAATTTATCATTTTTAGTATTTCATAGTTAATTTCCCAATATGTGCACTTCTAATTAACAAGGACAGACAGGCGTTTAAAAAAACACACAGTCTCCCTCTCTCCTATGGCTCCGTTCCTAACAATAATTTTCCCTTTTGTATACATTAGAAACTCCTATGTCCAGGAGTCTGAACGCCAAAGGGCCTACTTTTGTATTCCAGGAAAGATCTTATGGCCATACAGAATCAGAGAACGATTCCCCTTTCTTCTTCTCTTCTCTCCCCTGGAAAAGGAGGGATTAAAAGGGCAAGACCATGCGAAAGCAACCTGGCCCGGCGTCTCAATTACCTGTTCAACCTTGCACCCCAACTCTAGTTATGTGGAGGGCAGGGGGCCTCCCTGGCTGCAGGAACAGAGCAGCTTGGGTTTCAAAGTCGCACCACGTGAGAAATAAACCACCTTGCTCTTGCTCGGGAGTTAACACCAGGCCTGTTTGTTTTACCTGGCCAGCCAGTAATGAGCGCGCTCCGTGGAAGGATTTGTATTTTATTATTATAATTACGCCACCATTATAAACATACCTCAAGCAACCTCAGCATAAAAGGCAGGGAGTGCTATTAAAACACACGGATAAATGCACGGGAAACAAGACAGGATTGTAAAAGGGCTGCAGCAAAAACTAATTGGGTTTGCTTTTGTCCTTAATCCCAACCTATTAATATGGTAAGCAGTGTGGTCTAGGGAGCTAGAAGCTGGGAATCAGGACTTCTGTACCTGGTTAGACCTCTAATTGGCTGTGTGACCATGAGCAAGATGCCTCACCTCTCTGTGTCTCAGTGTGCACAGGGGGTGAAATAAAGCTAACAGAGATAATCATGCCTGCTCTAACTATGCAAACATAATTTGAAGAAGAAAACACCATATAGATGATAGCATCATCGTTTTCTAGTTCTGGGGGAGAAGACAAACTAAAAAAAGAGCACAATATCCCACAATGCTCAAATGTGCGTCACTTTTTTTTTTTAATGCAATGGTTGCAGGAAATAGGAGCATTTAATTCTTGGGTGTTATTTTTTTAAATGTGATATGTGAAGGAAGCCAGATGGATAATGTCACCATTTGAAAGATGAGAAAATGAAGGCATGAAGAATCCTGCTCTGTGTCGGGGCAAGGGCTGGGCTGAGAGGTGGAACTTCCAGTTGAAGCATCTGGAACGAGGCCCTTCCAACCTCTTCACCCTCCTTAGGAAGAGGCTGGGGAAGGTGTGATGAGATCAGAGAAAACTTTGGCTTGGGGACCTCAGTGACAATCACAATGATCATGACTGCCCACCCCTCTCCTGACAGACTGAAAGCTCAGCTGCATGTCTCAGCCTAGAAAGAGACAAGGTTCCACTTCCAGGAGCAAACTCAAAGAGGGCAAGAAGTCCACAGGGGTGCCTTATCTCCACAGGGCCAAGACAGCGGGACGCGCATCAGTCTGACTAACGAAGGCAGAGAACATTAGGGACGAACAAAAACGGGGAGGGTGGGACTCATCAGGGCCATTCCAGCCAGCCCCTTTCATTGCAGACCAAAGGTTCTAGAAATGAGATTCAAAACAAAAGAGGCTGGGGAAGGGAAGGGGAAAAAATAGCATCTTTCTAACACCCCTCACTCCAATCGCGGATTCCCAGTTTGCTTTTAGAGGTCCCGTGACCAGTGGAAACCAAGGAGAGGCAGGAGAGAGCCGGGCAGTGTAACACGGTTCCTGGAAAATAGTGGCGGCCCGTGCCTATGAAGCAAAGGGACAAATATTTTCACACATTATCAGATAGCCGAGGGAAACAGCCTCCACCAGAATTTACAACTGAAGGCTACCAGAATTTACAACTTGTGAAATTGTGCCTGTCCGTATTTTCTCATTATGCTGGAAGCGGCTGCAGAAAGAGTGTGCACTTTCTTTTCCCTCTTCTCCCCCTGTCTCCCCTCCCTCCACTGTCTCACTACTTCCTAGTTAAACCTTGTCTCAAGTTATCAACACCCTCTGGAGAGATAAGGCTCCTCTCACTTACAAGCTGTCACTAATAATCGAACTTTCAAGACTCCATCTCTAAGAGAGACTCCCCGAGCCACGCAGGTCACGAGAATTAACTGCCACCAGTCCTTGCAGAAAACTCAGCTCATCAATCTATAGCTTTCTCGTCATAATTAGAATAACGGCTTTGAAAATTTGGGCTGATGTTGACTTGGTCTCAGGCCGCAAAGAGCGCTGATTAAAATCTTGGTGTGAAAGTTAATGATAAGTGCTGGTGGCGTTGCCGTGGAGACAGGGACAAACAATTCCCTCGCTGTGACATTTTCAATGTCCTGGAGAAGAAAAACTGTCCTCTTTAGTGTGGCAGCGTATGAAGCTTATTTATGGCTACAGGGCTCGGTGGATTGATGACTGTCGTAACATACTGTCAAATCCTTTACTGACACATTCATTTTTTTGGAGCCCCTGGTGCAGCAGAAATAAAATAAAATAATAAAAACAAAACCAGGGGGGAAAATTCTCCAGCAGACCATAGGCAGCCACCAGTAGACCTTCCTTGCACTATAGGACCTCAGAATTAATAGATAAAAAGCCTTCCTACTTCCTGGCCACGGAGAAAAGAGAGAGATTGGAAATTGCTGAGTAAGAAAGAACAATAATGTAGTCACCAGAGCACCCTTGGAGTGTTTGTTACCAAAATAAGCACTTCGTAAATATCCAAGATAGGTACCATAGGCAAGTATGATCTCCATACCTACCTTGGAGGATAATGCCTTAGAAATCTAAGAAAGGTTTTAGAAAATTCTCCCAGCCAAAGGAACAAAGTAGGACAGATGTGTCTCCATTATACAGCATCCCAACCAGGGCAGCCCCTTTGAGGTTCAATATACTGATATTAATCTCTAAAAATGACAGGGAGCTTGATGGTCTGCCGTGCATGCTCACATTCGCCATCTCCTTTGCCCTTCATCATACTGAAAGCCAGCAGCAGCAGCACCCCATCTCATGCAAAAGAAGCCGAGCCTCGGCAGTCCACGCACCACTCCTGCAGGAGCACGATTAGTTAGGAGGCCCAGCAGAGACTCCCGACCTAAATCTTCTGTGGTCACAATGAGTAACTAGTCACTATTTCAGAACAGACATGCAGGCCTACAAGTTCTGGACTGCTTTAATGCGGGGTCTGTTAAATGCTTTTGGCTGGCACAATGAAGTGGCTGCACTCCCACAGCAGATAAAGGGACTCGGCGCATTGGCAACGAGTCCATAAAGACTTCTCGAGGCTCTGACATTTTTCTAGTTCCCTTCATTCAAGGATCCTAGTCATCATCATTATTATTGTTGTTGTTATTAATAATGATAATGAAATAAACTATGCAAATGTGGCGAATGGCTTTAGCCCTAAAACGCAGGCAGTAATGTGGTAATTTATCCAATAATGGAATCGCAAAGTGATTTTATTTGCTTTTATGGCTCCTTTCTTTCAGAGGAGCTGGGCATCAATAATGGCGATAGTAATGAAATCAACTATGCAAATGTGGAAATCGTTTTTGTCCTAATGTACCAATTTAGCCAGCGAAGGAAATTCAACACAGTCTGATGGGCTTCCTAACACCCAGGAAACAGGGTTGCAAAGCGGCCCTGGGCTCAGTTTCCCAGATGTCAAAATTCATTTTCTCAAAGTAAGGCCCTATCAATGTCCCTTTGGTAATGACCAAAACCTTTACTTCCTGGTGAAAATTTTACAAAATGTCCTTGGTGACTTAAAGAGAGGGAGGGATTTTAACATGAGAGCTGGATACATTGATTTGAATACAATTCATTTTCTAGGCTAAAGTTCCTCCTCCACCAAAGTACCCCAGAGCAGCCAGGGGTTACTGCGGACACTAGTTGGAGCAATCCCTCTTGGGACCAACCTTTTCACTATAGCGCTAGGAGGCACTATGTAGGACAGTGCCCTCTGCCGAGTCTCCCTTTCATCCACTTTTGAATCTGGATTCCGTGGGGGCATTTCTCTGGCTAGATGGTGGCTACTCAGAAGAGCCTCACAGAAGCTCTAAAAGTGGCGTTTCAAACAGCCACTGGGGGAGGCCTGTTCCAAGCCCTGGGTTTGCTGTGGCTTCTCCTCTTCACAACTATAATACTTGTTGCATGACAGGCTGGGGGAAAGGCACACAGAGAACAGGGTAAGACAGGGATGGAAGCCAACAACTGCGAACCTCTCTTTCCCTAGTATTGATTAGTGAGTTTTACAAACTA
Source organism: Marmota marmota marmota (assembly GCF_001458135.2). NCBI lineage: Eukaryota > Metazoa > Chordata > Mammalia > Rodentia > Sciuridae > Marmota > Marmota marmota. Next base: position 3,489,824 of record NW_025999946.1, read on the forward strand.
GAAAAGCCTATGAGACCCTTGAAGGCAGAGTCCTTATTTTTCTTTGTGGCCAGAGAGCTTGGCACAGTAAGTTCCCCATAATTGTTGAATAAAGAAATGAATAAATGAACAAAAGCAAAAAATAAAGTAGACTCCAGTAAAAGAGAGCTCTTGATATATGTATTCAGATGCGCCAAAGCAGAGACTATGCAGCTTCACTACTGCTCTTAGATCCAAGTAACCAGAGCCCTCACCCTAGGCCAAGCGCTCCTAGTGGCCTTGCTCTGGTCCTCCTCCATCTACCTCCCATACCTAGGCAATAGCTAGTCCAGGGTCAAGGTCACTTATAGTAGAGACTATTCCCTATTTCGTAGAACATTTCATGAATACCCAGGACCCCAGACTGCCTTCACAAACAACCTTGAGTTTCTTCTAGGGCCTACAATAACCTCTGCCTTGAGCCCTACCTCCAGACACTGCATGGTGCCTCCAGGGTGTGCACCCCCTGAGCCCAGGGCAGCCAAAGAACAGCTGTGGGTGGGTGGGTGGGTAAGCACGTGTGTGGAGGCCTCTGGTGGTAGAGAATGGAGTCAGGGAGAAAAAGAGAAGAGAAGGGAGAGGAAAAAAGAGAAGAGAGCTTCCGGTGAGGCATCTCATTCAGACTCTACCCCTGAGCCCCACAAACGTTAAGGGTGGGCTAGTGTATGGATCTTCATGTCCACGCTCTACTTCAGTATAATTTGTTTGCTGTCAGTTTGGGTCAAAACCCTGGGGCTGGTGAGGGATACCTATTTCATGAGACAACACAATTACATTCTCACTCTTCGTTGGTGACTCTGGGAGGGAAGAACAGGACCACATGAACAAACCTTGGGTTCTAAACAGATCGTCGATATTTAAATAAATAAATAAAAAGGAAACTCCAGCAGTCAGTTCTAATTAATTCGTGGCAATCAGCCTCTCTTGTTCTATTAGTTACCATTACAGCAACACATTCTTGAGCAAAATACCAGAAGCTTTCATTAGAATCATTAACATAATTTGATAACTGATGGTATTTGATTTCTGGCTTTTGCACTTTGACTTAAAGCTTGCTGCAAGATGTAATCTCATTGATTGTCTGGCTGCTGGGTTTTTTTCCTCACCACCGCCCCCCCTCCATGAACACTTCACAAGACATTTCTTTGTTAACTGTAATTAATGTTCACATTTGTCACAAGTTGTATTATTTGGAAAAGCAGTCATGATGATAAAAGATGTGACAAAGACACACACATGTCTTCTTATCCAGAATGGCTTTATCCTCATTTAGGTTGTTGGGGGGTGGGAATAAATGAAATAAGTCAAGCATGTATTTGTTTTCACAGTCAGGATGGATTGTTTAAAGTGATGGTTCTTGGAGAAACTAATGCAATTAGCTTTCTCAAAAAAAAAGAAAGAAAGAAAGAAAAGAAAAGAAAAGAAAGTGACATTAAGGTATGAGTTAAATCTTAAAAAGACAAGGACATCTGAATCAAGGGTGAACATTGACCAAGCCAAGCTGTAAACTATCTCACTCCCATTGATGGACGGTACTGAAGACAAGGCTCTCAGGGGAGTGCCTTCTTGTCCAGCCAAGACAGAACGAACTCCAGGTCTTATGTGGTTGGCCTTTATGACCTACAAGGGCACAGGCAGGCAATAGTGTTCAGTTTGTTTAAAAAGAAAAAGTGAGAGGCACAGAGGGAGAACACGTTACAAGAAACCCAAGTGCCCATTAAGATTCAGAGTCAGTGGAGCTGCCCTGATGTCCTCTCGGCCTGACAGAAACGTCCATTGTGGGGACAGGAAGAGCCATATGCAAGCAGGAGCCACTCCAGGGGTGCCCTGCATGAGTGGCGCATGCTGTTTATGCACAGCTGAAAAGGGGCCCACATCAATCTCTTCTTTCTCATGCCCTTGCTTTCTCCTCCCCCAACCCAGTCTCAAAGGGGTTTCCTCCATCATGTACTAATGGTCTGCAATTTATTTTAAAGAGGCTATTTTGATCCTCAAGAAGTACTTAGGGGAGCCGGGAACCATAAACACCTCCTTTTTAAAAAATTTGTTTCCTTTTTCCCAGCCTGTAATTTAACTCTGACTGGCACCATTCAAATCAAGTGTTCCAAGCACAGACTGCCATCAAGTCAGCTCCAACTTGGAGCACATTTTTACGACCAAGTTAGAAATGCCTTAAAACAAGGTTTTCGGAGGGAAACGTTTGACAGACTTAACTCTTGTGGTGCAAATATGCCACGATGACATAGCAATTAGTTATTCAAAATACGCGAAGGGATTACAAGCTTTTTCAAGTCGTTTCATAAATATGTCCTCTTCTGGTATACAATCAGTAATTATATCATTCTTACTCAACTGTAAACTTCCTGGGTATGATTTATATCTCATTGAAATCAACACAAAAGTATTTGTTTTCTCAAAGGAAGAGCCCTGGCTCTAATCTCCAGGGCTTGCACACATCAAAGCAAGAGAACTACTGTTCTGCCTCACCAAACTAAATAAAATCATACACAAATATTCATGCAAATTAGGAGAGAAAGGTTGGTCAAGGAACCTTTGTCTTTTGGGCCTGGTGTGGATTTGCATAGTGCTCCCCAAAGACTATTCCTGTGACGGGTTGAGTCAACTGGAGAGAAAGTGGAACACAGTTCTCCTTGACTCTGTCCTCATCCCTGCAGAACTAGTATTTTGGGGATACTGTAAGCCTGGGAGGGATTGGGCACCAAAGCTATCCATCCCCGCCTACTCCACTCTCAAGTTCAATAAATGTGTTGCTGTAATTGGCCACTGTTGGCAAAATCATGGAGAAAAGAAGGCATCTCTGAGGGCTAGGGATATAACTCAATGGTAGAGCACTTGCCTAACATGTACCAGGCCCTGGATTCAAGCCCTAGCACCACAAAAAAAGAAAGAGGGCATCTCTGGATAAATGGATGACCTTAGCTGCTAGATTCCAGGCACTTCACTGGAATCTGGTCTTTCATGTAATGGCCATCCAGTAACCATCTGGGGACTGGCCACAGAGGTAAACAAAAATGATGGGTTTTCATTGTAGCTGTAGGAGGATTAGGACAGGCTCTAGGCAAACTTTCTCAACACCAGCACATCTGCAGAATTTAAGTCTTTGGCTTTACATAGCACACTGAGTATGTCTCCATTCCAGAACACAACATATTTTATGGACATGATTCATTCCAATGTCTGTCTCTTCTACTGGATTATAAACTTCTTTGTGGCTTGACCTACCCTGGCACCACATCTGGTAAGAAATGTTTGCCAAAGATTCTGAACCAAGTTTGGTGAGGCATTTCTTCTGGAAAAGAAAGCACCATTTCTTAAGAGAACTAGAGCTCCTGACATATAGACTGATAACCAAAAATTTGACCTTCTTTAATATTCTCTCTGCACTGGAATATTTTACAAGTGAGAAGTCAAAGTGACCTGTATTTGAATCAAGTTAAAGTCAAGCTACAGGAGGGCACATTTTGTTTCCCTCCATGTAACCAATGCCCAGCACAGAGTCAGCCATATCACAGGTACTCATGAATACAATACCAGTGTTGAAAGTTGCATGGATGGATAATATCAGTATTTCTGAAATGTCAATGTTTCTAAAGGTATTTCCATATCTGGTCCCCTATATTGTCCAAAAAACTCACCACAAGAATTGTCCTTTCAAGATGAAGCCTTTAGACCAAAAGAATTTTACCTAAGATGTGAAAGGTCAAGACTAGAAGTAAATTTTATCACCAAGTTATCTATGAATAATTCAGTAATTTGGAATAACTTTTCCCATGAAACGTGGTCAGGCTTCAGAGTAATCCATAAAGCCTTATTATCTTAGACATCTTTGTGTTTAGAATAATCTAAAACCTGGACTCACTCGTTCTGCCCTTTTCTTGTTGTGGGGGAATGCCCCATTTTGTGTGGTCTTGGAGTGGAGAGAGTTCATCCTCAAGGCTGAACAGAGCCAGAGCATCCAGACCTCCCCTCTCCCTCATGAGGGAGTCCCTCAATTCAGTTCTGTGAATTTTCCTACCTGTACTTGGCATCAGGAATAAGTGTGACAAAGACAAAGAGCTAATGCAGATCCATTGTGATAAGCAGTGACAAGAACAAAAGTAGACTTTTCTGTCTCCAAAAAGTTGTGTTGTGTTCTGATTCTGGAACTTCTGGGCCTGCTTTGGTATCTTTCTCTTTCTTTTACCAGCTTCTTCAATCTTCTATCAGTTATGAGAACCCCTAATACCCTCTTACGGACTCTTTTTTTTTTAAGACAGCAAGAGGCAATTTCTTTGTTTACAGCCTAGAGTCTTTTAATGGTACATCTGTGGACCAAGATCCAAAGGCATATATTTGACTTGAAAAGTAGCAGGAAGAAGTACTACAGCAAAACTAGTTTATAAACAACATATATCCCACAAACCAAGTAGAAGTTTTGTTTTTTCTTGAACATAAGTGCTTGAAGTAAGACCATTTTGATCAGAAATAGATGGTTCAACCTTAAAAAATCCATTATTCTACCCCAAATGACCTATGCAACCACTGACTAATCTCTTAACCACTTTAGCATCAGTTTCCCCAGACTTAAAAAAGATGGCCCTAAAGTTACTTAAAGACAGAGCCTTACTCAAGGATATTATGAATCAAAGTTTCATTGAAGGTGAGAAAAAAAAATACATCAGATCTGGGAGGCATTCTCCAGGCCTTTTGTCAACTCCAATTTAGAAGTACCCCTAACCTCCTACTCTCACCCTCACCGAACATCAGAAGAACAAGTGTTGGCATTATGCCCCCCACTTCTGTAAGGCTGCTTGACACTTGACTATGATCTTGATTGGAAAACGAAAGGCAGGAACCCTGTAATGTTAAAGGCCTAATTAACTTTGTCATTAAATCAAACTCTTCAGCTTAACCTTTGGTTCTAGGCAAAGAATTGTTGATAGAAAATTCTGCTACCCACTGGAGAGCCATTACCCATTCCAAGAGGCATATTTAAACTTATTACCATCCCAAACACATAGCTAGATATTCTTATTATACATGGCAGGCAAATGGCCACTGGTTCGGTACAGTGCTAGGTGTCTGCTAATGTTGAATACATTTCAGCCTTTCTATGGTAAGACCTTAATTTCAGAGATTTATAACCAATGTAAATCTGCCTGAACAGAAGCCTGACACAAAATTACTTTGCCCAGTAGCAATTTTTTAAAGTTTTGGACTAAGTGCCTTTTATTCAACTTTACAACCAAAAAAAAAAAAAAAAAGAAGAAGAAGAAAAAACAAAGCAAAGCACCATAAGATATGCCTCTAGGCTACAAATACTCACACATGCACACACACACGCATACACACACACACACATACACACGTGTGCATGCATGAACACAAATGCATGCTCCCAGAATTAGCACTGCTATCTCCCAGCTTCGCAGGAGCAGAGCCCATGCTTCAGTACTGAGCCCAGCAAGGGAGATGGGAGATGGATATATATTCAGTGAGGGGACTCATGTCAGAAATCTGCAGCCCAGAATGATTCCTGCAGCCAATGGGCTGAGCCCTTTATGTGAAGTCATCACCCATATATAACATCCAAGCATTGTGGTTACTATGCTCAGTGAATCTTCATTTGGGAGCAGCAGGGTCTATTTATCCAGGAATTTTCTCAGCTATTAAATGGGACTCATCAAGGAAGAGAGATTCATATTACACACCAGGGAAGTAGGAGGAAATGAAGGGGGTGGAATCAAAATTGTAAGAAAAAAAAAACACAACTTTTAGATCATCAATAAATGATCGAGTGTATTAGGTTCTAAGTACTTTATGCTAATTTGCATAATCCTCAAATCATAAACCCACAAGGTATGTAACAGGGTTTTCCTTCACCTGAGTACTTGTATAAGTAAATTACCCCAAATCATACAGTAAGCAGGTGCTATAGCCAGAACTGGAATCCCCACAGCTTCCAAGTTTGTGTTATACCCACTAATGCCAAAGTATTCTCTCCAAAATAGTGATCTCATTATTTCACTCTGATGCCCATGAACTATTGTAATAATAGAATCATAAAAGTAATAATAGCTGGTATTCTTGGTATATGGATATAATAGCTGGTATTCTTGGTATAAGTATTTTTCATGAACTTCACAGCCACTTTCTATCCCTTAATTCATTGTTCACAGCATCCTGGTGAGGGATTTTCTCTTACTATCTTCAATTACAAATGAGAAACAGATGCAAAAGAGATAGAATGGGCCAAGGTCACATGTCAGTAAGGAAAGGACTGGAATCCCCATTCACATGTAGCTAACTCCAAAAGCAACACTCTACCTGTATTACAACACTCACTTCTCATGCAATCTCCATCTTTCTCAGCAGAGTATATGCAGGGCCACCAAGCTAGCAATTTCCCAACTGATCTCCTTTACAAGGTTCTAACCATAGACACACCATTTTAGAAAGGCCTCTGCCCTCCTTCATGTGCCGTTCTAAACGCTACTTGATTCCTTTGTGCAAGGCCTTCTTTCCTAGAAATTTTCCTAAGCCTGCTCAAGCTATACCAACATTAGGAAAAAGAAGTTTGCTCTTCACATTGTGTAATTCAGTTTCCATTTCCACTTATCACTGCCAGAGTGCTCCTGCTATAAATACCTATATCAAAGTGGCTAAAAACTTTGTTTCTGAAATCAAGAAGTCAACATACCTTATATACAATCAGAAATATGATAAATTGTGGTATAAAGATGTATTAAGAATTGTAATGCAAAAAAAAAAAAAAGAAGAAGGAGGAGGAGGAGGAAAGAAAAAAAAAGAAGAAGTCTGATTTGAATCCTGATTCTGACACTAGCTACCTGTGTGATCTTTGGCAAGTTACCTCTCTACACTTTGGTTTCCTCATCTATAAAATGGGCATGTTGTGAATGTCTACTTCACAGGATTGGTATGAAAATGGTGAATGTAGAGGATTTAAGATAATATCTGCCACAATGTGAGGGCTCAACCAGTTTTTGGTTTTGTTGGTGGAGGTGTTTTAGAAAACACCTTTGCTAGGTTAATCTGTTACCAGGTAACCTCTGCTTGATTCAGCTCAGCACCTGACAGTCGGACACATACTAACACTATGTTCCTTGTGTAGCTCACTGGCTCAAAGGCTGCCCATCATCCTGAGGATAAAGAAAATGCTCACTATTGAAAGCAAGGTCCCAAAGATGATGGTGACCACAGGACTTCCCTGTAGCTTTCAGGATAAAATCCAATCTCTCTCCAGGACTTCAAGTTCTGAAAGCCACCCCTTTCCCACTGAAATTCTGCTTTTCTTCCAAACAAGCCCTCCCCTCCAGGCCAGGAAAGAACATTCACAGCACCCAGGAGCCCCACAGTAATCCTGGTCTAGTGGCATTCCCAGATCTTGCTCATGCCAGGTTATAATTCCCATGTCCATCCATGCACCCAAATCCCACCTCTGCTTCCCAAACAGTGGTTCTTAAGTCTCATTATGTGTTAGAATCACCCAGAGAACTTTTAAATACACACATCCCAATGGTTCTGGGTTGGTTCTGGTGTTTCTTAGTTTCCAAAAGCTCCCCTGGTGATTTTGATGGGCAGCCAAAGATTCCCAGGTCCTCAGGAGGCCCGAAAGCTCTGTCCTGTCTCCTCCTTTCAAGTTAACACCAAACACTGTGCTGGTATGGACCTCTCATGAAGTGTACCTTGCCTCCTGCACTAGACTTGAAACTCTGAAGGCAAGTGATGTGTCTAACCTGCTTATAAATACTAGCTCAATGCCATGGCCCTCTCTCCTAAGAAGTTATGCATATTTTTTAAGATGAATTTTAGTCTTGACTCTCTAGAGAATATGATTTCATGGCAGGGAGAGAGAAAAATCTATACTGGCCACAGGTGCCAGAAAAAAAGAAATCTTTTGGCATTCTCCTTGTGCCCAGTACCCACCGAGCACGCAATAACTATCCCGGGGGTCAACTGGAAAAGTGGTACGTTCTCAGGAGCTCCTAGAAGACTGTTTCAAAAACTAGGTCATCACAAAGAAACAAACCTACATGCTGCCCCATGTACACAGTTCTACAAATGACAGCATTAATAGCATAATTACTACCACTTGAGGTCCATTCACTGAACCTTTATCAAGAACAGCGATCAAGGTCCTGCAAGGTACTGGCTATCTTGAGGTGTGGTGGTGGCTACTAAATGTTGATCAGGCATCTGCAACATCTAACATTTCCTCCAAAGTCTACACTGCTCAGCTCCCCGCCCCCAGTAGGGCTGGGCCTCTCTGTTACCCACAACTCTCCAAAAGGGGTTCTGAGTGTAGATAAAGGAATAATCTGACAAGATGAGCTCCTTAGGTTCCCCAAAATCTTTAAAAGCAATCAAGGCTTTAAAAGCTAAGGGGTCATCTGGGATCCCTTAGGCCCCTGAAAAGCAAACCAACCCAGGACCTATTGAGGAAGGCCATGAAATCAATCTGAGCCCTAAGTAGAAGCTCTCATCTATGCTGGCCACAGGTGCCAGAAGCAGAAATTTAAGATGAGTATGTGATACATTATCAGCTGCTATTACCATCCTACCATAGCTGAAAGAAAGAGGCTATTAAACATAATACATAAAATAACATTTAGTAAGGAAATCTGGATAATTACTTAGTAAAAAGGACATTGAGTCAGGTTCTAAGCCATTGCCCTGAATTGGGAATGGCATTACTTATGTCTTAAGTTAAATTGAGTAAAACTCCTAAGCGCGCCCTTAAAGAACACCTGTAAGTAATGAGTTGAAATATCTCATTCATTCTGCTTTGTGCTACAGTCCTGAGGAGTAGGTCAAGATTACTGAGCCTCGCAACCCAGAGCTCTCTGGGCTGAGCCAGTTCAAGGTGACCAGGACATCCCAGCCAGGGTGGAGTATGGATTTCCCCTAGTGTGCACTAGAGGTGGCATTGACAGAAGCCAGAGGATTCAGGTGATAACATTTCTTGCCTTTTCTGGGATTGGTGGACATTAAAATGCATCCAAGGGCTGGGGATATAGCTCAGTTGGTAGAGTGCTTGCCTCACATGTACAAGGCCTTGGGTTCAATCTCCAGCATCACCAAAAAAAATAATAATAAAATAAAATGCATCCAACATTAGAGTAGACTGAGGAGAAAATGAGCAAGTACATTATAAGGAATCAGAGGACATTAGAGCTGATTAAGTTCTAACAATACCACCATGATCACCTAAATCCGTTGATCACCACTGTCACACTAATCCTTTACACATATCTGGTGAAGAATAGTTACCCAGCTTCATGATATTATATATCACCTACATCCTAATAGAAACTCCCAGATATCTATTTCAACCTGACCCTTCCCCATGGAATCCCTCCCAATTCAGTTCCCTGCCTGACATCTCCATTTGGATGGGTGATAGGCACTCAAATTTAACAGGACCCATACTCCTTTATTAGCCCCAGACTTGCTCCTCCTACCACTTTCTCTTGCCAATAAATGGCACCTTCATTCTTCCTGTGGTTCCTCTGTATCTTATATGCCATTTCTATTCAAGGGCTGTTATCTCCACAGACTCCCAGGTCACTTGCTCATCCTCTACCTTCTTCAGATCTCTTATGAAATTCAATTCTCCAGAGAGGCTCTTCCTGATATCCCTTTGTGAATGGCATCCACCATCTCATGGTCAATGCCCCTCCCTTTGAGCCATCTTTTGTCACCCATCTTCCTGCCTCCTAACACAGACACACATGTGTATTGCTTCCCACCATCACCACCATCACCATCCAGGAGAACGTAAGCTCCATGAAGGCAGTTTGGTCTTCTGTCTTCTTTTCCTGTTGTTGCTGTTTCCCAATACCTAGAACATAATACAGACCCTCAAGTACCAATGGCCAGTCCTGCCCAGACGAATGAAGCTCTGTGGGTAAAGTCTCAGGAAATATTTGTTGAATGTATAAATGCAAAGGCACATAGTACCTGACAAACATTAATTGCTCTTAGAAAAAGAGTGGTTAGGTGCTTCTATTGGGGACCAACTCTTCTGGCATAAAAGCCTATATTCTTTCACAACATGATTTCACTGCTCAAAATTAATCAAGTGTGCTTGTACCCTTGTGTAGAATTTTACAGTTTGTAAAGCACATTCACATGCAAGCACCTCAAATTTTAAACACATCTTCCTATAACTCTGTGATCCAGGTACTTTAGAGAGATAAGACCAATAGAAAGTTGTTAACATTAAACACAGGAGCCTTAGTCCATTCAGGCCAGTATAAAAAAATATCGCAGACTGGGTATCTTACAAACAATAGAAATCTATTTCAGTTCGGGAGCCTGGGAATCCAAGATCAAGGTGCCAGTAGGTTCATGTCTGGTAAAGGTCTGCTTTCTGGTTCACAGATATTGCCTTTTAACTGTGTCTTCACGTGATGAAAGGAGCAAGGCAGCTCTCTGGGGCCTGATGAGGGTGCTAATCTCATTCATGAGAGCTCTGCCCCCATGATCCAATAACCTTCCATGTGCCCCCACCTCCTTCTATATCAACTTGGTGACCCATTTTCAATGTAAGAGTTCTGGGGGCACACAAGCATTCAGAAGACACGCCAGGACTCCTGCTTCTCAGTCCCTTACCCCTACCTCTCACACATCCTCCCTATGTGGATGAGAGCCTAGCGAACCAGACAGGATGTGAAGGATGGCCCTTGCCCTCTATCTGCTGACAGTGCTCAAGCTGCACAGGTACATGGACAGACATGCACAGGATTTGAGGACAACATTCCACGTGTACATGTGAAGTGTTCCCAGCAGTGGCATCCTTAGAGAAATAGGACAGTCCAGTCTGCATCCAGAGGAGCTATTGGTAGCAGGTCACTTCTTACCCTGCCTCCTACTCCATTAGCACCCATTAACACCAACCTTCCTGAAGGTTCTGGAACACAGAGAGGACACAGAAAAACACTCAGATCCGAACAGCAGCTAAACCCTGGCTCCTGTCTGTTGGAACCAACAGGTTTTGAAAAAGTACCCGTGGCCAGTCCTGACCAGTCTAATTAAATCAGAAGCTCCATGAGTAAAGTCTGAGTCCTGGCATTTTGTTCAGGCTCCTGGGGTGATTACAAAGGACAGTTGCTGTTGCCAACCACCCGTGTAGGCCATTGTCATATAGAGTGCTTTCACTTGCATTATCTCCTTTAATCATCCCAAAGGTCAGGGGGAAAGGTGGAGCAGGCATTAACATCCCCAAGTTAGAGAGTTAGAGAAACGGAGACTCAAAGGGTGCACTAACACACAGCCCACTGATTCGCTTATTAGTGACAACTGGATCAAACAGTGCAATCTTAGCCAAGATGCCCAAATCATAGTCAGTGGGCCTAGGAGTCACCTGAGGACATTGTGAAAATGCTGATCCTGAGTCAGCAGGACCAGAATGGGGTCCAAGAATCCGCATTTCTAGTGAGTTCCCAAGAGATGCCAATGCTGCTGGCCGGTGGACCACTTTTTTAGTAGCAAGGGCTTAACGAAACAAAACACTTTTGCTGGAACTAAGCCAAACCCATTCTTGATTTTTAATATGGTGAAGGCCAGAACCTTTCCAATGCTGCCTGGCAGTCTTAGAGTCCGGCCATACTCTATTCAACACTATAAACATTCCAAACAGCCACCTGTTAACTATATGCACAAATTCACCTTGTGGCAAGGTAAAGAACCCCTATGCCACCACTGTCACCAGTCACACACACACAAAATAAACAAAACCAAGATCCAGCCAACTTCATGACCACCCCCACACTGTCCATGACCTGCCAAGTAATCCTTGTGTCCACTCAGAGCCTGCTGGCAACGGGGCCTCATATCACCAGCAAAGATGAGCAATTCTGGCCCTGGCCATCATTAGTCAAGTGGGAACCGATTATACCCTGACACCACTCTATTCTCCAATATTACCTCTTCATTATTCAGGGGAGGGTATGCTATTCTCGAGGTAATTTTTTAATGTTTTGTGTGCCTTTTAAATATCAGCCACCACATACATAGAGAGAGACTTCAAATGACTGCCTCAGATATTCCATTTCAGGCTTAAATCTTTAAATATTCTTATGAATTTTTGACTTTGACAAATTTCCTCATGTCTCTTTCCTCGTAATAGAAAAAGGTCCAGGGAATCCTCATTAATGCCACCTCCTTGGGGCTCTCTTCTTTTAACCTGGCCTTCCATCTCAAGATCAAGCCCTGTGTTTGCTCCTCATGACATGGTCCTTGGGAATGGACCTGGACTGGCCTGGATTCAGGTAATGGGGTCCTCTTTCTATGACATAGAACAGTTTTGTTTGTTCTCCTATCAGCCCTTGAACCACCAATAGCTGAAACACTCTGCAGGCAGCTGAGTCTAGCTTCCCTTTAAGTCCCAGCCTGGAAATCTTCCTGCTCAGCGCAGTCCCCTTTGCTGACTCCCATAGCCCTCATTGAACCATGCAATTTAGCAATTAAACATGACTATGGAGCAGAAAAGTTTAATCTCCCAAGCTGGGGAGAGCTTGGCCCATTCCAAAAGCCCTCATGTGCCCAGTTTGGGTCAGTAATTAACTGCAGACTTCAAGAGCTGAAACTGGATTACCATCAATGTGAGTTCAGCTCTGATCTTTAGGAAGTTGTCAGTTCTAAGAACATCCTGGCACAATCACCCAACCTCACAATTCCCTGCTGCTGCCCAGGGCCTTCCCTCTTAAGAATTATTTCATACCTAAATTTGATTCAGGGGGAAAAAATATAACAATTCAGGTCTTTCTAATGCAAGGCCACTGATCCTACGAGCAAGAAAGGAGAGGCAACTCTTGACTATGCAACTATATAACCACCCCTAAAAGAAAAAGCAAAGAACTTCCCCCATGGCTATGCTATGCCCCCACTGTCTCCCAACTCAAGATGATAACTGAAGGCAAAGAACCTATTTGTGTTTTTCCTTGTGAGAGTAAAGATGGCTTCTGGGGTCCCTAATGATGACACCAATTTCAGGTTCCAGAAAATCGAGCTCATTGTATTTATCCCTTCTACATGTCTGAGAGATGACATTGCTTGCTAGCATTTCATATTCTTTACCAGGCTGGTCATTATAATTCTTAGACAGAAGCTGATTCTGTTTCTCAGATGTCCACAAACGCTCCTGGAGCTGGGCTTTCCATTCAAACCATTTGACATGTACATATATGCGGCTCATTCCTTTTGGGGTTCACATTCAGATACTGCCATTTATAACCACTGATCTTTATGCTCCTGTCAATGGTCAAAGGAAAAGGAATTCTCACCCAAATGGGTAATGAGGCATTTTCAAAGAAAACATTTCTAAATCAGATTTCCTTAGAAAGAAGCATTTTATCCTAATATGGTTTTCTTTGCATTTTATAAAAAGATCAAATGTTTATTGCCGAGGAGTCAATTTCATTCTTCCAGGATCGCCAGGAGGTTGTATGTAGTATTTACCAAACTCTTAAATGCGTGGTCATTTCATTTTTCATCCCTCCGCTAAGACCATATTTGCCATCCTAAAACGAGCAGGATACAATTTTACAAATATATGTATATTTATGACCCAGACATTATTCGTACATTTGAAGTATGACACCTTTACTCTTCTATCATCAAGCAGAAATAATTAAGAATAATCAAGTGGGTGTTAATTAGATATAATGAAACAATCTCCAGTCAGCCCGAGCCTACTATTTGCCTCCTATAGTAATTATGAACACTAAACACTCATGCTAATCTCCTTCTTCTTACAGAAGCTAAACAGAAATACAGTATTTACTCAGCTGATGGCTTGTTTTGTCTGCAATTTAGTCTGTTTTAAGCTAGGAAACTCACAATTTGCCAAGCTGTCACCAACTGCTGGGCCCAGACCAGGGATGCAGGGTTCTTAGTTACAACAGTTCAGTGTGAGAGGAAAGAGCAGACCTCTTGTTGCAACTATACCTGGATATGCACATACCAAAAAAAAATCCAAGTTTTAAGTTTGAAGGACCCTGCACTCGTACGCTCAGGGCTTGATGAAGAAGAAGAAGAGAATTCCTCCATGTCACTCTCAGAACTCTCTATTCTTCTCTTTAGAATCACTGCAGTTATGGAGCTGGGGACTGGCCTTTGAGCATATTACTTCAGGAGCCTCGTTGGACAACGATTACAGTAGTGAACTAAAAGTGTCTTATCGAGAGTGACCATTAGAAACATATTACTGGCTATTAAGCAGATGGTTAGATGTTTTTAAAGAGCTCTTACATAGTAATAGAATCCAGAGTCATTGACTATATTTATTACTCTCCCAAGAAAGTGGAAAAAATAAAAAGATCCAATGTTTGTTGCAGAGGAGTCAATTTCATTCTTCCAGGATCACTAGGAGGTTGTACGTAGGCAAAAACTGACAGCCAGTGATTGGACCTTAAAACAAGCTTCTGAAAGGTGATTAAAGGTCATTGTCTTTCCAACAGGGCAGTATTCCAAACGAAGACCCTCTGACCAATGGACGAAGAATAAGCATGCAGAATGGAGGTCAGCAAACCTTTACTGTCAGGACTGGTTCATAAACAATTAGAAATTGCAGGTCATAAAGCAAGCCAGAACTACTCACATCTGAAGTTACAGAATGGAAGGAGCCATGGAATGTAACGAGTGGGTGGGGCCGTATTACAACAGTAGGTAGCGGCAGGATTTGGCCTCTGACGCCCACTAAGCTAGGAACGATGCTTTGCTGGCCTCCATCAGCAAACCCCTGTTTAATTTACAGTCATGAAGAGACCTCATTTTCTCTAATAGATACATTGCTGAAAATGCTTGAATCAATGTATTCTAAAACTGCACCCTATTTTTTCCATGAATACATACTTTTCTGTAAAGTTTAATCCTCACTTTGGAAGTAAACCGCAATGAATAACAGCCACTACCCCTCACCTAAGCAAGTATTTTTGTAGAATTTCTTAAATGCATATTATTTTGCCATTATTTATGAAAAAAATTTATATTCATAAATTTATAAACATAATTTTATACAAATAAATATGTATATGATTATCTTTTATGTTTCATTTGTTCATAATTGCAAATACTAAGTTTTCTTTAAAAAGGATCCATTATTTGGCAAATAAAATCTGTCCATCCTAGGTCTCTATCAAATAGACACCCATAACTTATTACAACAGAGACACACTTTGGATACTATGAAATCTGAAAGGATTTTATTTAACTTCAGGGTAAACTGGAAAAACACAATGATCCTGGTGTGTTCTTCTCAATTCTTCTGCTAAATATCTGTGCAACCTGGGATATGCTACTTAACCTCTCTGAGTCTCAGTTGCCTCTGAAAAATGAGGGAGCTGGAGCAGAGGATGGCTCGAGTCACCTTCAAAGCTTTAATATTCTCTGATCAGTGGATAGGAAACAACTTAATTAGCTCATCTGATTACAGGATAATACTAATGAGGCCAGGGGAGCAAGTTAAATGGCCATGCAAGGCTAACTAGCTTTAAATACAGAAAAACACTGTCACACAGAGAGTAACTCCAGTTGGCCGTCTGAAGGGGTGTGGCTAGTTGAACCCTCAAGTCAACAGCACAGAAAATAGGCAATTATAATAGGTTGGAAACAGCTTTATATGACAAACAATATCATTAATATTTGCTATGACTGCTAGGCCACACAATCAAGTACTTCAGCCATTTCTTTCCAGTTACATGGTACAGGATCATTTCTTCCCCATGTGTCATGGGCCGGTCAGTGTCCCATCCTACCATACATGACTTGTGTGGGCATTATGCACAATTTACTATGTGAATTCAACAAGCTCCACACTGGGTCATGCACTGCTTTAAGGGGACATCCAGCAATCACATGCTCAGGAGTCAAGCAATGTCCATTGCTCTATTCTAGTTGTAGACTTGAAAGCATTTACAGTGTCCATGAGAGACAGGGGCTCCCAGTTGTGACTTACATGACATAGGAGAGAGGTCAGCTAAAGCTCAGGGGAAAACAATTAAATGCATTACTACCAAGTTTCTCATTTTCTTCTTTTTCCAGATTATATTCTCTCCCTGTTTCCCAGTTGACCTGGGGTAAGTCCAACTACCCATATTCCACATCAGGGTTTATTCACTGATCCACACTACCAACATTTGCTCAGCGGCTTCTGTGTGCCTGGTCATGCTCAAGACACTGGGGACTCAGTCATAAAAAAGTCAGCTTTGTCCACTGCTCCAAGAGCTTGGCAAGTGACTTGACAAGGAAGCACGTCCTGGGTGTATGCACTTGTGCAACGTGGACACTGAGTTCCTAAAGTAGAGAGGAAGTGTGTCTTGCCAGCTGAAATTCTTCAGAGCTTTTCCATATTCAGCCAGTCCCAGTTTATTAAACACCCTACATCCACCACACAATCCACCAGCTTCGTAAGTACAAAAAATGAATGAGGCACAGCCTAGAGGACTTTCCCTGTGATCTTTCAGGTGGGTGAAGAACCATGGTATTTGTATCATGTCTATTTCTACAGGGTCTTGGAGGCTTTTCACAAAGACACCCACACCAAGGGCTTCTTTCTGGGCCAACTCGGATATACAGCAATAGTTACAGAACATGCTTTGCTTGAGCGGAAACTATCCACGGAGACCTTTAAATATGCTACTGATAGGAAAACTGAGACCTGGAGAGGTGAAGTCACTCGCCCAAAGTCGTAGGTAAAAGGCAGCTCAGGAAGATCATGTCTAAAGCGGGGTGACTAGGTTGGGCTCTACGGCTAGCTGGCACATGCAGGGAGGGGACCTGCCAGGCCTGTACACAGCCCTCTTCAGCAGAATCCCTTTAATCAAATAATTAGAAAGCAACAGGCCGCAGAGCGGCGTCGCTGGATAAGGAAGCACAGCAGCACCCTGAGAGGCCTTGAATAGGCCTGCCGTCCTGACCTGGGGAAAGTGCTCATAACTTCCATGACTTTAGAGGTCCCCGTCATCCCCCATACTCTACTGTGCAAAGGTGATTCCATTACTTTGGAAATCTAAACAAAAAAGATTTTTTTGGAAAAAGCAGACTGCACAGAGGGAACAGGCGACCATCATGACACCACTGTCAGGCCCCTGCACCACTCTCTGACGGCCAGGGTCCTGTTCCTGTAATCATGGAGTCCAGGAGCTTCCACCACAGCTGGCTCTGGGTCTGGCCGGCTAGGCTAACCATGATGTCACCCTGGTTAGCTCCAAATTGTGGGCTTCTATCCTTCTGGCTGGTTCCCCACCTGCCTTCCCTGAGCCACAGGACTTGTGGCCTACTCAGGGCTGCTCTCGCACTGACATCTTGGATTCCTTCTTACCTAGCCAGATTTTCCAACTTCAACACCCCTCAGAAAAGAGCCCCTCAGATCCTACCTAGGCCACAGTACCTGACCCCCAAATAAACTTCTTATGCATCACTTAGGGGGTTTGTTCAAGTTACCCACAATTCATAAGACATCCCCTGCCCTACACTCATGCACACACATACACACAACTCACTCACACTTACCTATCCTCCCAATTGCTCATGTATAGTGGAGGAGAGCTCTCACTGGATTCTATTATGAACTTTTCCATTAATTCAACATCTACCCAAATCTAAGAGCTCTTCAAATTCATTAACAAACTTCAGTATCACATATACAAATGCTTATTCATGTCGTAAAAACTGAGAAGAACCAGACTGTCAAGGTAGCCAAGCAAAAAATAAAAAAATAAAAAAACCCAAAAGCAGCTTATAGAAGGTCAGAACTCCTCCTTCTGCTGCTGATTTAACAACAAATGCCTCGCAATGAATTGCTTGATGAGGACAGGGCTCTGCACTACAGCGAGAATTTTTCTTTTATTTGGCAAGCAATGAAATCATTAAGGTAATATATCACCATCCCCGCTAACAGAATCTTCCCGTGTCATCTCCTGCACTGTACATGCAAGCAGAAGACACACATCTATTGTCTCCTACTTCTGGAAGTTGTGAATGTAGGGAAATTGTCATCATTAAATTGAATATAATGATCCTCTACCCCCTCCTTCTCTCACTCTGTAGCTCGGCTCTGCCTGACACGTACCTTGTAAATGTCAACACACAGTATGTCCTGAAGACCAATGGGCAGAAAGTTCTGATTACTAGCAAAAAAATCCATCACGTGGTACCCAGCACTCACCTCTGCAATGAAAGGAAATGATAATTGCTTTGCCGTGCAAGGTGGAAAATCTCGACCTCAAAGTGTCTCTAGTGGTATTAACATGTAATGAAGGTGGGTGCAGACAAAGGCCACCGCTGAGCACAATGGGGACACCATCAGACAGCCTCACCTCCTGGCACACTGCTGGAGGACATGGGCAGCTCTAATTATCAGCCAGCCCTTCATTGCTAATATCTTAACTCAGGGTCTGTTTGGCTCAACCCTAGAGGTGAATCAGGAACCCAAGGCCAAGATGAACCCCCAAAATCTCCCAGTCAGGGCTTATAGAGGGCTCAGTCCAGAAAGCCAATGCCTATAGAGAAAGAGGTAGGAATATGGCTCCTGAACTCTGCCCAGAGAGTGCCGGCCTGGTTTGCTACAAAGAACAATGGGTAGCTTTGATGTCATCAGCATTTAGCTAGAGAGGTCAAAATGAGAGCTCTGAAGCACCCAGCATGCTGAGCCAGCAAGGGGAAGGAGGAGGTGTGCTGACCTGAGGATGTGCACCAGGCCTCACCATCCATGGGTTGTCAGGGGCTGTCATTGGGGCACAAGGACTGTTTGGCCTTGAGCATTAGTTACGTTATGTAAATTACGCTTAATGAAAGTGCGGCCTTGGTCCATAAAAACTTAACAATGCATTTGTCTTCATTTGAGCATTCCCCGGCAGCCACCACCTCCCTTTACAGACCATAATAACTGGGCTTTCACCGAATGTCCCTGTCCTCCACAGCCACCATCAGGAGGGCCCCAGAAGGGGAAGAGGAATTGGCTTACATTTAATAAGACAAATGTGTCATTGTGGAGTTGGCATCAGGTGGCCCCGGCACACCACAGGACAGGGGAGCAGGTGCAGTCAGGCCTCTCCCTCCTCCCTAGCTCTCTGTGTTAGCCGCATTCAGATAGATGGAAAAGATCAAACTAGTTTTGGACTCCTAAGAGCTGGATGTCACCTCTGACTCATCATCAAGCATATATTAAGTGCCTCCAGTGTACCCAGTACATAGCAAAGACACCTCCTCCCACCACCTTTCTCCATGTAAGTCACAAACAAGAAACACTTTCTCTTTCTAAGACACCCCATCTTGAGATACCCATAGCAAACTTTAGGTGCCCTATTGTTGTTCTTCTCAGTTCTGTGACAAGGTATGAGGAAGAAATCTCAAAAGCAGAAAAATCAGTTTGAAATCCTTGGCTGAAAGTTTCATTACAGGTCCCCAGAGGGAAGAAGAAAGGACATGTGGTTACCTTACTACAGCAAGAGGAAGCTTAGGTTTGGCTTGCCTTGAATGCAGTCTTGACAATCATTTACAATCTTATAAAATGAAACTCCACCTCAGTGACTTGGAAGGCTCAGGCAGGAGGATGGCAAGTTCAAGGTCAAACTTAGCAATTTAGCACGATCCTCAGCAATTTAGTGAGATCCCATCTCAAAATTAAATATAAAAAGGACTAGGGATGTAACTTAGCAGTAAAGTGCCCTGGGTCCAATTCTAGTACCCAAAGAAAAAGAAAACTCCTTGCCCCAGCCTGTGGCTTGTAGCGACTGAGCCTACCCAGCACCCAGGCTCAGCTCTGTCCCTGTCTTCTCTCAGCAGCCATGCCTACCTCTTCTTGGTTCCTCATGTTCACCGAGCTCCAGCCAGTCAAGAGTCTGAGCCCTTCTTGATCCTCTGTCTGCAGTGCTCTGCCCTCTCAGCATCCTCCAGCTATCAGCCAGGACACGACTTACCAGGGAAACCTTTCCAAAGGTCCCTAAGTCAAATGAAGCCCAACCATAGCACCTTGTCCTTCTTCTCAGCCCTATCCCTGCTGCAATTTGACATCCATTTATGCCAGTGATTGTGTGTGTGGCCATTCAATGACTCTCACCTTCAGGAGACAGTGAGCTCCTTGCAGGCAGAAGCCATGTGACTCTTCCTTACCACTGAGCACACAGTAGGTGTTGAAGCCATTACTGAATACATGCAGACATACATACTTGCATACCTATTGCTCATTTTTCCCCAATGACTATGGAGGGAAAATACCAAGAAAAGAAATATGCTTGTGTTCTTGGACAGAAAAAAGAATTAAGAGACCCAAATAGTAACTGAATGATAGAAAGAGATACCAAGAGAAGCCAAATGGATTCTAGTTGAGAGCATCTTCAAGAAGTGATCATTAATTCCAAACTGGACAGCAGACAGATGGGTTGGTTGACCTTTCATGAACCTGCCATTTCCATGTTTTCTGTCCTAGTGGACTACTCAGACATGGTGGTCACACCTACCTCATCACATGGTTCAGAGCATTTCTGCTCCAAGTACCAGCAGCCTTCATCTTCATTGTGCCTCTTAGATCCCAGGAAGAACCTGGATCCTTTTATTCTCCAGACAGCAAAATAGAATAACTACAACAAAGCACCAGGCCTGGCAAATGTTGTTTTCCCAAAAGTCAAGGGCCAAAATGAATTGGTTGCCCAGGCTACAATCTAGCAGGAAAAAGGGAAAATCCTCAGGAAGAGGGTATACGTTCAGCCCCCTGTATCTGCAAGCTCTGCATCTATGGATAGAAAATATTTGCCACAAATTGAAAACATTGAGAAAAATCTGTATGTGTACTAAACATGTACAGATTTTTCTTCTCATTATTCCTAAAAAACACAATATAACAACTATTTGCATAGAATTTACATTGTATTAGGTATTATAAGTAATCCAGACATAATTTAAAGTATATGAGAATGTGTATAGGTTATATGCAAATACTATGTCACTTTATATAAGGAACTTGAGCATTCATGGATTTTCGTATCCACAGGGGGTCCTGGAACAAGTTCCCTCCTCCTAGATACCTCAGGTGTTTCAATGAATTAGTTGGCCAGAACTTCCTGGAAAAAGATTATCCCAATTTGTTCATTTCACAAAGGAATTGTGTGAATCCTATTTGACCCCTGTTTTTCCAATCTAGGGTCTGAATTTAGCTAGCTCTGAAAATGTTTTAGGGCCTACCCAGAAATTTGTAAAATGTCAGTGTGAAAATTTTAATTGAGTTATTAGCAATATCTCTTCTTTGAATGACCTTTTAGTACTCCTCAGAACATATCGCCTCCTTTTACTACCTTCTGGCTGACAGTTTCTAATATATTCCTTCTTCTTAGATGATATCATCTGTCCTTGGGTGGAATTAACTAAAGCACTCTACATTCAGAAACTGACATTAATCCATAGCCCCAGATTTGTAACAGCTGCTGGTGTAAACACTGTTTCCATACATTGGGTTTTAACAATGACTGGTGGAAATGTATACCATTCATTGGACACTGATGACATGCAAACAAAGGGATCCAAGTGACAAACAGCAATGATTTAGAAAGAAAAAAAAAAACACTTTAAAATTAGCTTAAATATCACACCTACTGAATAAATGCAAGAGAATATTGCTAGCCTCATGTGAATTTTATGGTCCTCTTTTAAAAATCACATGTGTAGAAGAAGCTAATCATAACAGGAAATTATCAGGATAAATTGGAAATGAGTTGTTCTGTTCAAGTAACTTTTTGATGTTTGATAAAGAAAAAACAGAAAATACACTCCCACAGTCTTAGCAACCCAGGCATTTTGCATCATTCTAAGAAATGGGAAAAGTAAACCAACATGACGTGTGGATACGTAAAGGTACATTCAGAGCTGAGAATCACCAAACAAGGAAAAGACAAATAAAACCCCTTCCCCAGATTTCCCACCCCAATAGCGTTTCATACAACCTCCAGGCCCCCAAACCCCTTATACTGGTGTAAAAATGACCAGTGATGGCACCGCTTTCCCTTGGCCCACTTCCAGTCTCCTCCCCAGGACTTTTACATTCTGATGGAAACAGGCATGAACACCTCACTGCAGCAGCAAGCAGTGACATCTGTAGGGACCTCACTGGAATTTTCCATCAGCACCATCGCGTTATTTAGAATCTGACCACTGCAAACACCAGACTGTTGATGCAGGTCCTGAGGCTCGAGGTGGCTGATCATTAAAGCGTGCATGCCTTCAATGTGTGGTGGCAATCTGGTGGCAGAAGAGGAGGTATCCAAGGGGAAAGCTATGCAAATAGGTCTGATGGAAGCAAAATTCTGCAGTGTTCAAGTGGGTGTCCAAAAACTCAGTGCCTTTTCCTGGTGCCTCACCCTTCTGATCCTTACACTCTAGACTTCACCGACCCTTATGAGACAATGCCCACCCTCTCATCCTATTGCCACCACTTCATGTCACTCAAGTCATACAACCGCCACTTACTATTGCTTTATGGTAATGTGAGTGCTGGTTGAGAAGCCCATACACTGTGGGAAGGGGATTGGGGGCTCACCTGAGCAGGAAGGTTATGCCTGTTAGTAGACACCTGGGGAACAGGTGTACCTCCAGATGAGAAGCAGTCACTGAGAGCACAGATCTAGGTAAATGTTAGAGAAATACCTCCCTTGGCCTGGACTTGGAATGTGCCAAGTATCTAGAAAGGAGTGCATCTGGTGCTGTAAATTAATAAAAAGCATCTGATATGGAAGTAGGAGGCTCCCAAGCAAGGACCAGGGAAACTGGGACAGACATTGCTGACAGTGCCCAGAGCACTGCGAGGAAGCTGACCAAGTTGAAGGAGAGTCCCAGGATCCATCAGTCAGACTGACTGAACTCCCCAACTCCACATACCTGCATGAGCTGTGAGAAAGGTTCCAGTCTGTCTTATTTGTGTAAAGGACAGAGAAGGCAGCTTATCCCTGGGGATATGGCAACATTCATAAGGAAATTGAGAGCAACTGGATCATCAGTCCCACCCCTCTGAGAGATTCCCCCTAACCATGGAAGATTGGGTTTTGCTTTTACTAAGAAAGGTCCTTAAGTTACCTCGACGTACTTACCACATACCCCATCCTATTATCCTCTAAGCTAGTTTTCTATTAAACAAATCTAAATCCCATTGGTAGGCCAAATTATGTATACCCTGCAAGTAACACATCTCATTCACTCTTCCATCCACCCAACTTCCTGACCAGTTAATATGAGTCCAGCACTGCACTAGGTTTGGGAGCTATGTGTACGAACAGTTGTGATCCGGGCCCTCTAGGGCCTCACATGCAAACCAAGAAACAATCTGGAGACAGAACCTAAACTACAATGGTGACTCCATCAGTGGGATTTTGGGGGGTTCTGTCAGCCCTGGTGAAGGGACTATTTCAGTTCAGGGATATTCTTTGGAGGATGCTTAAATTAGAGCAAGAATACAGACACCTCCTTTGCCCATGCACAAGGCCATCCCTCACTGTGGAAAGAGATTCAGGAAAGTTGTAACAAGGAAGTCCTCAGTGAGGAAAGGGAACCTGATCCCAGCAGGGAATGAGTTCCACCAGCCTGGCATCCCTAACAGAAGTCTGAGTATCTGTAAAGAATGGGACCTGGAGCTTCAGACAGACATGTGTTCTGGCTGCAACCCCCCAACCCAAGGCAGATGACTTATCCCAGCTTCTCTGGTTTCCTCCTCTGTAACAGACAAAAACCCCCATCTTTCTACAGTGATGTACAGCAGTGGTTCTGAAGTGTGGTCCATGGACCAGAAGTATCCACACTGTCTGGAAACTCGTTAGAAATGTACATCTTTGAGCTTTCCCCCAGACCTTCCAAATGAGAAACACTAAAGATGGGGCCCAGCTGATCCTGATGGGTTTCAAGTCTCAGGACCTCTGATGTACTGGTTCAAGGGATTGATGTTTATTAAGTACTTCACAAAGTGCCAGGCATGTCGAAAGCCCTGAGCATGGTGGCTGGGATCAGCTCTGGTTGTATCATGAGGTCTTTGGGAAAGACCTGTAAAAAAGGACATGGGGTGGTAGGGAAGGGTTCATTCTTTCAGAGGTCAAAACCAAAAGGGAAGTTCGAGTGCTGTCGTGGCCTGTGTGAGAACCCCTGGGGACTGACTAAGCGCACATTCCCAAGGCCACTCTGAAGGCTCATGAACGTAAAGTTTGGGGAATGAGACCTGGGAATTTGCAAGATCCTCTCTAGTCTACTGGGAAAAGGCCTTCTGTGGGTTCTTTGTGTGTATGTTACTTGGTTTTTTGTGTTTTAGTTGTTTTTTGGTTTTTCTTCTTATACCTGCATCTACTTCAACATAGCTGTGACAAGGGCCTCTCTTCCAAACTCCCTTCCATCACTCTCTCTCCCTCTTATTTCTCTGGATTTCTCCACTGGCTTTCTCACATCTCTCCCTTTTGGCCCATTGGTTCAAATCACTGCCCTGCAGTATTACTTCAAAAATACCAAACTAAACATTTCACTTCCCACTTAAAAATGCACAAACAAGCCCGGCATGGCGGGGCACACCTTTAATCCCAGCAGCTCGGGAGGCTGAGGCAGGAGGGTCACTAGTATGAGGCCAGCCTCAGCAATTTAGTGATACCCTAAGCAACTTAGTGAAACCCTGTCTCAAAATAAAATATGAAAAGGTCTGAAGATGTGGCTCAGTGTTTAAGCACCCCGGGTCGAATCCCTGGTGGAAAAAAACAAAATTCAGCTTTCACCAGTTCTGCGGTGAAGAATTCCATTTCCTTAGCTGATCACCACAAGATCTTAATCCCACCTACCTTAGCTGCATCCACCTCTGTTCCAGCACCATATGTCATCACAAGTGTCAAGTGCTACTGACAGGAAAGATATGACCTCTGATCTTTCTCCATGAGGAGGAAGTCTCTTGTCTTTTCCCAAATGCCTCTAACACTCATTCTACCACTAGGTGTTTTCCGTCTTCTTCACTGAACCAGTAGCACCAAAAGGGACAAATTTGTTTATAAATAGTCCATACCAAGGAAAATCTCACCCAAATCAGCATAAAGCAGCTTGGCAATACTGCAGCAGCTCTTATCCCTGGCCTCCCCTTAGCCAACCAGCTGGGGTGACCACTATTCTTCCAGCCCTCTCTGAAACACTGACCACAGGAAGGTAACTACTGGCAGGGACCCTGCTACCATCACCCCATGTGCTGTGTTCAGGATGGTAAAGCCACAGCTGCTTCCTAGAGGTTGTAGATCAGACACTGAAATCTCTCTCATGCTCATGTTCCCTGCCTATCTGCATGTGTGCACACAGGTGTGGGACACAGACAGATTCATGCTCGTGGTACTGTACTGATTGAAAGATGGACACCAAAATGCAAGTTGTGTATCTTTCCATTCATCCCAATGAGTGGAGTGCAAATCCTCACCTTTTGTTACTTATCCTTTGTCATTAATACATACTATTATAGATTTTATAACCCTCAGCTTACTAGGTGTCTTTGCTCTTCTGACAACACAATCAAGAATTTTGCCAATATTTTATAGCATGGGACTGTAGGAACACCACTAAATTATAGTGTGAAAATCCCTGGGTCTCTCTGAAACTTAATTTGGCCTTTTGGCAGCAATGTGTCCTTAGATAAGTCACGGTAATTCTAGGCTCCTTATTTGGAAAGTAGGCTCACCACTCTATGTTGGAGCAAAATCACAGAATTGCAACAAAAATCACCAGATACAACAAAGAGGGATGTGCTTCATACATATAACTCATGAGCTCTGCAGCCACTCTGTTCCATTTTACACTCTCATCCCATGCAGGTACACACACATACAGGTATGTGGCCCTTTTCCACCTTTTCTGAGAATGTTTGTAATGGTCCTGTTGATGTTGTGATGATACTTTTGCTTTTTAGAATCTTGGCCCACAACATCACATCTGTCCTTCTGAAACCTCCTCTCTAAAATGTTAGATGCCATTATCTCCTCTAACTCATCTTGGCTGTAAGTTTGAACCCACTTCTCTCATCGCACTTTTACTTAATTTTTTCCTTATTGATCAGAATTCAGTTCAAGACACGTGACTCCTTCCTTGTAGCATTTCTCAATCTGCCACCTCCCAGTTCCAAAGAGGCTTGCTGAGGTGGGATGGATATAGTGAGAATCTGGATGAGGTGGAAAGGGATGGGCCGAGGTCAAGTGTGGGCCTCTGGAACCCATTCTAAGTTCTACCAACTGAAAGACAGAGAAACAAAAGAAGATTATTTTGTCCTGAGAATTAATCCATCACTTGGCCATTTGACCACTTCCTGGAACCTTTCTCCCCATGCCCATATCAGATCTGATGCTGTACATGGACAGGGAAGTCATGATTAGTCACAATTCTGCCATCTCTCCATGCTACTACTTCCTGCTGATGACATTAGCTGGAAGACTGCCAGTGCTTACAGAGAAAAACTAACCAAAATGATCGCAAAGCCATTTGGAAATACATGAGCATGATCAACACACTAAATAATAATTACTCGCATTTCTATTCCCTGCCAATCTTCATATGCAGGATATAAATGTATCCTGCTCCAAATGAATTGCCTGGTTTTAAATACCTGAGAGTCATAGTCCTAAGATTCTGACAACGTAACCCACATATCTTATACCTTGGATTTATAACAAAGGCACTGCCATGAATTGAAACCCCAAAGAACAAAGCCAGTTGAAATTTTTAAACATTTATTCTAAACTTTTCATTATGGGTTATATTCTTCTCAAATATTTCATCAAGCCTTTTTCCTCTCTCTGGTTTAAATCTCAATCACTAAAAGGAATGATTCGAAGGCAATAATGTAGAAACAAAAGAGGAGATTAAATACAAATTAAGCTTTCATTTGTACTGTTTTTCCAGACTGAATTAAAGTGATTGAACTAACTTTGGTGTAAAGTAAATTTTACAGCTGTTAGAAATGATAGAATGTAAATTGGATTATACTATTTAAATATTTTACAAATAATTGAAATGGCATTCTTATAAGTTATGTTCCAATATTCATGTTCAAACATAGTAGATCATGCTGACTGGCTCTAGATATATATATATCTTTCCTTCTGCTTGATATTTCTTCCATTACCAAAATGAAACTCAAGGAAATTCACACAAAGATAGGTCAGGGGCCACCAGTTAAGTTGATGTGAATGCAAAGCCATGATGATATAATTTAACCTATTCAAATGAATTCATTCCAACAGATATTTATTGATCGCAGGGCACCGAGCAAGGTACTGGATACAACGAGGGAGTAAGCAGCCTTGCCCTGAAGGTTCGTACTGTCTCCAAGAAGGAAAGAAGAGGAACCAAATAAAATTATGCTACATAAAACAATAATGCAAATGCTTGGCAGACAGGTAGCGTGGAGAGGTGGTGATTTAAAGTGGGGTGGCAGGGGCGGGGTGCTTTATGAAAATGACAGTATTTAGGCTTGGGCCTTTAAGGGTGGATAGTATTTCTGTAGGTACACAGGAAAACACTGTATGAAGCATGTTTAAGAAGCCAGAAAAATAAGTAAGTAGGATCAATTCATGGGAATGAGAAACCATGTGACATGTGGAAAACAGAGAATAGAACAAATCAGAAAGAGCCTGAGTGCCTAGTGAAGTAATGAGCTATTCCTCAGTCTTTCAACCAACATTACTGATTATTCAAGTACCAATTGAGATCCGTGCGGGAATGTAAAGAAAATAAAGCAAGATCACATCCTTGGAAGAATTTATAATTTCAGCAGTTAAAACTTAAAAAGACAAGCAAAAAGTTCCATTCAATGGTGGAGAAGGTTGTATTGTGAATTTCGTGGCAGGAAGTCACCGCTGAGCAATGAAGAGAAGAACGTCCAGGAGGATGGACTTGTGAAGATGAACACATTCATTCATTCACTAAGATAAACATTTACATTCAGTTTCCTCCAATGTTGGACACTGAGACAAGTAACCAAGATGTATAAGACCGAGTCTCTGCCCCGAAGGAACACCATTTGACCAGAATAAATGATAGAGGTGAGTGTGGAAAGATAATATTGGGACGCTTGGCTGGTGTCAACCTGGAGGCCTAGGAGTTCAGAACACAATCAGTCCCATATTGGGGAAGCTCATGAAGCCATGGATGATGTCTGGTCTGAGTTGGAATCCCCTGAAAGCAGGGACTGAGATGAGTATGGGTACAGGAACTTTAGTTAGGACATGGCCCAAGAGAGCAGGAGAGAAGGAGAGGAGAAGATACATCTAATATCGGGGGGCCAGAGTCACTGCTTTTGACAAAGGGACATGAATCCTTCTCCTGTGCACCCATGAAGTATGTAGAAGGCCTCCAAGGACTGTAGGTTTGAAGGATAAGAGGCTGGGCAGTTAACTTAGCCAACAGTGAATCCCCCAAGGTCAAGGGGTGCCCTCCTGGAGGCACAGGCTCTAGTACTTGCAGGTTATGCACAGCTTATTCACAGACTCCTTTGGTTCTTAGTAAAGCCCTGTGCAGGAAGTGGAAAGATACATGGAGAACCTGAAGTGAGCCACCATCACTGGGAGTCTGAGCTCACATGGAACCATACACTGTAGCTGTGACCGTAACCAGAGGTGTACCAAGAGAACATGTCTGCTGGGTCAGGCAGCACTCTGCATGCAGGATAGGGTAGAAGGGTAAGAGCTGGGAAAGGCAGTCTGAGACAGAAAAAGAGTGGAGAGCTGAATGAATGTGGTGGGACTGGGGGAAAGGGCAAGTGGAAAATATCCTCAAAGATTAAGCCACTCTTAGGCTGGAGCTAAGGCGCCAATCATAGGTGACTGAGACAAGATGGTATCATGGACAGAAGCTAAGTGAACAAGAGATGATATAGCCTAGGATAAAGATGAGAATACAGGACTCAGGCTCTGGAGAGAACAAACTGGAAATTATCAGCACAGGAACAATAGCAGAATTCATAATTCTGCTAAGAGAACTATATTAGGATTGGGAGAAGATTACTAAAGGTTAGAAACTGCAGAAACATCTACATTTGGTGCATAGAAAGAGGAGGTCAATGATGTGACAGAAGAGGAGAGATCACAGTGTCCAAAAAGAAAGAACAGAGAGTTTGGGAGTGAGGAGATGGGCAATGGAGTGAAGTGCTGCAGAGAGGGTGGAAAAAAGAAGGCCTAGAAGCACCCATTAGATGTGGTGACTGACAAGTCACAGGACAGCCTCAGAGGACATGCTCCAGTAGAGAGACCAGCCAGCTCCAGGATCAGGTTAACCAAAGTCTAAGGAATGAGGAAGATGGAGACATTTGTTTTCAATGGGGGTTCCTTATCTCAACCACAGAATGTGATTTCTGTGACCACTGCTCAATTTTCCAAAGGATAGCACATAACCAGTACCTTTCTAAATGCACAGAAGTCAATTTATTACCCAAAGTCAATGCCTTAGGACAGGGGTTAGCAAATCTTTCTATAAAGCACCATATGGTCCCTGTGATGAGTACTCAACTCTACCACTGTAGCACCAAAGCAGCCACAGACAATGCCAACACAAACAGGCGTGGCCATGTCCAACAATGCTGTATTTGTGGACATCGAATTTGAATTGTCTCTATTTTCATGTGCCGAGAATTATTCTTTTTAAAGCTTTTAATAAAAATCTAAACACCATTCTTAGTCCAAGAGCCTTCCCCTGCCCACACACATACAAATGGTAGCCAGAGAGTTTGCCAAGGGAGAGTTTGCTCCTGTCCCTGGGCACTAGAGCTGAGGGATTACTCACAGCCCCAGGTGAAAAATGTTGATAGGTGCTTCAATTAAATGAAGTAGCAAGAGAGGAGAGAACAGCAATGTGAGGAAGAACAAGCATCAAGAATTTGTTTTCCAAGTAGGGAAAGCAAACACATTACAACAGGTAAACAGGAAATGATCTTTGGAGAAAGAGTATTAAAGAAACATGAGCATGTGCAGGAAAAGTGGAAGACTGAAGTCCTAGAGGACAGAGGAGGCAGGCTGGAGGACAAAGACTGTAGAGGAGAGGTGGGTGGCTGCCTCGGAGACAGAAAGTGAGACAGGGAAGATAGGCTGGAACCAGATTATGGAGGACCTAAAATGCCAGCCCAAAGAGTTCACACTTCATTAGGTAGGCAATGAGGAGCTACGGAAGATGTTTAGGCTGAAGAGCACAGTCCGGGAATCGGTAATGCACCGGGTCTGCTCACTGAAGACTGAACAAATAAGCAAACACTCTGTGTATACAAATTTACATAATGTAGGTATGACCAGAATAGAAGCTGAAAATATGTGATAACAGACTGTCTTTCTCCAAAACTTGCTCCACAAATACATTCTGGGAAGGAAAGATAAGATAAAGTTGACATACTTGAAGACAGCTGGTTCAACATATCCATACATGAACGTGCTCTTACCCTCCAGGATTTGAATATTGGTGGAGCAGGAGATCACAACCTGGACCTATAGCAGATTGGGGCCAGGAGTGGGGAATAGCATATGGTAACTAAACTAACTTCATTATTAGCTACTTGCATGAAGGTAGAACAGGTAACTGACTTCTCTGGACCTCAGTTTCCTCAGGGTTAAGTGGAGTTTAGGATGTCCCATTGAACCTAAAAAACTGTTGTAAGGATCAAAAGAGCTAATGGATGTGAAAATAGCCCCAAAGCCTAATAGGTACATAGATGGAAGGTTGTAGGTGAAAAAACATTCTATGATGTCATTTGCCAGAATCATCTCTCTCGACCTTCCCCTTACTTCATGTCTGCCTCTTCCTCCCATTGGACAGCAGTAAATAATTTCATCAGGACACACCCCTGGTCAAAAGACATACTCACAGACTGACCTGCAACCTCCATCTTTTACCTTTATACTTTTTTTTTAATAGAAATGACACCTCTTTGGGAAAACAGGGTATCCTTCCAGGGAGGTGGGGTCAAGTCATTCACATAGGAGTGCTTGATGCATCAAGCACCCTGAAGACCTCCTGAGTCAGGTGGCACCTTGGGTGGGCACTGAAGGTTGGCTAGGCTCTGATGGAGGAAGGCAGGACTTCCTATGCAGTAGGGCCACACAAACTGCACAATCACACCAAACATATGGACACACTAGGAAAACACAGCCAACAACAGAGTCTAAGAAAAACAAACAAAAAAAACCAATAATTTTTTCTTACTTTCATGATTCAAATTCTGATTCTGATTTTGTAGCTGAAATACAAAAAATGAATATTAATCACAATCAGACTTAACAAGAAGAGCCTCTGTCAGTGAAGCAGAAAATATAACCCCCAGCCTTGCATTCATAGAATGATTTATTGTTTACTTAGAACTTTCACGTCTAGTGACTCTTTGGTCTATAAATTAGCCATATAATATATGCAAGGCAAATACAATTACACTCATTTCATAAAAAGAATAAGGCAACAGGGGCTCAGGGAAGTTAAGTGATCAACCTATGGTTACACAGCGACAACATGTAGCTCAGGGTTGGTGTAAGAGCCTAGGTGTCTGCCTCAGAACCCAGCATTATTTTCACACTTATTCACTTCATCTCCTGGTTGAATATGGCCGTGAACTTTATCTTGGGGTTGGCAGCATCTTCCTACCAAAGAGGTCAGCCAATACCATCTCCCACTAACAAAAGGAAAACAATAAAAAATAGCAAAAATTACAAGCCAGAGTTCAAACTATAGCCTATGGGACAAATTCAGCCCCTTTTTATTTTTGTACAGCCTGAAAGTTAGGAATGCTTTTTATATTTTTAAATGGTTGAACAAATTCAAAAGAAGAGTAATCTACTACGGATATTCATATTTTGTTGTCCATACCTGATCGGGTGCATTCAGGAGGGCCGGGGTCTCTAAACAGAGCTGAGCAGATTCTGGGCCCAGAAAGCCAGAATATTTGCCATCCGGCCCTTTGCTGAGAATGTGTGCTGACCACTGACATAAGTCACAGTTCTACACATTATAGGAAGACAAAATAGGTATCTAGAAAGGGGAAGTACAGGAGAAAACAGAACCCAAAGTCCTGACTCCCCAGATTTTACGTCTTGCTTGCAAAAAAATGGGTTTTGAGGAATAAATTTTCAAAAGGCTGAGACCTCCCCCCACTGGGTGCTGATGGGGTTCATTTGACAGTTTCATGACCCAGACTGCTTCCACAGTCCCTTTAATTTCCCTCCATCCCCACCCTTCCCCACCAACCTACCCGGGGTGAACCTCATTGCTTCTAGAAATGAAGATGCTCTGATGTCAGCTGTAAAATCTGTATCTCACTTCCTCAGACATGTGGATATTTATTGACAGGGTGTGGGATAGAGAAGGAAAGGAGAGAGACTGCCTGTCCAGAAGGCAGTAACCTTGGTGCAGATGCAATGTCACCAGCCCCAAACCATCATTCTCACAGATGTACAGCATATTATTTAAAAGGAAACAAATATCAGCCACTGAATGTCATGGCAAGGACACATCTCCTGCCTCTTAACTAAACTTATCAGAGCTGCAGTTTAATATGGTTCCTTTTTCATCCTCCCCTCAAATTCATCTTCCAGGGCAGCTCTTGACACCACCAGCAAACAGTCAAGACGAAGATTTACTGACGTTAGCTTCAAACAGATCTAGATTTATTGACATGTGGGGCTGGCTTTCTCGGGAGCTGCAATACACAGGATTAATTTTAACTGCTCCTTAACGCTCAGCACTGCTTTGCAAGTACCCAAATGTCTGGCCACTGCATGGTTCCCTGGGCGAGGTCAATTTTCAGCAGGAGCAAGAGCCCCAGTGGTGGCTTGGGCATCCCCTTATCGGGCTACTAGGTTAATTGACACACCAGCCTTTGAAGTAAGAACAAAACCTAAGTAAACTTGCAGCTGGAAATCCTTCTCTTTGCCTGTCCTCAAAGCTGCCCCTGCCTGTCTCTAAAATCAGCAAAACCAGCAGTGATCCTAGTGGCTACAAAAGCTTTGTGTCTTGTTTTCAGTCTCCCCACATGCCTACTGACACTGCCATGTCTAAAGGCAGAGAAAGGCAGCATTGAGCCAGTTCCCTTATAAGGACCATGTGCTGCCCACAGTCTTGGGCCACAAAACTGAGCTTTGCTCATTTCCAGAAAGTACACTGATGAGCCCATTTGTGTTCTATGAATCTAGGCTGCATGGAGCAGAGGCAGCTACATATAAGCACAGATGCCCACTGGTTGCAGGAGAGCAAAGTCTCCGCCTCTGTCTTTTCCTGGCCTCTCACTGTCCATACTACCAGTCACCACAGGATGACACAGGAGGCAGGCAGCCTGGGCACGCAAAGACACCATGTGCAAGGACATAAAAACTGAATAGGAGAAGAGAAGAAATAAAATCTATCAATCGTTTCCTAACACTAGACTAAAGAACAAATTTGCAGAGCTCCGTTAAAAGATTAACTGCTAAATGAAAAAGAGCTACGAGATGTAAATTTAAAAGTCCAAAAACACCCAAGAGGCATAACTATAATTATTGCTGAGGGAAGCTCTTTAAGACTAAAAATACATTTCCATTAACAATCAAAATTAGTTTTCATTGCTTTTTTTCTTGAGCTTTCAGTGAATAACCTTTGATGGTAGTACATGATCATGATTCATTAGAAAAAGTGAATTTGTATTTCAGAAGTAGGTATTGAAAAAAAAATTAACCAAGAAATTATTCCGCCATATAAGTCAAATAGCAGGAGAAAAGAACATTTTTAGAATGAGTAATGACTTCCCTATAAAACCAACCCAGACAGCAGGTATACCCACTTGAATATCCTTGGTTAACAGAGCTAACAAACATTTTTTTTTCCCAAATCTTCAAAGACTGAAAGGAACCAGCATGGCAATAGAACATCTTTTTCTTTAAATCCTAGCAAATGAGGTATAGGGATAAAACGTCATAATGTCTCAATATTTCCGCAGCTTTTTATCACCATTAAGTTGTGTCTAAGATGACACATGTAAACAGGTGAGTTGTAACAAATTTTTCCATGATTTTATTGAGATATATTTGCATAGTAAAATGCACAGATATTATGTGTGTTGTTGGATGAGTTTTGACAAATGCAGATATCCATGGAACTGGCTCAATCAAGATCTAGAATGTTTGTAATTTCCACCATCCCGCAAAGCTATCTCATGTTCTTGCCAGAAGAAACTACTGTTCTGATTTCTGTCACCCCAGATTAGGGCTAGCATGTCATATAAACAGAATCATACAGTAAGTTGTCTTTTGTGAATGACTTATTTCGCTCAACATAACATTTTTTAGATTAAATTTTGATTATCTTTTTAAAACATCTTAGCAATATAAAATTCCCAGAGGCCAAATGATTTGGGGATGGGAGAAATGACAAACAGCATCTTCAGGGAACAGGTAAAAGAAAGGGGTGAAAAAAAATCCAGGTTTTCCTAAAAACATCTTAAGCAATGGAGGAAAAATTGGAGATTTTCCTTTAAATGCCATAAATCATCCTGAAAGGCTCTGGAAATTCTGTGATGGTCTCTAATTCACTCACCTATCACAGGGAGGCGTGATATAATGGTGAGCTGTACATAATTCATAATCCTAAACCTAATTATGATGAGTGGCCTAGAAATTTGATTAAAAATCATTAGTTCTGCTAAAGAGCCTCAAAACAAAAATGAACATATACGAAGGATGAAACTGCTTTGTGAGATGGATTATCCTTTGAAAATCTGAAACAAGACGATAAAAGTAAATTATTTCAAAGAATCACTGCCAACTTGTAAAGTATAAAATGCAAATGCTGAATTGCAGATAAAGGACAGAATGTGTGGCTTGTGTTAAACCAGAGAGGGGAAATACACTCCACAGACAAACCACAAAGAAGTTATGAGGGTAGGTATTCCCCCCCCCCCCCCGCCCAAGGATATGGCCAAAGAGTAGCACCTTGGTGGAGTAAAACGGAAAAATTCCTTGGGACAAAAAAGCCAAGAATCCTAGGGGTCCTGTAAGCCTCCATTTCTTGGGAAGGGCCATAACTCACACCCAGAGTATCAGAAGGTCATGGGGCTGAATCTGTGCCATGTACTATTTATGCAGAACACCCTGCTTCCTGCAGAGCCTTTTGACATCTGTTATAGCATCACATCTGTGCAACTATTAATTTTTAGTTCTCTATCATTTATTGTAGCACTTCAGAATATTGAAACTGATCGCAAACAACATTGCAGTTGGTTCTCAACATAACTTTTAAAGTAGGCAGAGACTTTGCCCCATTGAAAGTAAAGATGTGTGCCAAGGTCATTCAGGGGTAGGTCTAGGGCTATGAAATACCTTTTGACTTCTAATCTACTCTTTATTACTACTATATTGTGCTCCAGATAGGAAATCTTAAAAACCAAATGATGGACGAGAAGACTGAGGCAAACTGAAGTTAGTTTTCAAAAGCCAGCTAATGGAAGACCTGATATGAAAATGCTTTTTAAAATAATACATGAGAGAAAAATCAGTTTTCAGGATGAACCTTGAGATCTCAAGGAATCCTTCTCTTTCTTGGATAGAGCACAGTCCAGAACCTTATAAGTATCCTAAAGCCAAGGTCCCTTTCTGAAAGTAACTGAGCCTCTTAACCTATCTCACTCGCCACCCACAATTTAGAGTTCTAACAACTTGATTTTAATAAGCAATGTTTCTGGGGCAGCACATCCAAAGAATTTTAACTGTTGTTTTAATTTGTGCAGTAACCGGAGGGGGTAAAAACTAATGCCATGGTCATCTTACAGGTGAGAAGCTGAAGCACATAGAGGTAACACCTTGACCCAGACCACGCAACTGGTAAACAATGTGGTTGAGATCCGAACCCCAGCACCATAGCTCTGAAATCCATATGCTTCCCCACCACTCTGGAAGGCCAGGACTAACCAACAGAGCACCAGATCATCCCCAAATTCTCTACTCCAAAGCCTAGGAGGATAGCAATGAGCACTCCTGAGCACTCCACCACCTAAAATATAGATACATTATATATTTTTTATCTCAGGGAGTGGGCTTATATTTATATGTGCAAACAGATTAAATAAATCATGATTACAACAGTAAACATGTAAATTCCGATCAATAACTACTTGCCTTCCCCTCCCCCCAACGCTAACAGCTGCAATAAAGCTTTAACTGTAAAGCGATGCACAACCGGCCATAAAAGTATGTAAAATAAATGAGGATAACATAATGAGGGAATCCAACATTCATCTCATAAATATAACATAACGACCACAACTAAAATGTCAGAGAATCTAATAAATCAATATGGTAGGACAGAGCTATCTTTATGTTCAGAATACATAAAAAAATATATTTACATGCAGGGTGGTTTTTTCCCCCTCTAAGCCAGGACCAAACAAAAAGAATTATAAGAAATTTAACCCTTTGTTGACTTAGATGCTCTGATTTAACAATGGTATTTTCAACACCCCATTGGCTTCTCCCACACAATTTCATAGTAAGGAATGGGCTCGCCTCTAAATCTGCATGGAAGGCGTTAGATACTATGCTAATATGCAAATGCCACTGGAAGGGAAGTGAACAGGAAAACATCCTGAGGGGACTTTGAAAGGATCAATTACAGGCCCTGGTTTAGAATACTTCTGATCATGGTGATTTCTGAAACTTCCAGCTCATTTTATTAGCGCCAACAAACCCTGGGAGGTTTAGTTATTTCCCTGTTAATGCACTAGCGATTGATGTGGATAAATCCCATAAATACTAATGAGGGTGACAAGAGTAAATCTCCCCTGAATTAATGAAAAGAGAGGCTCCTAGACTGACCCACACACCGCCTAATGACTTGAAATGATGGATTTATAAATTCTTCCAGGTCCCCCTGTGCACACAGGCTGCAGAAGCAAACATCCTTACCTAGTCACCTCCTCTCAGGGTCTGGATCTGGGGGGCCTGAGGGGAAGGAACTGGCCTAACCAGAAAGGAACAAATACTTCTTTCACTATCTTTTCTTTAATGAAATGCTCATACCACAAATGCAATGCCTGCCCTTGAGGAGGAGCTAAACTAGGGGGGTAAATAAGAGCTAAGAGACTCTGAATACAGTCTGAACTCAAGGTCAAAAACATCAACTTCTCAGATATGAAAAAAGTTGATACTCATGTATTAAACTGAATTAAATGTGGAGTATATGTGTGTGTGTATGTGTGTGTGTGTGTGTGTGTGTGTGTGTGTGTGTTAACTCAGTGATTTGGTTATCTATTGCTGTATAACAAATACAGTGAATTTAAATAATAACCATTTTATTGGCCTTTAATTTTGTGGGCTAACCGGGGCTCAGCTGGGTGGTTCTTCTACAGCTCTTTCTTAGAGTCTCTCATGTATTTGTGTCAGATGATGGCAAGGATTGAATGTCTAAGATAGTGTCATTCATGTCTCAGGGCCTTGGCAGGGATAGGATAGTTGGGGGCTGTGATCTTTCTCTTTCCACATTGCTAGTTAGAGTGTCTTTACCCAGCAGGTGGATTCCAAGACCAAGTGTTCTAAGAACACCACTGAGCAGACATTTCCTATGTTTCTGCTTGTATCCCACATGTGCTAATGTCTCATTAGCAACACAAAATGACTCAACACAAAATGGAACTACACAGGGACGTGAACACGTGGCAATGTGGTTCCTTTGGAGACCATCAAAGTCACAGTCCACCATAACAAGCACCTTCCTTTCTAGAGGGAAAAAGACTGTTGCTATCATAACAACAAGCTGAGAGACTAACTTATGTTTCTTTTTTTTTTAAGATTATCTTATCTATCTAGTCATATCTTTATTAGCACATCAAAATTACACATAGTAATTGGGTTCATTTTGACAAAATCATATATGCAAGACTTTGTAAAAATATATTTATTTTTTAGTTGTAATTGGATGCAATATCTTTATTTTATTTATTTATTTTTATGTGGTGCTGGGGATCGAACCCAGGGCCTCACATGTGCTAGGTGAGTGTTCTACCACAACCCCAGCCCAAGACTTTTCTTTTTTAGTCATTCTTTCAAATATTCAATGACCTAGTACATTAATTTCATGTTACTCTAACAAATATGTGAGATAATCAACTTAGAAAGAAAAAGGGTTTTTTCTGTTTTACAGTTTTGGAGCTTTCAGTCCATGATTGGTTGGCCCTGTTGCTTTGGGGCTGGTGGCAAGGGACATGTCATGGGAGGGGAAAACATGGCGGAGCAAACTACTCACCTCATGGTCAGGGGACAAAAGAGAAAGAGGAGGAGGCTGGGGTCCTATAATCCCCTTCAAGCGCAGGTCCCCAATGATCTAAAATCCCACTAAATCCCCCCTAAAGGTTCCACCACCTCCCACAGAACTGGACATAGTCACAGATAACCACAGAGCGACATGCAGCCAGACCCACCCTGCATGGTATTCTCTTAGGACAAGAACGCTCTACAGCACTCATTCTCCTTTTATTCACATTTAAAGGACCACCTGTGCCCTCCCACAGGTCCAGCCCTGAACCTTTTCTCCCCCAAGTGGGTGAAGACCTAAGGACCCCCATAGATCTTCCTTCCAAACTCCCCCCACCCTTGAAGATGCACTACTATGATCACCCTCCTCCACGGCAGCAACCTGCAGGCATGGTTAATATTTTCCAAATCCAGCCTACCTGTTGGTATTCATCAGCAATAAATAATTTGTATGGCATTTCAATTTTATCAAAGCACATCCCATTTGATGCTTGGAACAATTCTCCGAGGCAGGTGAAACAAAGATTTATTATCTTCATTGGACCAAAATAAAAACAAATCCTGTACACATTAGTATGTGGTTCTGGTTTTTGTAGTGCTTTGTAGTTTACAAAATGCTACCTTACACATTGTTTGAATAAAATTTCTTTAAAACTTTCCTGAGAGGTAAATGAAAACATCCCTATTAACATATGAGATAAAGAAGTTAAACACCTGTCCCAAGTCCCACAGTGGTAACAAGGAACAAGAACAAGTCAGGATCCCCGAGCTACTTAATCCATTTCTTCTCAGGGTGGAACAAGGAGCATGAGCTATCTGTGGTCAGAGGCCTATGGTAAAATGAGAATCGGAACCTTTGTCTTCTGATGGACACCTCTCCCCACAAGCACGCTGACCCCTGCGCCTCACTTAGCCTGTGAGAAATGTCCCCACGATAGTGATAAAATGAACCACACCACAACAGTGGGATTCAAGAGAAAACTTAGAAATGTCATCATGGCCTAGCTTTCTGAGAACAGGGGAACCTAACTACACGCTCTAGAGAATACAGTTCAGATGAAGCTCACAACATTAGATGTGGCTTCACGAGGTGACCTCTGGGGCTCCTCCTGCAAACCCTGAAACATTGCTCAGTTTATACAATATTCTTTAATAATTCTGATAGCAAAAAAATAGACAAATAGGTAATGGGACAGAATAGTTTCTGTACAATTAGAAACTTTATATGTGTTTTAAAAAAAAAATCATAATCAAAGTAGTTAGCAGAGTAACCTAAAAAATGGTGTTAGAGCAACCCATTATCCATTTGTGAAAAAAAATATTAATTTTGACCTCAATGTAATCATAAAATAATTCAATGGATCAAGACTTAAAAAGGTAAAATTAGAGCAACTGAAGTTTTATTAAAAAATGGAGGAGAATGTATTTATAGCCTAAGGGTCAGGAAGGTCTTCAACAAGACACAAACAGCATGAAGAAAAAGACAAGTCAATGTGAAAGCATCAAAACTAGAAAACTATACATAATAAGCTATGAAGATGAAAGAGCAAGTTGGAAGAAAATATATGCAATGTATACAATACTTAGGCAAGAACACCCTGGATATACAAAGAAAACAATAAATAAATGTCACACAAGCCAACAGAACAGTGGATAAAGGATGTATGTAGGCCATTCACAATGGAAAAATTTAAAAAGATAGACAATAAATACGTAAAGTCATTTCTAAACTTGGCAAGAAAATGAAAAATAAAAATGAAAGTGAGAAAGACCATGTTATACCCATCAGATGGAAAAAATGTTGAAAGTACGCTAATTCCAAATATTGTCAGGAGAACCAGTCAAATGGTACTTTCCACATTTCACTAGAAGGGTGAGCTCTTTTGTTTTGTTTTGGTTTGGTTCTGGGGATTAAAGCCAGGGCACTTTACCACTGAGCTATATCCCCAGACTTTTTAAAAATTTTTTTGAGGTAGGGTTCCACTAAGTGGCCCAAGCTGCCCTGAAACTTGCAGTTCTCCTGCCTCAGCCTCCCGAGTCATTGGATTATAGGTGTGTGCCACTATTTCCAACTGAGAAGTGAATATTGATAAAAAAAATCACTATGGAGGACAAATTTGTCATACCCATTATAATTGAAAATGTGCCCACACTAGGACTATACAATTCTTCTCCTTCTACAAGTACATGTGCAGAAAAGTCTCCTAACAAGGATATTCATCACTGATGTGACAGGAAAAAAATGGCTAACTACCAAAATGCCAATCAGAAAGCTCAGGACCAAAGACTGGCATATCTACACTATGGAATACTGCATATATGTGAAAAAGCA
Source organism: Marmota marmota marmota (assembly GCF_001458135.2). NCBI lineage: Eukaryota > Metazoa > Chordata > Mammalia > Rodentia > Sciuridae > Marmota > Marmota marmota. The sequence continues at coordinate 3,530,423 of NW_025999946.1, forward strand.
TAAATACATCTGCATGTACTGATGTGGAAAGAATCAAAGACACACCACAGGGTGAAAACCACACACAGCTGGATGCAGATAGTTCTATAAAGTCTTTAGTATACAAATATATATGTGAGTATGTGGCTATAGAAATTTGCAGAAGGAGGATAAGGAAATACAGCAAACTCCTAATGCAGGTGCTTCTAGGTAGGAGGTAGGAGTGGAGGATCAGCCAAAAAGGCAGTTAGTAGGATGAAGAACACTGCACTTGTGTAATTAAATTTTAATTTTCAACAAATAAAAAGACATGGTAGAGCAACCTCCCTTAAAAAAAAAAAAATCTCCCAAGAAGGGTTCATAGTCATTCTTGGAACTGACAAAACAAAAACCATTAACAAACAAAGCAGATGAAAATGCAAGAGTAGGGGCTGTAAAGGAGAAGGATGAAGAGCAATACAATAAAGAGCACCCTGCTGTCCACTGGCTGAGTTCTAATCCTGCTATGCCACTCTCTAGCCTGCGACTTAGTCAAGTAAACACCACAGTTACTTGGCATGCATTAAGTGCTGTGTGAAGTAGTAGCTAAATAAAGTCCCACCTGTTCTAAGTTCAGGTGGAGAGCCTTGTGCGTTGTCAGATTGCACTTTGATTATTAGCAGAAAGGGAAAGTGGGAGGGGGAGGAAATGGCTCTGCCCATATCGAAAAAGAGCAGGTGTGGGCATGCAGGGCTGTGTTTTATGTTCTTCCAAGGGCTCCAACAAGCCATAAGCATCTTTTCACCTGGTCCAGCTGAATGGCACACTGCCATTAACCAAGGTAATACAGGGTCACCATTTGGTGCCTTCCTCTATTGCTTGAGTAGACAAAGGGGACAGGACACTGCCTGTAGGAAGGTCCAGGAGGCTTAGGACTTATGCTTCTCAGAAAGCAAAAGGGTCACAAGGAGCCAAAGTCACAGCAGACAGCCAGGGCTGGCCACCAGGATTCAATATTCTTCTTCCACAGAGTTTGAGTCATCTGGGCTAGGACCCTGAGGGGGGAAAAAATCCCTTTTTGTTCTAATATAAAATCTAAAGGAGAATAATAATCTCCATAAACTACACAAGTTCCTTAAAAACATCAACCCTAATGGGCCAGTAAAACAGAGCTGTGCCCTCCTGAAACACTGGAGAAAGAGAGCAAGAGAATAAATGAATATCATGTTCAAGACCATGAATCTCATAATATGGAATGGTAGTGCCTCATGTGGCCATTTGGCCCCTGGGCTAGTGTTCAGGTCATTTGGTACTTTAGCTCTGTATAAAGAAGAAGAAGGGAAAAAAAAAAAACAATTTCCCATTCATGCCCAACCCTCTACAGTCTGTAATGCTCCTTTACATTTATGACCTCATTTAATTCTCTTTGAATCCCCATTTCACAGATGCAGAGATAGAGGCTTTGACATCAACAGATACACCGTCATATTACAGTGGAAAGGCAAAAGCATCTACTGCACCTCTTGCAAGCCTTCTGCTCTTTCTGCTAGAAATATAAATCAATCTTCTTTTTGATCAAAGCAAATTTGGCTTCCTTCTTTTATGCGGATATCTCTTTGCATCTCTTTTTGTGGAGTCTCCCACAACCTGGTAGAGAAGATCTTTCCTCAAAGAGGACATTCTTTTATCCACCCCAGAGGAGCAGGGGGGTGATTTTTCTCTCCTCTTTGTTACACCAGGCTGACGTTGACTGAACTATCTGCATGATTTGAAGTTGGGTACGGAAACGAGGCAACGCCTCTGGCCTCCCACCAGGGTTCTCAGCTTATTCTGGAAAACAAATGTTTATTCCATGTGCCCAACAAATTGCTAGGTCCTTTACACACTTCTCTAATCCTCAGTACAAATCTGTAGGGGATATACAATGATCCCTACTTCCTAGGGGAAGGGAAAACACACACACACACACACACACACACACAGAGGCTCAGAGAAGATAACTTGTCCAAGGGCCAAGTGTGAAGGCTCAGTATTATTATTCCAGTAGACCACTAAATGGAGTTGGAATAACAAAGGCTAATTCCCAATATATAGATGGATTTTCCAAATGCAGATGCTCCTGAGAGTTCAAGGGGTGGGAGATGGGGTCTTTGTTAATAATTACACCAGGAAAATCGGCCTAAATTGAAACTATCCCTGGAAAACAGGACATATTGTCCCACAGACTATACACCATACAAGGGAATATCAGACCAGAAAATGACAGATGTTCTAAAATCCTCAACCTTGAACAATAAATGTCTTCCACAGGAGGAGAACCCTCCAGACTATCTGCATCTTGCTTATCCTGTACCAACCTCAGAAGCAGACCCAACAAACACTACAGCGACTCATTCAGAGGAGCTCCTCCTCCACCCCATGTGTTTCCAACAACCAACGAATCTTTATTACATGCACCCATCATGAAACCACAATGCCAAAACCACACCAGGCAAAAAAAGGACCAGCACGGACAGGTGACATCAACTGTCAGGGGACAAAATATAAGAGAGAGACCAAGCTCTGGCAGGTGCCTCCTGGATTTCCAGAAGCAAGTCACCAAGACAAGGAGTGGCATTTTCCTCCATAGCCTGTCTCCTGCATCAAGCAGAATACTGCTATTGTGGATAAGAAGCTGGTAAGTACTGGGGAGACCCAATAGCTGGACTGAGGCAGCTCTTGGGGTATACAAGAGGTTCGGATGTCCTCCCATGCCAAAGGTGTGGAAAGATCCATGGAATCACTGCATAATTACAGATTTGGCTGGTTTCAAGGACACAACTTAGAACATTTTTGCATTCAGGAGTCAATATCCCAGGGAATAATTGCTCCTTTATACTTCATGACATCATGCTCAATTATACATCATTAAGTTTAGTTTTCAGAATGGGTTATACAGATTCGCAATGATCTAAGCGGCAACTAACCCCAACACCAGAGCACACTCATGCATGAGAATTTCCACCACTCACTTGAATACCAGATTGTTCTACTACACACACATACACACACACACACACACACACACTCCTTTAGTGAATGATTCAGAATAGGATAGGTCACCCTAATTATCACAACACAAAGAAGAAAGAGAGTATGCTTCTTAAAATCCAGGAGATGATTTTCATTTTCCAAGGCCAAGATTTACATTTTCTACACTGGCCACCAGGGGAATCTGGCAGGCTTGCAGCAGATGGGAGGAAAGTTAGTAAAAGAATAAGTAAGAATGCTTTTTTCTTAAAACTCTAGCCCAGCCCACCCTTTCCTGGGGAGCTCATATGAAAGCTAGTTTCAGACACTCACCCTTTATCTGATAGTGCCTGAGGGTCTCAGGAGCTACTCATACTGATGTCCGCCTTCATTTCCATACACATGCTCATAGCCCTCACTACAGAAGCCAACTGAGGTCCCCCATATTCGATGGGAAGCAGAGAATTTTCAGCTCTGCTCAGACTTTCTAATAATCCAGGGTCTCATCCTAAAGCTGGACAAAATTTTAGAGACTGCTCATAGGCAAGAACTTTTTCTTCCCTTATTTTTTTTTAACAGCAGGCTCAACTTCAGAACATTAAATATGACAGTTAGTGGTCCTAAATGAAACTAATTTACGACATTTCCTACCGTGCAATTAACCTCTTTTTGCAAAATGTTGCTTTTCTAAATGTCTGTTGCAAAATAGACTCTAAATGAATATAATTTCTCACCCATTTTTTTAGCAAAAATTATGTATCATTTCATACCTAATATATGCAGATTACAACAACTTTTAAAATGAACCTGAGTAGTCAAACTTTTCTTTCTTTGGTTTGATTCCAATTTTCAAATTCTTGGTTTTCCCTGAGTTCCAGGGGACTGACTTGTCAGGCCTGGCTGGAAGGTGAGTTGAGACAAGACAAGGAAATGGCCTAGTCCCCAAACCAACTTTCTAGATTCTCCAACAGTGCCAGACCCCACCTGATGGGATCTGAGACAGAGACAAGCAATGTGGAGGTATCTTTTGTAGGCAAAAGGGATGGATAATTGCCCACTCCAATTTGGCCCTTTTTAAGGGCCTTCTCAAGGCCCTTCCTAAGGCTACACTCATACATCTCAACCAAAGGGACTCTTCTTGGCTTCCCGAAGCCATGCTACAAAGGTGGATTACTTAAGAAACAATTAGGTGCGTACACAAAGCAATTTGCAGGCAGCCGCACTCCTTCAGCTTTCTAAGTGAAGGGCCTTTCAAGGCTGATTTATAACACTGTCGTCTTCAGAAGGCAAAATAATTAATAGGAGCATGGACTTCTAATTTCAGTGACTTCCAGAGAAAGTGGATTTCATTTGATTTATGACGGCCGGTGACTTTGCATTTTATCAGTTCATTCACTCATTATTTATGCTGATGGCCAATTTCAATGGGTCGCTATCATCTAACTCGCTACTAATCAAAGAGAATTAGGGTTCACTGCATTATTTAGAAGTCGCTAATTTATCTTCAGAACAAGTAGTGGGAAGAGTTTGGGGCCTTCCATAAGGAAAAAAAAAACTGAACAGCTGGCTGAGGCCAGAAAATTTGGTCAGCATTATAAATGAGTTTTATCAGGGGTATTGCAAGTTGATGAGTTTTGAGTTGGAAGGAAAGAATAAAGGAAAAAAACGAAAAGCCAGGAGAAAAGAAAAACTAATAATAAACTCTGAGTTACCTCTGGGGTTCGAGGAGCCCCATCATCACAAAAGGCTAATCATGTCCTGTAACCCTGAGAGCTGAGCATCTATATCATCTTGGTATTGAAATATCCCAGCACCCATCACTTCAAGCTCCATAAACAAGTATCTTTGCAGTGAAATAACCAGAGTTCCTTTCCTTCTCATTTTGAAGTCATTTTAGTATGTTCTAGACACGAGATAATGGATCACATTTAAACATGAGAAAATTATGTCCCATCAGCAAGTAATGATACCCAATCATATTCAATCATGTTGAACAACAACCACTACCAAAATGATACTCTTCTAGGCAAAGCTAAAAAACAACAATTAAAAAAAAAAAAAAAAACTCTTGTTCTACTTTTAGGGAGACCCAACTTTAAAATACTCCTGTGTCATCTCCCACAAGATGGCATGTCATCCGGGTTCCAGCCTCCATATTACTGCCCTTCCACTGCCCAGGACATGCCTGTCTCAGCTCCTACCAAGTGAAATCCTCTTACCTTTCAAATTTTAGCTCAGCAGGCTGATCTAGACACCTTTCCTCTGTTCCCCAAGGCCCCAAAACTTCCAGCTGCCATCCAAATTGTACTCCCCAGCAGATTTCCCCTCTATGGGGCAGGGACTGAGTGAGCAAGGCTGCTGGCCACCAGGACCCTGTGGCTCTTGATGAATCAATGGTGTTGAATAAGTTATTGTCTGACTTTGATGTTTTCTGTACCATTCAACAGTCACTCTCTCAGTCCAAAGCCTACCCTTGGGAAAATCAGACAGTGTTACATGAGTGACAGTAAAACACTAGATCTCACTAACCCGGTAATTCTTGGCAGCTTAAAAACTAAAAAGGAGGGAGGAGTAGAAAATAATATCAATTTCCAAACACTAAGTTTGAATAGCAATGTCCAGCTCTTGAGGCTAATTGGGGGTGCTTTTCAGTCTGCTAGGCACCTCAGACACATTCCCAAAGGGAATGTAAGACTCCTAAAAGGTTCCATCAATTATAGTTTTCATAATGACCCTATTATACTTTTTAAAACCTCCGATAAGATGCAAAAATGGCTACAGACAAATACAGTCTGTAGATGAGTTTTTAATCGTTTTATTCCCAATCTAAAGACCTCTTTTCAGCCTAAGCTGGGCTCTTTTCTAGTTTATGTCTGGCCTCTTGCCAGGCTGTCAAGGTGATCATATAATAAATATGGCCTTATTAAACTGGATAGAGTAGCCATGCTGAGTTATGATTATGGGAGTTTCTATAATATGAAAACACCATGTTTATCATATTCATGATCTAAAATAAAGTCTGAGATTCCAGCATTTATTTCCACCCCACTTCATGATTTATATGTGACCACAAGTAAAATAACACTCAAGGAACACAAACCAGTCTACCTTCACACTGTCAGCAAGTGCTTTCATCTTTGGCTACAGCCCCGGCAAATAGAGCGCTCTACAGCTGATCCCAAAATATGCGGCCACAATGAAATCGACACTGTTGGTTTCCAATCTTGCTTTCCTTCAGAAAAACTTTTTTTTTTTAATAGAACTAGCTTTCTGAAGGACTCCACAATTGCATCAGCTATGGTCAAACCTAGAAAATAGACACTGCTTCAGATATTTACAACGGGAGGAATTAAATGCAGGGAACTGAATGTCAGCAAAGCTAGACAGCAAGAAGCCACTACTATGCTCAGGCTGACAAAGCGACAGATAAGGGCCACCAACTAAAGCTAAAACCTTGGTGGGTCATATTATAGGAGGTGTTCAGGTAGACGGCTGGTAAGTTAGCCAATGAGGCAATGGGCCTCCACTCCATCACCCCAGAGAAAACTGACACTGCTTCAACAGGTTACACAAGCATGAGTGAAGGAGGCCTCCCGAGTGGGCAAGACCTACGAGGGGCAAGACCTACGAGGTCCAGGACCCACTTCCTCCAGGAGGCTTTCCGTGTCCACCATAGTTTCTATCACAAACAAGGTTTAAAAAAAATTATCTTTGCAATTCAATTCCAAGATCCTTACAGGGCCAAGGTCTACTTTGTAGGGACCAGCACTTACTTTGGTTATGGCTCTTACTGTTGTTGTTTAAAAAAAGCAAATGACATTAAACTTACCAACTTCACTTTTTAGTTGTGCAGTTTACTAGTGTGAAGTAGATTGACATTGTTGTGCTACAGATTCCTAGAACCTTGTTATCTTGCAAAACTGAAACTCTGTGCCTATTAAACGCTAATTCTCTTATCCTGTTGCCCCTTCTCCCAGCACTTGGAAACCACCATCTCATTTTCTGTTTCTATAATTTTGACTATTTGAGTTACTTAACATGGGTGGAATCATACAATATCTGTCCTTTTTCAACTAGCTTGTTTTATTGAGCTTAGTGTCCTTGAGGTTGATCCATGTTGTAGCACCTGATGGTATTTCTTTCTTTAAGGCTGCATACTATTTCATTATATGTATACGCCATATTTTCTTCCTCTGCTTATCCACTGATGGATATTTCCATTGCTTCCACCTGTTGACTACTCTAAGTGATGCTGTAATGAATATGGGTATGGAAATCTTGCTTCCAGATTCTGCATTGAATTTTTCTAGCTATATGGCCAGAAGTGAGGTGGCTCAATCATATGCTAATTTTACGTTTCACTTTTTGAGGAAACTCTCTGCTACTTTCCACAGCAGCTGCACCATTTTACATTCTTGTCAACCCTGCAAAGCGTTCCAACTTGTCCATATCCTCAGCAATGTCAGTTATATTCCGTTCTTTTGTAGTGGCCATCCAATGGGTGTGAGATGTTTTCTTTCAATTCTAACTTTCATTGGTCCTTTGATAAGTAATGCTGAGCATCTTTTCATGTGCACCTTGGCCATCTGTATATCTTTCTTAGAGAACTGTCTATTCATGCCCTTTGCCCATCTTCTTAACTAGGTCATTTTTTGTTTCTAAGTTGTTGAAGTTCCTCATACATGCAGGAGTTAACCATATATACATGGTTCCTTCTGTTTTCTTCTAGGAGTTGTACAGTTTTAGGTCTTAATTGCAGATCTTTAATCCATTCTAAATTAGTTTTTGAACATGGTGTAAGGTAGGATCCGACTTCATATTTTGCACATGGATATCCAGTTTACCCAACACTATTTATTGAACATATGGTCCTTTCTCCACTGTGTAGTCTTGACACTCATGTTGAAAATCATTGAGCCATAAACACAAAGTTTTATTCCAAGGCTATTTGGTTCAATTGGTCTTTTTGCCAGTACCACATCATCTTATTTATTGTCACTTTTTTAAATATTTGAAATCTAAAAATGTGAGGCTTCTAAATTTGTTCTTTTTAAAAATCTTTTCAAGTTTATTTTGCCTATTTAAGGTTTACTTGAAATTCCATATGAATTTTAGGGTGCTTTTCTTCTATTTCTGCAAAAAAAAAAAGTCCCTTTGGGATTTTGATGGTGATTACATATAATCTCTAGATTGCCTGGGTGGCACTGATATTTTAACAATATTGAATCTTCAAATTCATGCACACAGATGATTTTCCATTAGTTTGTACCTTTGATTGCTTGTAGCAATGGTTAGCAGTTTGGGGAAAGCTATCTCTTGCTTCCTTGGTTAGGTTTATTCCTAGATGTTTTGTTCTTTCTGATGGTTTCGCTCCACACGGGGTTCTGTTGATGTCCTTGACTTTGGCTTTTGCTTCCCACTGAGTACACTGTGTTCACTCAAGAAACACTTGAAGTGAAAGGAGTGGAAGAGCCACTGAACCAAACTAGCCTCAGCAGGAATGCTAAGGGAGTTGGGGCCACTTTTTTGTTTCCAACATTCTGACCTCCTTGGCCAGTTTCTTTCAATGACATTAGTACAGATAATAAACCCCTTTTCAGCCTCAAGTCTCAACTTCAGAGTTGTTATCTTGATAAAAACAATTTTGCCAAATGCACTGAAAACAAGGTTAAGCCCATGACTTTTCTCATTATTTGACTCTTAAGACTAGCTCCTTATTCACTTTACAAGTCCCTCTTTCCCTTTAACGGTTTTGAATGGTTGGCATTTATTTACTCAGTAAGCCAGGTGGGGTCTGTCTGCATCCTGCTGAGTTGGAGAAAAGAAGCTCCCAACCAAAACAAATAAACAAACAAAAACACTAAACAATGAACCAGCGTTTCTGCAGGAAATAAATGTATCACTTCTCATCTGGAAAGTACCCTTAGCATTTCCATACAATGCCTTCCCATGGAGGCCTTCATGATTCCAGCTTTGAGGTCCTCCAGAGAATTATAAATTCAACTAGTAGCAGCAATGCTAGAAGGTATGGGGCAAGGTCCTCAAACTGCTAGGGAACCCCAACTAGACAGGTCTTAAGCATTAGTATTGTGTTATTGTCATTTCTTCCTATTTCCAACTTCTGAATGGATGCAATTCATGAGGGTCCAATTTTTCCCCTTTTTATCCAAGTTCCATGAAATTCAACAAAACAGATCTCCCTGTGACAGTTGTCCCCAGAATGCAGATGGACCAGGGCACCCACAATCAAGAACTCAAAATGAGAGGCAAGGACTTTGGTCCAATCAATGGCCTGGTTCCCAGCTAAAATGTTCACAGAACTTCTGAGCCATGTAGCCGCTTGGTATTCTTCAAAAACTAGAGGCAAATATAGAGCCTCATTGCCACTGTTAGAAAATGTCCAAGTTAAGGTGGGACGTGAGCATGACATTGTCAGAGGCAGAAGAGACAGGGAAGGTGGGAAAATGCAGGATTCATGGCATATCATGACAGCCAGGCAAAAGCTGAAGAGTGGGAGCTTTCGAAACAAATGCCAGTTAAATGATCCATTCAGTTAGACTTGATATGTCTGGTATAATATAGCTTGTTCCAGATGTCAAATAATATTGCCAAACCATGCTCACTAATGTGAAAACCACTGTTGCTGATAAGCCTAAGTGTTGTTGAATTTGTGCAACAGCCACCCATCTGCAAACAAAATATTGCATTAAAAAAAAAAAACCTTCAGCTCATAATTTAAGCTGAGAAAGGGATTGACTGAAAAATGTAATTTATAAAAAGCAGTTTTCCCCTGAGAAACTTTTTTTTCAAAAATAATATTTCACATTTGCACATTTAAGTTATATTCAATTTTATACAAAAATTATAGTAATTGTCCTTCACCTAACATGAATGTTATAATTATACTTTCAGCGTTGCTGTACTTCAACACCCAGCCATAAGAAAAGTGTGTTCACAACCAATGCAGAGGGAACAAACAGATTTGCAGTGTTTGACGTGACCCCTGTAAACATACAGTTCTAAAATACCCATTGTTCATAAAATTCATAAAGGGCTGCATATGTACATCCCAACTCCCTTTTCCATTCGATATATATGAAAATGCAATTTGCTGTATGTCAAATGAAAAATGCAGTTTTCAAAGGCATTGACAACAGGTGCTAGTTAAATGATCAGACGCTATTTGTTACCAAGTCCCTTACTCTCATTTGCAGCAAGATAAATTGCGTTTTAGGAGAGTAGTGCGATCTAAGGGGTCTTGACATGTTTTTATTGATTTGCATAGGTTATATGCATGTATTCCTGTTTGTAGGCAAATAGTGCCACAAGTAAATGCAAGGCACCGTGCCTGTGTTTCGAGAAAATTGGAGTCATCACGGGGGAGCCAAGATGGAGTGAGCCTGGGTAAAAGAGACACATCCAGCCTGCTGGAATCTCAGAACCTCTATTAAGATTTATAGGCTGTAGGATTCTTTTGGGCTTCAACATTATTCTTAGTAAACCCTTTCTGTCTTCTGTTGTTTATAAAAACTGGCAGCTTTAGCAAAGACAGAAGCTTAAGTTGTAGGTAGCACAATTTAACATAATAGTTCTCGCCTGTCCTCCAAATAGCCTAATGCTGATTTCGCAAAAGGAAAAGAGAAAGGGGGAAGAAAAGCCACATGAAATCACATACCATAGGCCGTTGCTCTGACACGGATGGATTTGGCTGTCACTACAGAAAAGCATTGGTGAAATTTGATTATATTTCTAATGTCAAAATTTACTAACTTTTTAGACTCCCGGGTTCCATTTCTCATTTGATTTTTCATTTTGTTATCTCAGCACCATCAGGCCCATCACAGAGAGTAATGCACCAATTAGCCCAGGGAGTCACTCACTCAGAGGGGACTCTTTCATCCACAGGGGCTTCCCCTTTCTGCTGCCACCATCGCAGCCAGGCTGGGCCTTGCCTTCTGTTGCAGATTCACATGCCTCTTCCTTCCATCTCCTGTCCCCACCGCCAGAGCTTTGGCCTCACCCTGGGGAGTCTGAACCTTTGCAGAGGTGCTGATGGCCTTACAATATCACCTCTGCTGTTGCTTTATTTTAAATTTGATGTTGTTATGTTTTTTCACCAGTTTGAGAACTCAGGCTTGCCAATTAACCATGAGGTCCTTCCTTAAGGGGTTTGAATTTCTATTTTCCACTGGGTCTAGCCTATGCCTGGATTCTAATGCAAATATTTTAATGATACATAATAATGAGCACTGCCTTTGTATAGGTATTTAGGCTTTTCAAAGCCCTCTCCTACACATTCCTTCCTTGGGTCCTCAGAACTGAGAGGAATGATAGTAACCATCATTCTCATTTTCCCTAAAGGGAAGGAACTTGGCAGAAGAGACACAGGAGATGAGCCCAAATTTCCCAAAAGATACGGGTAGAGCAGGTATCAGAAGACAGGACCCACAGTCCAGAGCTCGCTCCCTTCTATGCACCACACTTGTCTCATGGCTTATCTGTCCTTTAAGATGGATGCAAACTTAGCTTCCTATGTGACCTCTTCTATATTAAACAGATTATTTGCCTACTCAGTAGCATACGTGTCTTTATTTCAGGAAACTGTATGCAATGAGTGGAATATATGAAGATATGTTCAGAGTTTATCTAGTACCTGGGTCCATAATCGTCAATAATCATGCCATATTTCTTCTTTGAACACATTCATTCATCTCTTCAAACCCTTATTAAAAGCTATGTTTTTCCAGGCATCGTGCCAGGCCCAAGGAAACCAAGCTGAGAAAGACAAGCCTACTGTTCTCATAGAACTTAAGGCCAGTCTACGGCTTTCCACATCTTGACCATAATCCATTTGTATCTGTCGCCATGACCCTGCACATAAAGGCACACACACCCACCTCACCTCTGTGAAACAAAAACTCCAAAGAGCAACATTTTATCTTACTGTTTAAGATGCACTTTGATATTTCCTACTTTTTTATTGCCTCATTTCATTTATTTATAAGATACTATTTGTAACCTCTAAATCAGTTTTTCCACAAACTAATGGATTGTGACCCATTGTTTGAAAATCACTCATCTAGTGAGACTATGAAATAACTTAGAGCAGGGGTAAGCAAATACTTTTTTCCCCCAGTACTGGGAGTTGAACCCAAGGCTGCATGCATGTCAGGTAAGCATTCTACCTCTGAGCTACATCCTCAGTTTCTTATTTATTTGTTTGTTTATGGAACTAGGGATTGAACCCAAGATCAAACCCATGGACTTGCATATTCTAGATAAGTGTTTTTTATTTTATTTTAAGGTAAGGTCTCACTAAATTGCTCAGGCTGGCCTCAAACTTGCAATCCTGTGCCTCAGTCCCCACCCCTACCTGAAGTAGCTGAAATTACAGCTGTATACCACCAGGCCCAGAAGCGAATCCTTATGGTCAAGGGACAGATAGCAAGTATTTTAGCCTTTAAAAGCAAAACAGTGAAAATAAGGATATTATGTAGGTTCTAAGAAAAGAAAAAATAATTTGTATATATTTTTTACTAAAAAAATTTAAAAATTAAAAATATTATAATAAGTATAATTTTGGGTAACACAGGCTTAACAATGAGAAGAGTGGAATTATTTCTAAACACTGAAATTTGAATTTTACATAATTTTCACCTACCACAAAGTATTATTCTTTTGATTTTTTTCAATATTTATTTATTTTTTAGTTGTGGTTGGACACAATATCTTTATTTTATTTATTTATTTTTATATGGTGCTAAGGATCAAACCCAGGGTCTCATACGTGCTACGCAAGTGCTCTACCGCTGAGCCACAACCCCAGCCCTCTTTTGATTTTTTTTGAGCTAAGAATGCAAAAACCATTTTTGGCTCCTATGTATATACAGACAGAGGCAGATGACTAGAATTTGCCTGTCACTGAGTGAGAGCAAGATCAGTTTTTATTGATAATCCTCAAATTTTAATTTTTATTGCAATACTGAATACCAAGAAAAATCCAGAAGAAGAAATGTGGGAATCTCAAATGTAAACAAGCTTTGAGTTTGGCCCCATCACCTCCATCGACCAATGAAGAACTAATATAACAAGACTTCAAGTCTTCGAGCCAAGGGCTGGCTGCCCTGCACCTATTTAAGCAGCGACAGGCCCTGGATGAGATGATCAGGAGTGGAGATTTATATCAACTCCAGAACAAGCAAACCCTACTGCAGAGGCATGAGCAGAGATGACGATGTATTTCAAAAAACAAATTTTCTCTTATATCATACAATTACCACAAAGGACCAAGGTCAACCCCCCTTCCCCTTGGCTGATGACCTGCAAGATGCTTGTACCTCATAGCACCTATGAACTGCAGGCTCTTGGGCTAGAACACAGGTACCCGCCAAGACTCATTCAGAGTTAAGTCTTTGTGGCACAAAGAATAGTCAGCAGTTAAGACAAAACACCACACCACCCAAAGACTCTACATGCACACTCTGCCTCTCTGGGCAATTAGCCAAGTATCCAAGCGGCCACAGGGAGTGGCAGAGATCTCAAATCACACTCCAGAACCTAGGATCCCAGGATTGGCTCAAGATGAGGCAAGTATATAACTTCCTGAAGGCAACTACTCACACAGGCAAAACATGGCCTTCCAAACTTCAGGTTATATTTATGTTCAATAATAAACTGCAGGAAATCCAGAGTGACTCAAAGCTTTAAAGGACACACGAGCTGCACTTGAGAGTTAGGGGGTCCCACTGAAGGAGATAATTAAAACCCAACTACCAATACATGTCAAGTTGGCAAAGCTTCAGGAACCAACAGTATTACCTTTGGAAAGAAGGGTTAACTCAGTGTTAGCTAAATAACGCTTCATTTTGAAGAGGACTTCAAACTGAATTCTAGGTCTGGTCTCTGACCTCTGCTGAACAGGAACCCCAAAGCTGGAGAGTATCAGCACTGCCACAAAACCCGGTGATGTCAGCATTTACAACGCTGTTGGTCCCTATAACCGCAGAGACATTGGATGTGAAGTAAAAGCATGAACAAATAAACACACTTCAACTCAACACATCCCATCAAAGCAGACGCAGATAACTGCCAACGGTCAAAAAGTAAATGTACTAAGTAAAACAAATATAGGGTTACCAGCAGATATTTTGTATTATAAAATGACCTCCTAGAGTGTACCCCACTTCTGCTTTAAGGTATTCAAGTTCTAAATAGTACATATTTTGTAAAAAAAAAAATTATAAGTTATTTTCTTCTTCATAGTTCATTAACAGCAAAATAGAGCAATATCTTGTCCCTAGCTCTGTATTAGAATTTCCCTGGTTTTTCTTCTCCTCTAGTCTGGTCTGAAAATAAGTAAATGGATACATATGAATTCATACGTGCACATAAACACACGCACGCACATATACGCACGCACGCACATATACGCACACACAATGAACACAGACACAGTTTCGTATATCCAAAGTCTCTGGCACTAAATGTGAAGCTCAAGGCCACAAGTATTTAAGAAGATGGTGACACTCCTAAACGGAAACACTACAAGGACACCTCATTGTTCCATTAATTATAACTCAACACTTATAATTGCAGAGTGCTTTTCAGAATTCCACAAAATGCTTCCACTTGGACCAACCCTGGGAAGAAAATATTAGCATCTTCATTTATCAGACTGAGAAAATGAGATGACGAGAGAGGGCTCCCCATGCTCTGGCACAGAAGACAAGAGGCTGAGGACCAAGACCAGGAGCAGGAACTATGTGCAGAGTGGAGGAAGCCCTGGAAGTATGTGTAGAGAAAAACCTACACTCTCAAATGGCCTGGGAAGTGAAACGAAAGAGAAGGGAGGAGAACTGAGTGATACAGATAGAGTTGATAAAGTTTGACAATAGGAAAAAAATAAATTTTTATCCATCTGATATCAGCAAACAAATTGTAATATTATTACGAAAGTTGAATGCATACTAAGGAAGCAGGCTGGTAAGGAGTAGCAATAAAAGGTATTAGGACAACAGCTATAAAGATTGTCCTTCTTCTGCAGACCCATCAGTCTGCTTGGGAGCAGACAGAACAGTAAAGCAGTTAAGGCTACACAGGATGAGTGAAAAGGAAAAATAAAAGTGGTACCCCACTCCAACTTTAGCCTGCGGGCTGGTATCATGTTGTGGTCACACAGGGATTTGGTTTGTCTACATGCCTTCTGTATCCTTGCGTGCCCTTCCTTCTACAGAAAAATAAGTATATTCAGCAGAATCACAGCACATGCACTTTGTTTGTGCTTATTAAATAAAAAGAAAGGATCACCTTCAACTATATTAATGATGGACCGGTGGATGAAGGATGCCTGTGAAAATTCACAACATCTGTTTGCTCCACTCTCTTCTCAGCCTGCTGCACCTATTTCTCATGCTTAATGATGCTCAGCCACTCTGCAAGTTTTACGAACAAATGTGTGTTTAGCCACATTCATCATTCTGAATGAGCGTTCTTGATGAAGCCTCCACTGGCCTGTTTCGCTCTTTCTGCTACACTTTAACAAATGACAACTGCTCCTCGTATTTTTCATTTGTTAAAAATAAAAAGCTAAGTGAAGGATAGGCCTGGAGGATTTTTTTCCCCTTCCCTTTGACTCTCCAAAAACCTTCAGCACCCCATCTACTGTACTTTTCTGGCCAGTACTCATGGCCCTAGAGGGGGGCCTGATAGCAGAGTTTCCCTGGCGTCTTTTGCTGTTGGCCATGTCAAGTGACGTGATCCCATCTACTAGAATCCTGTACTGGGAAAGGATGCTCTCTCTTTCCTCTAGCCATTGACAGCTCTTAGAGATTCTATCACACAGTACAGTATTTCAATAATCTCATTCACTCTTCAGCTGGGCAAAATTTCAAACAATGGGCAGGCAAGAAATCAGGAAATGCCCTTTTTGTTACCAAAAATATCTAAAACACATTAGATCCCAGAGGAGGAAACAAATAAATGTTTGTGGAATACCTCTTTCCAGGTCTCCAGGAGAAGGCTGAGATGCAGCCATAAAGACTTGACAAACAAGGCGATGTCTAGATGATCACAAACTCAGAAACTTCAGTTAAACCAAGAAGCATGATTTTTCCATCCATGGAAAACCTACACTCACAGTCTGAATGACCCACACAAATCAGGTCAAGCCACCTAGAATCAAAGAGTTCAAAATGGCAAAGATATTATACTATGTTAAGAAATAATCTTTCAGAATTTATTTTCAAGCGATGATTTTTACTCTGATCATTTAATTAGAAGCAGAGAAAGCAAAAAAAAATGAGATGTTTATCTATTAAATATTCAGAATCATTGGAAATCAGTTTAAATTCTATTTCACAAGACAAAACATTTTTCTCTGTATTTGCAATACTGAATATTATATTAGTATTTGTATTGCATTTGATTCAGCATGCATTGCAAAGCACTTCACAAATGAAATAATCACATCATAGATTCAATAAATCCACACTGTCATATCACTAGTTTTAAACCACCACAGTGGTTTCTGTGTGTTTCCCCTCCTCAGAATGCTATAGACATTTGAAAGAGATAATGTTTCAATTGTCACATTTAGTAGCTTCTCCTACCCCTAACCTTCTTAAAAATGCCCCTGTAGGCACTGTGGTTTTTATATATACTTCACTTACTGATTTGTAAAAATATTTCAATGTAGTTGAAGAACAAGTTTCTGGTATTGGGAACAAAGGGTTTCAAGACATATGTACTCAACAACAAAGAAATTATACCTTTGCAGATACAGTTGGGGTTGTGGCTCAGTGGTAGAGCACTTGCCTAGCATGTGTGAGGTACTGGGTTCGATTCTCAGCACCATATAAAAATAATTAACAAAATAAAGGCCCATCAATATCTAGATAATACTTTTTAAAAAATAAATGGTAGCCAGGAGGTATGGTGGTGAACACCTATAATCCCAGCAGCTTGGGAGGCTGAGGCAGGAGAATCACAAGTTCAAAGCATCACCCTCAGCAATTTAGCAAGGCCTAAGCAACTCAGTGAGACCCTGTCTCTAAATAAAAGATAAAAAAGGGCTGGGGATGTGGCTCAGTAGTTAAGTGCTGCTGGGTTCAATCCCCTATAACAAAAAAAGAAAGAGTCAAATGCCATAACCAGAAATCCCTCCATGTTACTTTAGTATTTGATAGATCCTGCTCCACTCGTTTCCAAAGGGTCACAGTCCATCAAGGAGTCTAGGACTCCTGAGCCCTCACCGCAGTATGAGTCCCAAGCTTGGTTAAAAATAGAAGGAAAAACATGTATTGCAAACATATGTAAATTCATCCTGAACTGGCACCACATTTTTGTCTATTCTATTTTATATAAACAACTTAAACTAAAGATTGACAATTATAAAACTTGACCTTCAAATCTGAAAATTAAAAAAGACATTTAAAACAGACATTCAAGCCTAAAAAAGTGTTTGATGCAAATATCCTTCAAGGACTTCCTCAGATTTTACCTCCTCCATAAAGACATCTCAGACCCCAGAGAACATCCTGAAACTCAGGAGGAGTGGTATCTGTACACAATTTCACCCTACTTAATACTACTATTCATGGATATTTGGTTATATTATCTGTACAAGGAGAACATGGTCACCAAAGCATGGAATTGTGTATAAGTCTCTTCATTCTTCAATATTACTCAGGGCTCAATCACCTCTATATGAGCATCTATCATGATATTAATATCTATCAGTATATCAATATAGATATTCATATATCAATATAATTTCCACACTCACTGATGTGTTATATTCTATGTTCCCAAAGAATCTATGCTTACATATGAAGTTAGATCTTTATTTTGTCCATCCTTTCTTCATGTTAATTAAGCCCCCTCCTCCTGCTTTAGATACTATGAGATGCAAAGATGACAAAATTTCTCAATGATATTATAATGTAACGGAGAGAAAACATGTCTAAACACCTACTGTGGCCAATGCCATATAAAAAATAAAGACTAAAAATACAATAGAAGTTGAAGGGGGAAAAAAGCCATTTGGAGATAGAAGAAATAAGAGGCTCTATATAAATAAGCGTGGCATTGGAATCAGTCTTTGAAGGATAGGCAAGAAGATGGGCAGACAAATATGTGGACGGGAATTTTTAAGCAGAGGAAATACTGAGAGTATAATAATGAAGGCTCAAGGATAGAATGCTCATTTGGGTGCTGAACAGATGATTCCTCATGAAAAACAAAAGATTTTAACCTAACCTTGCAGACCACTTATAGAAAATCCCGTGGCCTACCAGAGGGACCTCTTTTCAAATTCCCATCATTAAACTAACTTCCCATTTAGCAAGAAGAGAAATACTGTGCCTAAGTCCCCAATGGCATAGAGTCCCACAGGACAAGCTGAAAAGCTAAATTTCCTCTTGTGCATCCTCCTAGACTCAGTGCTTAAATTCTTTGACATGCTTTCTTTGAGGCCTTGGCTGGAGTTAATTCCCCTGTTTTCTTGTGGAGGACTTAACACCAGACGTCGCCTCCAACTCTCTTGAGCTCTATAACATGTTGGCTGCAATGTGTTTCTCCCAGCTACAGGAATCTAGCAGAAGCCAATGCACATTTTCTCCAAAGGCCTTTCTTTTCTCCTGTTGGAGAGACAAACCTTTGGAAAACCTTCCCATCAATTCTCAGCTGTCACTTCCACTGCAGAGAGTGAAAAAGACCTTGTACTTGGACCTTAGATTCTATTACTTAAGTCACACAGATCCACCGCATATTAGACAGCAATGATTTTCTTTTTCCCCCTTTTCAGTCCAAAGACCTTCTAAGAGAAACTGTGCTTGATAATGCTTTTGCTCTGAGTTCATGGGTGCTGACTGTAAATGGTCCAGAATCTGGCAACAACAACAGAAAACTGAACAGTTGCCGCAACTGAAATTTAGCACCCGACTGGGGCACTGCTGTAGCTGATTCACTCCAAACTGCTTGACAACTGGAACTCATCATCTTTCACTTCTAAAGAACCATTTATGGCAACAAGTGCCTGGAACCAAAGCACCATAACAGGGGAGAGTCCTAAAGGGCCTCTGTGATCACTCCGTTTAATCCCTTTATGTTATGGCTGATAAAATTGAGGTTCAAAAAAGCAAAAACGGCTTGTTCTAAGGCAAACGACCTCTTAGGAACCCAAGTGGGACTGAAATCTAGATTTCTGATTCCTAAACCATTTCCTTCAAATACTACCTCTTGTTTATCAATCTTCCGGAAGTTGGGAGAACTGAAAGAACAGGAGTGTGTAGACTGAATAAAACCACCCCGAGTGTGCCCATGTCCTAATCTCCAGTACCTGTGACTGTTACTTCCTATGAATAAAAGGAGCTCTGAAGACACGATTAAGTTAAGTATCCCGAGATGGGGAGATTATCCTGGATTATGTGGGAGAGAGATCAATGGAGTCACAGTGGTCCCTGGGAGAAGGATATAGGAATCAGAGAAGCATACGATGTGATAATGAGAACAGAGATCAGAGTAACGTGCTTGCAAGAGAGAGGAACGGGGCTTCCAGACAAGGCATACAGGTGGTTATAGAAACTGGACAAAGTAGAGAACAGATTTCCTCTCTGAACCTCCAGAAAGAAGCCTCCTTTAGAACTACAGGAGAAAACATGCGTATCATTTGGAACAACTAGGTAATTTGTTGCAGTGGCAAAAGAAAACTAATATTTTGGTACCTAAGATTAGGGTGCTTCTGTTTAAAAAAAGATCTGAAAACGGGGAATGTGTTTTGGAATTCAACAATGAAAAGACGTTGAAGGAATTTTGAGAAGAATGATCGATTTGATTGCATTAAACAGGCTGTTAGCAGCAATACCGATATCAACCACTCTGCTAGTGAGGACTGAAGGGAACGTAGGAGAAAAAAACAATATAGCCTTGGAGAACATCCAAATCCTCATAAACTTACTGTTGGTAGAAATATGGATGTTAAAAGGTGCTGCTGGTGAGACTGCAGAAGGAAATGAGTAACATGTTACAAGACACGGGAAGAAAGGGAATCTTGTTGTGTAATTACAGAAATATTAGCTGACTGGTGTAAAGTGGTTATGAAAAGCATCCAACTTCATTATAAACAACGAAGTTGGATGATCAGCTATGGATATTTCCAAACAAAGTGTAACAGTGCCACTGGGCATGGTGGCTCATCCCTGTAATTCCAGTGACTCAGAGGCTGAGGCAGGAGGATCGCAAGTTCAAAGCTCAGCAACTTAGTGAGGCCCTAAACAACTTAGTGAGACCCTATCTCAAAATAAAAAATGAAGGACTGGGGATGTTTCTCACTGGTTAAGTGCCCCTGGGTTCAATCCCTGGGACCTACCCCCACCCT
>NW_025999946.1:3550788-3693496 GCF_001458135.2 Marmota marmota marmota
CCCACCCACCCCCCAAAAAACTGCTGCCTAGTTTCATCTTCCTGCTTACAGTAAAATGCAAGAGGAAAAGGACAAATTAAGGAAAGAACTAGTAATCAAAAAGGAGCCAGGACTTGATGATTTGAGTATTTCAAACAGTCTATTCATATTGCAAAGGATGCTAAAATTAGGAGGCTGACTGCCAGGAAAGGACACTCTAGAGAGATAGTCCAGTGTATAACTAGCTCTTTGAGGATATTAGGCATGTGACTAATGAATCCCCTCAACCAACTCAGATTAAGCCAGAAATAAAGACTATCTAGAAAGTTCTGTGAGAGACCCTATTGTCTCAGGAACTGAATCCCTGTGATGTACATTGGAGACCACAGATTTTCTGAGAATGTTACACCAGCAGAAACACTGCCAGAAATATTGGGGGCGGGGGGGCGGAGAAAGGACAAAATTAAGGAGGGCTATAAGATAACTAAAATTCTACAGGAAAACAGACTTATAATGCTACTCAGCTGCAGCCTGCTCCCTTCATGCAAAAGGAAGAAAGGGGCTGGGGTGGTGGCTCAGTGGTAGAGCACTCACCGAGCACATGTGAGACACTGGGTTGATCCCCAACACCAAGTAAAACTAAATAAACAAAGGTGTTATGTCCATATACAACTAAAATATATTTTTAAAAAGGAGGGAAGACTGAGAGGACAGGAACTCAGAAGGTAGAGCTTCACACGCTCGGGATGCAAAGAACCTTCCCACATATTATAACCTAAAGTAGCTTATCCTGAGGGCTGGGAATGTAGCTCATGGTACAGTTCTTGCTTAGCATGTAAGAGGCCCTGGGTTTGATCCCCAGTAACACACACACACACACACACACACACACACACAGAGGTAAGGAGGAAAGGAGGGAGGGAAGGAAGGAAGGAGGGAGAGGGGAAGAGTGAGAGAGAGAACATGTCCTAACATTTTAAAATTGCTTGGGACTGATAACTCACTACTTTTTTCTTTCACTTTCTCCAATTTTAAATGGAATGTCTGTCACTGGTCTTGTATGCTATCCCACCATTACATGAGGGACACATAATCTATTTCTACATTCACAGGTATACATATGGTGGGTTATTTTGCCCCACAATGTATTATACTCAAAACCTAATGGATCATACTCAGAGCTGCTGCACCTAATTTGGATAACTGGGAACATGAGATTGAGTATTTTTGAATTGATGACACATGGATGAAGCTTTGAACCTGAAACTGTAAGGGTTGGGACTCTTGGGGATCTTGGGAGAAGTGAATGTATTTTTCGTGTAGGGTGGATATACTTTGGGGGACAGAGGGGAAATATATTTGCTTTCACCCATTATGTTTGTTGCAAACATTTATAGCAGAAATAATCACACTTATGGGGAGATCACCACCCTTGGAAGTAGCAATGAATGAGCCATACTTTCTTGTTCTACCATCCTACTAGGGGGAGACCATGGAGTATGAGGTGCCCTTCAGGGTTTCTTTCAGGCTCTAATATCTAGGCCTATTATCTCTCCAAACCTCTTTTTATGATCCCAGATGTTCTGCAAAACTGCAAAAATAAGTTAACTATATTTTCAAACTAAATAGTCAAAAGAATTAGATAATGGATTTTGTGCTGTTTTCAGATACAAGAGGGTGGCTAGGAGATTCCACAACTAGACACCAAAATGTTAGCATTTTCTAGATATCTCAAATATTCAGAAGACAAAAGGACAATGTATTGTATGAGACTGCCACAGAGAACTTGTGATAATGGTCAACTTATTTTAGCTAGAAAACAAAAGGCAGTGTGATCATATGCATGGGATCTCAGAATCAAAGTTCACAAAAATGCAGGTACCCAGGGACTAAGGCCAAATTTCTGACACACACAAAGATCAGCAAGAGACACAGGGTCAAGTCCAGCAGACTCAAGCACATGAATAATTATCTTTCCCTCCTGAGCTGATGCTAGGTTTCAGGAGCTTCTCACAGACCATTTTACTTACACAGCTCCTGAAAGGAGGGAAGATGAGGAAATGTTCATTTAAAGATAAATTTTCCCCAACGATGCTCATAAATAGATCAGTGGCTGAGCGGGGACCGCCAAAGCTTCCCTCAGTGCGACACTGCCAAATAACTGGATCCAGTGGTAACTGATCAGAGAAGATTTGTGATGAGAGGTGGTGGAAAGAGAAAAGCCCATTGACAGGACACTAGGGATGAAGAGACACTTCTGAAGGCAAGAGCAGAGAAAAAGTCTTCCCGTGATGAAGTAAACCAAACATATTTAGGATACAAGCAGTCAACTGACATCTCTCAGCAACAAAAAGTTTGACTTCTTCAAAAATTTATGCACTCAACTTTTATTCAACAAATATTCATTTTGCAGGTCAAGTGCTGAGCAAGATCCCAATCCTAACTTCACATCTGAAAGACCATATCCCTCATTCTGAAGAATTATAAGTCAGGGGAAGAATAAATCAATTGAATTAATTTATCTGAGTCTTTCTTCTGGAAAACCGACGATTGTTAATAAATGCCCCCAAAAGTGTTACTAACATATTATGAGGAAGAAACTGATAAAAAAAAATAACTATTTTCTTATTGATAGCCTATAATTAACCGGGCAGGTTGACTCACAACACCAGAATCAGGTTAAAAAGATAGTGGACATGTGACTCTGTTTGCTTTTTAACATTCTAGAATTTTCCTTTTTTTACCAGCAAAGAATGATTTTTAAAGACTGCATATCTCAGAACCGATAGAGAGAAGTTGCAGGACCATAGACATTCCATCAAAACAAAGAAGATTGTTCTCTAATAAGGAGGTTCCTAAAAAAAAAAAAAAACAGATCATATCCAACTAACCCACTTCTGGGTTGGAAACAAAATCAGCACAACAAAGAGAGTGTATTGCTATTTCATCAGCTAAGATATAGAAGCAGCCTAGGTGCCCATCAGTGGATAAAGAAAACATGGTATATATTCACAACAGAATATTATTCAGCCCTAAAAAAGTATGAAATCCTATCTTGTGCAGCAAAATGGATGGAGCCGGATGACATTCCATGGAAGGAAATAGGCCAGACACAGATAGACAACTACCTCATGTTCTCTCTTACATATAGAAGCTAAAAATGTCCACTTGAATGCGTAATAGTGATTAATAGAGGTTGGGAAGAATAGAGAGGGATGTAAAGGGAAGTTGGATTTGATTAGTGCACAGCATATGCATGTGTGGAAAGATCACACTGACACACACTAATATGCAAAATCAATACAAGTTAATCAAAATCAAAAATAATAAAGCAAAAATAAATCTTTGACACATATTTAAAAGAAACACAAGTAGTCCCATGAGAACTGCACCTCAGGGATCTGGGCTGCCTCCCAAAGTGCTGAGCACCTCACACGTGAAGATTCAGGTAACAGAGTGCAGATCCACTGCCATGGGCAGTAGCAGCTGGATTCCTGCTTTGTGGTGAGCAACTGAGAGGATGACCTCCCGAGTCCCCATCTCAGATTCCTTGGAGTCCTGTGAATGGTCACTCATGGCAGAGGCTCAGCAAACCATCCTTTGACTCAAAGAACATCCACGCTGCCTGGACTAATTTTTGAAACTCACGCTACAAGTCTTCTGAGCAGAGAACTCTCCAGGCCACACAAGGTCTCCACCTATAGCTGAATTAATCCTTCACCTGGACTGACTTCAGGACCTCAAAAGCCTGCAGGCTGGTTGGCAAGACCAGCTGACCCCAAAAGGCTTCTCCCAGCCCTGTGTTTCCACATTCCCACATCTCACTTATCTGTCTGGCTGAGTAAATTACTACAAGAAATACCTCCCTCAAAGACCCATAATAAAAAGGGACTCGAGGACAGCACCCAAGTGGAGCCTGCATTCATGAGAACTCTGAGATGAAAATTCCCAGTCAGCCTTAATGCTGGAGAATTTACTTTAGGATGTAAAAATAACACATACTGCTATATTTCTTCACTTTATTTGCTCTCCTCAGCAGAGATTACTGCTATGTGTGCAGCGTCATGAGAGTGGAGAAGGTCAGGTTGACAAAACTTCTTGGTGGGGAATAATCTTTAGTCCTCCAAATACATATTCTTTGCAACTTCCGGGCTGCAAAAGCAAACTCTGGTTTGGAAAATGCCAAGTTCCATCTCCAAGGAAACTCAATAACTTCCAAATGGTCCCCCAGATCACGTTTATGTGGTTATAATAAACCATTAAAAACATTAAGAAATAATTCGGATTGAAAGAGCTTTTCGGATTGCTATTTTTTTTTCCTTCCCAATTTTGGCTAAGATAATATAAACCTCAGGGAAGAAAATGCCTGCTAAAGAAAATAAGAAAAATATAAAATTGGACCTGGTGGAACTTGCTTTTCACCTACCAGCAACGACTTAGGAGAATGACAATTATACAGCAGAAAGGAATTTCTTAGTTTCTCTGTGGAAGACAGTTTACTTGTTTTCAGAGGGATTGTTTGAAATAATCACTTCTTTTTTTTCCCCCCTGGGGAGAAGTGTCCTCTCAAACCAGACATGAAAGCAGTTTGAAAGTTTGGACAAGTTTCACAGGAGATGGTACAGGACCCACAAGGCGCCACACTGGACACCTCAGGGTCAAGTCTGTATTTAAAGTCCAGAAAGGAAAAATGGATTTGCAAGCAAAGTGACTGTGCTCCCCAAGAAGAACCACCCAATCAACACCACAAGCTCTAACACTGTAGTTCTAAGACAGCCCCAACTCTCCATAGAACTGCAGCCTGTCCCCAAACGAAGGCCCACTGCAGAATCTGTTGCAACAGCTGGGACACCAAGGATCACCATCTTTCAGACCTCATATGAAGCCACAGCATGATAAACAAATTCAATAAAATTACGAATTGGCAAACTGTTTGCAACAAATGTTATTTCCTGGATCACAAGATGGATAACGTACACTCTGCAACATATGCGAGGAATTATTGAAAACAGATGTAAATGTTCTCCAACTCAAGTCTTTCTTTGGCACCAAACTGAATACGTTGATTTTACACTTTGCCTTAGAGCAGTGCCCCCCAAAGTATCTCAAATGCTAACCGTTGTGCTGAACAGAGAACATTTTAGAAAGATGTTGTGATGTCCTCTCCCTTTTCCATTAAACTTGAGAGGTGAAGGGTGTTTATTCCAAAGGCCCTTGCAAAAGACATCAAATGGAATTGTTTTATTCAAAAGCAAAAGCAAGGATAAACCGCAAGCAGACGATGATGCCAATGTTTCTTAAATCACTCCAGGTGTGAAAGTCCTCTGCAAACATGTTTGCCTGCACTTCAACGACCAAAGCTCCTGCCCGTAGCCAAGTGTCACATCCATATCAGGTCTTTGGCTTGTTCCTCTATTACCTCTACTCACCTACTGATGCGGCAAGAGCGACCTTGTCGCCGCATCCTACCTGCTGCACAATCAGGATTTTTCAAATTGTAAGGAAAACAGTCTCACGAGCATACACAAAAACCACGCAGTGTGCAATCATCACATTTTGGAAATGAGGGCCCAGAGAGGTATTTTCCATGAAAAGTAATTTACATTTTTCAGCTACAAATGCATCTTTTCTTCTAAGAAGAATCATCTGTACAACAGATTTGTATCTGAAAATAGAAGGTTGGATTTATGCAAAAACCATCTCAGGGGATCATCACAGAAATACAAAAAGAGTAATTTTCTGCCAAAATTATACAGAGCACTCAGAGGAGATGTTTTTCAAATATGACCACTAAACATATAAAATACACAAATGAAACAGAATTAATACAAACCAAGAGTTCTACAGCGATCTTAAATTAAAGAGTTTGGGGATGTCAAATGAAACATCAGAATTAAATTCTTGAGAGTTTAAAAAATTACAGAAATGTCATAACCTATATATTTCACATTTAAAAGAACATCTTTTGCTTTTGAAAAACATTGGCCTCTCTGGTTTATTTAAATATGTCACAAAGGCACTGGGCAGTAGTTAATTCTCGAACATTCCCCAAACTGCATTAATCTACCCAAATACAAAATTGTTACTATGACTTCAGTATATGTGAGTTGAATTGTAAAACTTTAAGGACAGTATTTTTTTTTAAAAAAAAAAGAGCTCCACAGGCCCAGAATCATAAAACCAATTAGGAGTGTCAGCCCCATGAAGGGGTCCTTATGTGGACACTGACCTAGATCATTTGTAAATCAAATGACAAAGGGATCAGGGGACATTTTTAATTACTAAAAAAAAAAAAAAACCCTAGCAACTCTAAGTAGTTGTGTGTATGTGTGTGTGTGTTTGTGTGTGTGCATGCAAACATAAAGGTAGAATGAGAGGTTGAGATATCTGAGTTCTTATCACCAGTCCTGCACTTTAATAGCTTTTGGCATTATGCAACTCATTAACCTCTTTTAGGCCTCAGTTTCTTCATCTGTGAAAGAAGAAAGAGTCACACCGGTAAGTATCCTGATTCCTTCTAGCTCTGACATCCACTGTGTAGCAGATAAATTAAACAAGAGTGATTCCTTACTAATTTTTGAGGTCAAATTCTACCTACGTTATAAGAATGAACCAAGAAGCACTTCTGAGGCCCCCAAAAGCCACATGGCACTTTTTCTTCTCCTGGAAGATAGGAAATAAGCTCCATTTCATAGACGAAAAAGAGAGCAGGAGGCAGAGAAAAGTCCCACCTCTATTTGTCTTGACTTTGACGTTCCACACGCAGCCACTGTTTATGTTGGCTGTCATCCTTTGATTTCCACTGTAGTTTGCAGCACGGGGGTCACGGGGTAACCTCTGCCTTCAAGAGTCTTACGAGCTCTCAACCCCCAGGCCAACAGTGCCTATGTATCTGGCGGGCTTTCTTTGACAGTTTCCAGCACTTGGCAAGAGAAGATCGAAAAGATGCAGAATAATGTCAACTCGAATAGTAATCTGTTAGGTGAATGGTTCTGTTGCCTACTACACAAGAGTAGGTTATGGTTTCATAGATCATGTTCAATGTGCAATAGATATTTTTTTCAACCATTCATATTAAACTGGTGTAAATGTTTTTATTCCTTGCCACATTTCTGGGTGGTAAGCTCGTGCTCTCCCAGGAATTTGTTTGCTTTAAAATGCCATGCATCTCCAGGCAGCCCTACCTCATAAAAAATGGGCACGTCTTCTAAATGAATTTCCCCTTTTTCTGCAGTTAATAACTAACCAACGCAGCAGAAATACACCATTTGTGAAGCCTTGTTTACTATAGGTGGTAAATCACGTGCCTCACATCCTGTAATTCATTCTGAATACTGTACCTCCATTCAATGTAACATGCTTTGCCCTGAACTGGCAGGCATTCACACCACCCAAAATTAGTGGGTCTTGACCTAGTAAATGCACTTATTGGGGAGGAAGAAAGTGGGAAGGGGTTTTAAGAAAGCACCACCAACCAAAGTCTCTGATTACCCTCTGGTCGCCCTGGGCCTCCTGCAGCCTTAGGAGTGGAGTCAGGTCTAGGTAAGATCAGCTCTGACCTCTTTGTGCTCTCCAGCCTTGGGCTCCACCTCTCCTGTCAGTCTTTCCTATTCGCCAAAGTTTACATATAGGCAGCTGAAAACATCTCCCAAGATGACAGCTGGTAAGGGAGGTGTTAAGTCTGCACTCCTCCTTGAAGTGCCTTCTTGGTGATGGGAGCTCTTGGGTCTAAAATACCTTTGGGATTCCAAATTATTAAAATGGCTATGGCTGCTCAGTGAAGCAGGTGAACCTTTTAAGTTGCTCCATATGTTTGCCCCTATCTAACAGCCAGAACTCTATGTCACTAATGGAAAACCTTTAGAAATGCACAAACTAGCAGCTAAGTTTCCACACTTTTCCACTGGAGAGCAAAGACTTCCAAACCTACACTTCAGGCAGAATCAATTTGCCGGCTCTACAATCACTCTTTCCAGACTGCTAGCAGCAGAGGACTGGAGGGTTACATCTTATTTAGAGGAATTAGGTTGGGAATAAAGAGGAGCACACACCTGAAGAACCACTAAAATATCAGAGGACTTCTTGGTTCTGTCTCCCTTGCCTAATGGAGAGATCCACAAAGGCAAGAGTCAGGGTTTCCTAGACTGACTTTAGGTCCTGCCAAGTCTTCCAGAATCCTTTAGACCCAACTTCAGCAAACTTCTGTAAAGGTCCAAATAATAAATATTTTAGGCTTTGTGAGCCATATAATCTCTGTTGCAATTAGTGAACTCTGCCACGGTAGCATGAAAACAGCCATAGCGTAGACAACAGTGAATGTGGCTGTATTCTAATAAAACTTTATTTACAAAAACAGAGAATTATATATACCTTGCTGGCTCTGACCTAGGCCAGCACTGTGTGATAGAAATGTAAGTCATGAAAATTTCAATTTTTGAATAGCCACATTAGAAAGATAAAAGGCACAGGTAAAAACCGTTTTGATAATATGTTTTATATAATATATCCACACTATTATTATTTCCACATGTCATCAAAATAAAAGATGATTAATGAAGCATTTTTGCATTTTTTTCCTATAAGGTCTTTTGTGTGTACTTTACACTACTGGTACATTTTAATTTGCTTCCTTTAAAGTGATCAGCAGCCACACATGGCTAGTGGTTACTGTATTTGGAGGTGCCAAACTACACCGGCCTTACTTTGCCTGTCATAGGAGCCACATGGAGGAACAGAGGCCACCAGCAACATCTCACATCTAGGACATCAGCAGAATCAGAGCTGCCATCACAATAACCCACTAATCATCAAACTTCACCAGAGCAGGAAACTTAGAGGAAACATTTCTGATAACCTGCACATCTCTCTAAGCAGTTCTTTTTAATAGTCAAAAAAGTAAGACAAATTTAAAGGTATTTGAGGAGAACAATTGAACACTAAGAGCATTTTACCAAAAACAAAAACAAAAAGTCTTTTCACTACTGAATTTTGCTTCTCTACCCGCTTTCTCCTCCTCCAAACTTCATGTGACATCCTCGAAATGTTTTCGAATGGGGTCTGTTAATAACCCCTTCTCACCACCACCAACAGCACACTCTTACTCTTAAAGCACTTCTTTAATTTTGACAAAGTGTCAAGAAAAGTCAATGGTGGCAACCTTATCGGCACTAGGGCCCAAGTAGGGCCACATCCCTAGCTCCATTCCTGTTGTTTAAACATAATCCTCCTATAATTCTCCTCCCACAAAGGTTTGTTCAGGAGTCTGTGTGTGGGGCGGGGGGGAGTTGAGAGAGCTTTCACTATAATTTTTATTGTAATAAAAAGCCATCAAGACATTTGCTTTTTTTTCCCCCCCTGTTTTCAACTTGCACAAGATTCTTTTTAAAAGCATTTTCTAAAATGTGCCTAAAGTAATCTTTTCCACAGGGAAACACAAACCCAACAAAACAGCCCTTTGTTTCAACTAACATTTAGCAAATAGAAAATAGAAATACCTGGCACAGGATCTTGGGCTTAAGGAAGTTGGGGAAGCCAAACTAACTTTCTCACATGGCCCCCACTTCACCCATCAGGGAACCTGAACACTCACTAATGGATTTCAGCATGCCCTGCAGGGCTGGTTGCCATGACATCACCAGTGCCAGCAGCCAGCATCTATAAAAGATCTTTCCTCCAGTGGGGGAACCATAAAAGAGAACCAAGAGCTGTCCTCCAGCCCATGACAGGTCTACACTCTGCCAGCGATGCAGGTTGGAAAGCTCACTGGACCGGTAGTCAGGAAATGTCCGTCCCTGTGAGTATTCACGACTTGGCTCCATTGCCACTTGGCAGGGATATTGAAGACAAAGGTGGACACCTCTGGAGAGAGAGTGTTGGCATAAACCCCTTTCAAGACTGAGACTATAATTTCCTGATTCAGTAAGATAAGCCCTCGAGACACGGACTATCTGAGTTATCCACACAGAACTCAGTTTCCTTGTCAGTAAATTAGAATGATTCCATCTACCTGTAAGGGTTGTTGCAAATAATGACAATACTACAGAATCCGACCATGTAACAGATACATATGATAGTTACTTTAGTTCATTACCTGTGAAATCAAGAAACGGTATAAGGCAACCTGCAAGGGCTGGCTGGGGTGATACTGCCGGCAGTTGAGCCCACAATCCTTCCCTCGAAAAACCCCACCATGCTGGTAGAGCCCGTCTTCCCCTATTCAGCCTCCACTAAGTCCAAGGTGTGGGTATGAGATGAGTCATGGCCAGTGGGACACAAAGGAATGTTCTGTGGGAAATTTGGAAACCAATAATTCAAATAAAAAAGGGAAACACATCCCTCCCACTTCTTCAGCAAGCCTTCATTATGTCCGTCTGTGATTTGTGAAGCCATCACACTCAGACTGTGACTTGAGGAAACAGCTAAGCATCAAGTCCATGTGCTAAGAGATGGAAGACATCTTGGTCCCAATTGTCAATGATTGCCACATACCCTCAATTGTTCAACTTCGCCTTACTCTTGTGTGAGTTAATGAAATGTCCTCCCTGCTCAGGGGGCTTTTTCTTGGGTCTTTTCTCACAGTAGAGTATTCTACCTAAAACAGGTTCCCTTGGGTTCTACAACATTATGACTCAAGGTCCAATTTCTTAATATTATCATGCTGACAGGCTCCTACAAT
Organism: Marmota marmota marmota; assembly: GCF_001458135.2. NCBI lineage: Eukaryota > Metazoa > Chordata > Mammalia > Rodentia > Sciuridae > Marmota > Marmota marmota. Next base: position 3,561,443 of record NW_025999946.1, read on the forward strand.
TGGATTTGACTTACCTTCCTTCAGACTCTTGAAGACATGGAGTAGACCAGTCTCTTCTCCCTCATAAATACCACTTTAACTGCCCCTGTGTCTGTACACATTGCACTATGTCACCTTGGAATGCAGTCTTTCTCCTTTGTCTATTTACCTTCTCCTCTTTCTTTCAAGCTAAATTCAAGTCATAACTCCTCCAAAGTGACTGTCCTGACCACTTCTGGCACATAATATTTCTTCCTCACCCATTTCTGTAGCTCTCATGAGTTGCATCACGTGGTTCATCTTAAAATCATGGAGCTGGAAAGAACAAGGGCCACCTGGTCTAACCTGCTGGATGTGGAAAGAATTTCATCAGACAACATTCGATAACAGAGATAATCATTCTATCTCAGATTAAATAATTTCACCATCTCACAAGGGTAACCCACCAGGTTATTAAAAGATTAAAACAAAATGTGGCTCCTTGTAACTGTTAGGCATGAGTCTCATTGGATCCTCTGGGCTGAGTCCTGGCCTTGCAACCTCATTTCAGAGCAAGAGTATCTCAAAGACAGAGGCACTGCCCTGTTCATAAGCCAAGTTCTCGGCACTTAACACAGCATCTGGCACATTCTAGGCAGTCAGCATATGTTAGTGAATAAATGACAGATATGATTCTACCACCACTCCCAATGGGACCAAAGGTAAATCATGACACAATATGGACCAGATTTTCTCTTCTTCCCATTTTCTTATTTATTTCCAGTGCTTATTTGAACTGAGGATACATAAACTATGAAACTATATTATGACCATATTTGTCCATGGACATATAACATCAGAGAAAGCTAACTGCATAGAGAGAGAGAAAAAAAAATGAATGTGCAGAGAAAATTGAGAGGAGCTCTGCACAACCTCCCAGAGTTGAAGAGGGAGCTTTACAGAGCTCCCGAGTCTCTTCCATTGATCCATGAGGCCTGGCTATTTGTGGATAGCCAGGATTGTGGATCCACCAGAGGACCCTGCATCTTACATCATTATAACAAATCCTATTGTTTTTCTTAAACAAGATTGAGTGGGCTTTTATTACTTACAACCAGAAGTTGGCTATTGCCTTCACCAGAACATATTAAAACAAAAGAGCAAAATCACACCTCTGGGACCTCCCAGACCATTCCACAATGCCTCTCCTTCTGCCCATTTAGGAAAATTGTCCACATCCTCTTTCTGAAGCAATAAACACTTAAGCAGACCAGCAGTCATAATCCCATTACTCCTTGGAGAATCTGGACAAATTCCATAGATAGGAATTCCCACGTGATGCTCTTCTCTGAGTTCACAGGACATCCCTGCAGATGTTGGTGGCAGCCCTCAGTCAAAGGGCAACTCTGGCCCTGATTCCTTCTTCCCTGCCCTGGAGTTCTGGCTCTCTTCCTGCTGTCTTTTGGAACACGATCCTTTAAAAACCCCGATAGGGTATCATGCCTTCATAACCCTACTCAAATTATATAGGCAGCTAGAAAACCCAAAATGTCAAGACATTATAATGGCAAAGTGACAGACAGTCAAATATCTGGGATAGATGATGCCAACTTGTACCCCCCAGTGATACCACATGAAAGACCATATGCTGCAGCAAACCACAAAACTCTCTCTGATCTCGACTCACTCATTCACCGTTTATTGGGTATTTGCCAGACTCCCTGGGTTCAAGTCTCCATTTAATTCCTTACTAGCAATGTAATTAGCCCAGTGACATAACATCTCATAATATGTTACCATACCTCACCTGGAACATGGAGATAAGAGTAGTCTCTTTTTCATAGAGTTGTGGTGATGAGAAAGTAAATATATAAAAATACTTTAAACATATAGCACTAAATGAATGTTAATTAGCCTATCAGCCAGAAAAGGCTATATTATGCTGCATTAACAATCAAACCCCAATAAGAAAGGTTATTTTGTTCTCATTCTGTATGTCCAACGTGGGTTGCTGACAGTGAGGGGTGACTTTGGACACTGTAGTTGCACAAGAATACAAGCTAACAGAGTCTCCAATATCTTATGATGCCAGTCTCTCAATAAATGATCTTAGAATTTCTGTTTTAACCAATTTTTTTTTTTGCCTCTATGACCATTAGCCCCAATAAGAACAATTTTAGAGGAGAAAACATTTATTCAGGGTTCATGGTATCAGGAATCTCATTCCATACATGGCCAACTCCATTGCTCAGGGCCTGAGGTGAGGGTGAACATCATGGTAGAAGGTGTGGAGGAAGCTCAGGACATGATAATCAGGAAGCAGAGAGAGCATTCTGCTTATCAGGGACAGAATATGAAACCCAAACGCACACCTCCAAGTGACCTACCTCTCCAGCCACACCCTACAGTTACAGCCCAGTTAGCCACTATCGATGGATTTATGCACTTATTAGGTTAAGGCTCTCATAACCCAATCATTTCATCTCTGAACTTTCTCGCATTGTCTCACATCTGAGCTTGTGGAAGACACCTCATATCTGAACCATAACAGTTTATCATAACAGTGGCACCATTTTCTGGTCCCACCATCCCAGAACAGTATTGAATCAAGAGGCAATATACCACTGAGCTACATCCCCAATCCATTTTTTAATTTTGAGACAGGGTCTTGCTAAGTTGTTTTGGGCCTCCCCAAGTTGCTGAGGTCTGGTACTTGGAATTCTCTTGCCTCAGCCTCCCCAATCACTGGGGATTATAGGTGTGCACCATTGCACCTAGTCATTTTTTAGTTCTTCAGTGAATCTACCCAGAAATGATCCAAATCATTTCTGCTTCTGTGACCAAAGCAAGGCACACCTAACTTCACGAGGTGGGGAAATATGATTCTCACACACAGAGAAGAGGAGAACTAGAAATATTGGTGAGCACTAACACCCACCACAACTATAACCGTTACTCTATAGCAACCCCTATGCTATACCTCAAGGATTCAAAATTAATAGTTGTCCCTGACTTCTGGAAATCTGTAGCAAATAAGCCACACATTTAAATAACTACTATGATATCTTTATGTATACACCCCTGTTGGTTTATGCTGCACAAATGGCTTTAAATTCTCTCTCTCTCTCTCTCTCTCTCTCTCTCTCTCTGTGTGTATGTGTGTGTGTGTGTGTATCTTGAAAGCAGAATTCATTTGTGTGGCTGAGTCTGGTGAACATCAAAAATGCCAGGTTGTCCAATCCAGGGCTTCCATCAAGCCATTCGCCCGGTAGCAGGAAGAAGAGCCACCTAGAGAAAGGTCTAAGCTGACGTGATGGTCGATGGCAGAGAAATTTTGAGTATCAGATTCATTACTCCTCCTCTACTGGGAAAACCAATGGGCAAAAGCTTTTTTGTGACCAACAAGATTTCTGCTGTTTGGGAAGACATTATTGTAAACAGAAAGAGCAATGTTAAAATGCACTTAGGAGCTTCAATAATGTGCAACAATTTTCTTAAAACTGCAATAGAAAAAAAAAAAACCCAACTGAAACATGAAAATTTAAAGCCCTATTACCCGCATTTCACTGTGTAACATCCCACTTCCCATCATTTCTAACACGCATCTTAAGTGTGCTAATTGGAAAGGCTCTGCCGTGTATACAGCTCTGTTTTCCAGATGACAACTGCTTTGCTTTTATCACTGGGCTCAATACCAAGAGGGGAATCATTTTCAAAATTCAAAGCGTTTTGATCTGGCTGTGTCAACCGGCTGCCGGCACTCGCTTGGTATTCTGTCTTAGAGAAAAAAACAAGAGCATTTCCGGTGGTGGGGCTGAGGCTGGAGAAGGGAAAGCAGCACTCTGTGGCTGAGTGGGAGAAGGGCGACTCAAGAATCAAAACAAAAGAAAAGTCCAGTAACACACTGATAAGGCTGCCAAAGTATTTCCCCCTGTAGGAATGCACGCTAAATATGCTGCAAATGTTTACTGAAAAGAAAATCATTAACTAATAAATCCCAGGACGGAACACTCAGTCAGCATGCATACCACCCAGGAAAACAAGCAGAGAGATGTTCTCAGTTTACAGTCCTCTCCTCCAAAATGACAAAAAAGTTGGGCAGATGACAGCTGATGTGTGGTCTGGCGAGTGACTCACGCCTATGAAAAAACTCCCTCCCCCCCCCCAAACAAGATTAACACATGCTTTTGTGAGTTGCTCCATGGTAGAGCCAAATCTACTGGACAGAAAAGCAGGACCTTCCAGGGCAAGATCCAGGAGCCTGGGAGAAGGAAGCTCTTCCTTTTCCCCTGCACAAAAGCTGCTCCTTAAACACTCTGCACATGCAGGACTAAAGACTAAGGGAAGGCTTCCAAACATTCCAATGAAAACAGAAATGTAAATTCCAGAATGACAACGCTTTCCAATGGTGACAAATGGATTAATTACTTGCATTGGGGGCTACATGCTTCAACTTTCACCATGGTGTTTAGGACAATGAAAATCCAGCATTGTGACCAAGCAGAGACTTTCCTAGAACAAGAACTAGAAGTCATATCTTGATCCTCTCTTCAGCATAGGAGCAAGCACAGTGTCATCAATGAAAGAAAGCAACAGGTCATAAAACTCTGTCCTTCAACGGGGGTTCATAATGGCGGAATTTTGTACTGCTGAAATGGCATGCACAGTTGTGTCTATAAGGCAAACAGAACCTAATAAAAATGTATATTGTTAGGTGTGCTGGAGAATATCAATTTTTCAAGTGGACCACAGGAGTAAAGGATCTTCACTCAAGATATGCCCAAAGAATGTCACTTCTTTTCTAATACAAACCTCAAACTCTTTGGGGGGAAAAAATGGGAGAGAGAGATCTAAGTGTATTATAACTTGCAAAGACTTCTAAATTTGGATCTCTGGTTCTAGAGCTTTATGAAGTGGCACAGAAATTGTTGAGAGTTTCCTAAAATATAAACTCTCAGCTTTAGCACAAAAGAGGCTGAGTGCATCTCCAGGTGTCTGAGATGTAGACATTCCCAGAACCACACCTGCAGTAACACTGGAACACTGGTCGGGTGCTTCTCCCTAGGGCTGAGCCCTGCAGGCAGTTCTAAGGGGACCTCTACCAGAAGAGAAGTCACATAAGCAGTGACCTCCTGGAGCTGTCAGCAGCTCTACCTCCTCTTCCCAGAGTGCTAGATGTTCTATTGTCTTTGCATCATCTGACTTCAGATTTTCCAGGCACTCAGTCTTTTGCCTGTTTCTATTCAACAAAAGCTGTTTCCATTCAACCCATGCTGCCCGGGTCGACTCTAACACCAGGGACACTCTCACCTTTCTGATGCTGTTCTGGAGGAGGCTGCCCTGGTTCCAGAAGCCACAGTGGTTCTCATCTAAGAAGCACTGGACTCTCCCCAGGTCTCTGACACTGCCACAACCTGTACACATGTATGTGCCCCAATCGTTTCCTATCAATCAGCTTGATCCTAGCTGGGCTCCCCGTTGACCTGGAACAGAGTCAGAAAAACATGGCATGCCCATATAACCTAATCACTGTTGAATGAAAATGGCAAAAGGTATAGGGACATAGTGCCCACTCACTCCCCAGTATGCAGAACACATGTTCCTGAATTTCAGTCACATGTTTACCTCTCAAGGAACTAGGAAACACACACTACACAGATAATCAGGCTCCAAAAGAAAGTGTGTGTGAATAATGAAAACAAACAAAATATAGATTCCAGAAGCTCTGTCAATAATTGCCAGCTGGATTCCCACTGTACCATTTAACTATAAATCCATACTCACTAAGGATTGTATCACAGATCATAAATACCTGTTTATATGTCACCACATCCAGAATTGCCCCAGAAAAAAATCATTAACTGGCAAAGAAAGTTTGCAGTCTGGAAGGTAATGGTAATGAAATGTTCCTCTCTACATTTCCTACTCATGGTCAAAAGAGTAGAAAGAAATCTCTAAATATATATATTTGAACACACAATCATAAATATCTACCACCATTCCCAAAGACACTCTGCACGTGCTAATTTATACCAAGCTACTAACTTTTTGTTTCATGCTACATTGATGTGCTTGACAGTTTTTCGAAGAGTTTATAACTGCAGCAGTGTTGATCTTATTTAAAGAGAATATTAAATCAAATCCCTTGTCATCGGCATAAAATCTCCTATAGCATCAACAAAAGGCGGCCGTTTTTATTGATTCCATGATACAAAAGATGTATGAAGCAGACTGATGCCCTTCTTCCCCCACCCCAAAAGAAAATCACAATTAAAGCTCCATGAAAACCATTAGTCATCGGAAAGGTCATTGTGGACTTCTCGTGGCATCCTAAAGGGAAACAATATGTTTCACTTCAATGTCAAGGGTGAAGATAAAAGAAAAAAAAATACTGTCTTTTCAGGGTGGGCATAACAGAGGGTACCATGAAGCCTCAAATAAATACTGGAGGTACCAAAAATCAAACTTCATAAGGTGTAATCCACATCATTCAATTCACTGTCCACATTTGTGATGTGGGAATTTCCACAAATGCATGCACACAACCAGATGTGCTCAGTACTGCTGAACGAGCCAACACAGCAAGTGGATCTGTTTGAGGAGAAGGGCTTCCCTGTCCATGACCAGCGGAGGCCCCATGACTATTCAGCAGGCAGCAACGGTGGTGGCACCTCCATCTCAGAAGTGTGCGGGTCACAGCCCTCTCAGGCTGTAGCTTCCTTCCTTGTCAAGTATTAAACTAGAGTCTTATTTATTTGAATTGATGAGCAAACAGCAAACTCCTGCATGTGAGCTCTGAGAGTGAGAAGACAGCTCTCTGAATCTGTTTCCTTAACCCTGAAACAAGAGGAGAACCACTTTGAGGAAGATTCTGAGTGAGCATCCAGGCTCAGCAGCTCCCAGGGGTACCAGAGGCAGCATGTGGCACCAGCACCAGCTCCTAGTCCTAAAATGCCAGTTATAAAAAATACCCTACCAGAACCAATAGAACTGTGGGGACTAACCCACCAACTCATCCATGAGAAGCTTCTGCATCCTCAAGGAAGGCTCTCTACAAAGTCCAGACCTTGGTAGGACTTGAGGGTAAAGAGAATAGGATGGTGAGAAAAAAAAAATGGGAGCCAATCATTTAAATTCCGACTGTGTAGCACACATCGGGTCTTTAGGATCTCTTCCAAAAATATCCTACTTAGAGGGGAATATGTGCTATCTTCACCAAAGGTCTTAAATTGATTTACTTAATAAGGAATTTCTAAGAACTACTGTGCATCTCAGTAATGGGAAGCCATTGGAAAGGCAGCATTGCATAGCAGTTCAGAGTTCAGGCTGTGGGCTGAGGTTGCCACATTTTAAGACTCAACTCCCCTATTTGGTAACTGAGTGACTTTTGACAAGTCAACTAACCTCCCTGGGTCACAATATTTTCAGGTGGAAAATGAATACAATGATACGTTCCTCACAGTATTGTTTCAAACCCAGTAAAGGGCTCACACAGCATCTGTATTAGCAGCATTATGTATCCTGCTCAGGCCCCTCCTCAAAGCTCCAGATGCATATAGGCAGTCCTCTCTGCATCCTCGTTGAGTTTCAAAGGCACGTTCAAAGTCAGCATGTATAGGACCCAGTTTGTAATCATCTCTCACACACTACCAACCAGAACAAAGCAAATCCTACAAGGGATCCCCTTGTAACTGAATGTCCTACCAACCATCCCCTTATTACACTGTGTTGTACAAAACTGCTGTTTCTGCAGATCAGAAATGGAAGAATATTGGTGACTGCATACAGTTCAACTCTATGGTTGAAAATTCAGAAACCTGGACGTCATCTTCAGCATCGCTTCCTCCTTCGGCCCTGCCAACTGGGTCTCCTCCTTCCCTCTTCACACCATCCACTTCCACCAGCACCATCTTGGTCCAAATCTCCACCATCACCTGGACAGACTGTCACTGCTACCCCTTGTCCCCAATCACTCCAGCGTTCTGTAGCCAACATGACTTTACTAAACCCTGTGACTTCATCAGCTGCCTGCTTAAGACACGTCGATAGCTGCTTGTGGCTCATGGAATGACATCCAGAAGCCCTCAGGTCTGTGCTTGGCCTAGCCCACTGCCCAGCCCATTGCTGTGCACTCCAGCCACACAGGCCTCTGTCCACTTTCTAACTATGCCAACCCCCTCCTTACCTGAGAGGCCATTTCCTCTACCCTTAACATCGTTCCATCCAGTTCTGCGCTCAAACCCTGAACAAGTATCACCTCCTCCTTCGAAGAGCCTGTTTGTGAGAACACAATCGGCACCAATGCACAGAGCCCTGCACTTCAGAGGACCCTCGCCATTTGATCGAATGCTCTACTGTGGCCATCTTGAAATTCCTGATGATTTTTTTAACAAAGAGCCCTGTGTTTTCCTTTTGCAATGGACCCTGAAAATGATAGAGCCTGTCTGTCCTTGTTACTGACCCCCCCTAACAGTTCAAACACCCCTTCACATTCCACCATAGTACCATGTGCACACCTCTGGGTGCCACCTGCCAGTCAACATCTTCACATGGTGTTGATTCCACAAATCCAGGACCCACACAAATCACCCACAAAGGTGATTTTTTTATTATAACCTCATCCCCACCCTGAGCACACACCAGGCCATCGGTCAAAGTTAGCTGAATAGATATTACTAATGCTATTATCATTCTGCTATGCTTGTTAATACCATGAAGGCTGAGAACCCAGAGGGGAAGATAAGGTAGCAAAGCAACATGGTGATAGGTGATTCTGAGTGCCACTGAGAGGACTTGTCTATGACCAGGGGATGTGGCTATGAAGGGTGCAGAGATGGCTTTGTGGGGGGAGGTTAGAACAAGTCAGCTTAGAAGTTGAGCCACATTTGGTAGGGAGGGGACAGAGAAAGGCAGCCCCTTGAATTGCAGGAAGGACAGAATGAAAGCACCACTGCAAGCCAGGAGATAGAAACCAATGGTGGGCACAGCACTGGCGCAGGGACTTCTTTGAAGAGCGCTCAGCTCAAACTGTGGAGAGCCTTGATCCCAGGCTGGAGAATTTATGTTTTTCTGCAGCAAATGTGGAAGCAATTAAGGCAGCATTTTAAGAAATTAGGGTTCTAGAAGCCTTAAAAGGTGTGAGCATCATTACTCCAGTAATTGCATAAAGATGAATTTCTAGTGACGTACAAAACAAACAAAAGCACCCACAGTTAGAGCACAGTTTACAACACCTCTTTTTTGGAAGCAAATGTTAAAATGTGCCTAATGAAAACATGCTTTCATATCCTACAAATGCACATGAAGCACGCTAGACTTTTCAAAGTGCTTTCACACAACACAGCATATAAATGGCTCTCAGCCACCTTTGACGCACCCCCTCGTCAATTGATCAAGTGTTTGGTCATCCCAGCTGACATCTTCCAGCTGGTACTGCCCCAGAAAGATGTTTCCCAGATGAAAGACACACATGCATTCATCCAGAAGGCAGGGACATCTCATCTGCAGCTCCCCCGCATCAAAGCCTGAGATGGAAAAAAGGAGGTGTTTATTCTACTCGGGGCTGTGGTGTCACTGCTTAAATTCACAAAGACAAAGGTGAATTTTCCTAAAAATGAGAAGAATGCCCTTGAGCAAATGAATAATTCACAAATGCCCAGGTACTGTGTGCCTCTGTAACAGGAACCCAATGGAGCAACCAAAATGTCCTTATTGTGATGTACAATAAGATCCAAATGTTCGAAAACTGCACTTAACTCATTACTCAGAAATATGTCCATTGCTCAAATAGAGACCTATTTAATTTCAACTTGAAGACTAGGAAAAATGACATGTCTCTGTTTACACACTCTCTATTTAGAATCAACATAAATACAGGTATATTATGTTTTCCATCCACAGCAGATCAAAGAACACCATAATACTGTGAAGCTGTGGCATTATTCTGCCCCATTCCCACAGCCTCCTATATGAATTCTTGTCATTACATCAATTTAATCCCCTGCCATTTTAGGCCACTGTTCGTCAGGCTGAATGAAAAGCACAATAGCTGGCATTTGATGTGACGGCACTCCTTTCTCCAACCTACCTGCTTTAAAGCAGAAGTTTGTCGAATGCACGAAATTCCCTTTACAGCTCATTTGAGATGCATAAACAATCCCAAAGACAGAAAAGAACAAAAATGATCATTTGCCATTTTAAGGAGCTGGGCTGCTCGAGAGAAGCACTGATTTCGGATGCTCGGCTGCCGTCGGGTGATGCAGGCCATTCTGCCCAAATACTCCCCAGGCAGGCCTGGGGCTGCCCCAGCCAGGGGCCTGTCTGATCCACTGTGCCTCTGCTGTCCTCGAAAGGGCTCTACATCTCCTGACACTGCTGGAGGGGAAATGCCGCTTTTCCTGCCTGCACTGCATCGCGCTCCACGCAGGAACCCTGGCCATATGCTCACCGCCCACTCCATCTTACGTGATCCCTCGGCTTGCTGGGATTTAGAACAACAGCAGCCATGGGACTGACCTCTAGCTAACGTCACAATGAATTGAGAGGTGAGAACATACCCTGCTCTCCCACCCCACAGGGACTGCAGAGCTCACACAGGTAGAGGTCCAAAGCAGTATGGGGAAAATCCAATACTATGTCCACCTAACCAGAGCAACCCTGGCACAGCCCCAAAATCTACTGTGTGATTCCTCTACAGGCCTGAGATATCTTCTCTGTGGGGAAAGGACAGACACAGATCATGAGGCCTTTTAAAAGTCTGAGTCACAGACCAGGAAGAGCTGCATGGTCAAGGGATCTCAATGTGGATTCTCTTCTCCAATTTCCAATGTTTAAAATAAATTGACTGCAGCTAATATGTAGGGCCCCTAGCACACAACAGACTAACCATGTCTCAAAATCACAGGTAATAACTGTGGCCTGCAATTTGTAAGGGGAACTCAGGGCTTCTCAGGTGAACCACTTGTCGAGCCAAGAATGGAATAAAGGAAACTCAATGGATAGGTGATCAACTTTACCTGATCTGTCATCCAGAATCTTCTGAGGGTCTGTAGTTCCTTAACAATACATTAATGTACTGAGGAGTCTTTACAGAGACACGTTCAGTAATTACTACAGACGGACTGGAAGAAAATCCATAATCCTACCAGAATGTTCAAAGTCCTTCCTTTAAGGTCTCCCCTTACCCAGGATACTGACAGTTTGGGAACTAGTCCAGATCCAAAAAAAAATATGAACAATGAACACAAAACCAACAGATGAGATTTATCTGAGCCTTTAGGAACCCTACTAAGGCTCTTAAAATTACTTACTGTTCAGAAAAAAAGCACTATGACCTCAATGATAAAATATCAGTCTATCCTCAAAGATAACATAGTAAAGTCTTAAAACTTCGGTATTAAAAAATTACAATGCTGGAAACATGGGCCCAAGTCAAAAAGTTTCTGTCATCTTCTACATGGGTGAGCAGGTTTTCCCAAGTCACTTAGGTTCTTGACAGACACACACATTTATATTCATATAATTTCTCTTTTCCCCTCCCTCATTTTATAAAGCTCTACTATGAAAGTACCACACACAGAAGTTTATTAAGTAGAAAATGATGGTAACAGAGGTCACACAAGGCACCCAGCTTCTAGGGAAGTACTGTCCAGAACCACTGTCTCAAAAGTCCCTCTCATCACAATCTCAACTGCCCAAGACCACAGAATACTGAGCCTCTACACAGCCACCACCCGCCCACCAATACTCAAGTCCAACTCCACTTGTGACTTCTGTGGCCATGAGACCAAATTCTTGCCCAACTCAGGTGTGTGGAAATGTCCACTCCTTCAGCTTGACTCAAATGTTCATCATCAATCATCCCTCTTTAATATATATTGATCTCCAATGTTCCTTCAGTCCTGCATGAAGTTGGAGTCTAGGCATCTCAGACACACAGCACTTCCGTCAGACAGTTCCTACAGGAGGACTACTCAGAGTGATGCCTTTATATACCCCAACCCTTTCATAGTTTTCTAGGGCTAAAAGAGACACCTATTCATTCACAGATGAGAAAACAGAAATCCACAGGGGTAACTCTCTTGGCTCTAGCCTCCCAGAAAATTCTTACTCCCCCCACACTGCCATGACCATAGGAACCTTCTGAACAACATCTGTGACAAGCATTAGTAAAAGAGCAGTCAAGGCAGAGGGGTATGTTCCACACCAGACTAGCTTCCTTATTGCAGGCCTAGCCGTTGCTGCCTGTTCACCACCTGCACTTCCCCACTGTTCATGTCTGGAAGGGCCAAAATCATCCCCAGTGCCTCTCAGAATATGCCACTCAGGTATGGGGACCTCTCCTCTCATACACAGAGAAAATGCCCTTCCAACATTTAGTCTTGATCTGAGAAACTCTAACTGGCTGGAACAAAAGACCAACTCCTGTGCTGTGGAAGCCATCCATCTTCCCTACTTGCAAGTGCAGACTGCTGCCAGTCTGAATTCTATGACCACCCCCGACTCCCACCCACCACACACCCATGCCCCAGCAGTAAGCGCCTCCCAGAGCAACCCCAGGGCCCCAGTCCTTGGGGATGGCAGCACACACACATCCTGGGGTTTTGAACGCCAGGCGACCGGAAGGCAGACAGGAGAAATCTTCAGCCAACACTGGGAGGAAAATCGAACCCTTGAAAATTGCAAAGCAAAAGATGCCAAGAGAGATTCCTCACTGTCGCAGCTGCTTACTATAGAAATCTCTTCTCATTTGGGGATGACATCGGCAGGCCTGATTTTTTGTCACCAGTCACTCCGCACTTGCCTTAATTATGCAGCACACCAACAGAAATTTTCTTTCTGATCACATAAATCACACAGCCTGACACCGGGCTCAATAGGCACCACTAGAACAATGTGGTGAGAGCTATCGACTCCATCGCTCAAGTCCACAAGGTGTATCATTTAGCCAAGAGTGATAATTAGACGCAGAATATACTGAAAACTGTCAATAGGCATGTCAATAGGAGAACTCTTAGCATCTAACACCCAGTGAATCAATGGTGTTTTTCAGCTATAAAATCAAGAAAATGATAGCTTTCAAATGAATGGTGGAAAGGAAACAGGAGCCTCCTTGGGGAGGAATAAAACGGCTCAATTTTCCTTACTGAGTGCCTCTCCAACTACCTCACTCAATGGAAAAGGTCACAGAGCATTACAGCAAAATATCTCTGAAACAAGATGTACAACAGCGCCGGGACATGACACGCTGCCTGGGCACCCCACAAAGGCCTCGCCGTCTTTGACCTGACAGGAGAAGCAAATGGGTCAGCAGATGGCAGACCAGAACCAGAGGGGGAGCCCGGGGAAGGGGAGGCAGGCAGCGACTGAACTGCTGGGGAAAGAGGTGCTCCCTACTCACAGAAAGACGAGGCTCTGTGCAGGGGTAGGTGGGGGTCTGAGTCCAAGCGTAAAGGAAATGGGCACTTGGATGGTGAACTGCTAAAAAGACCACCGCTTAGCAATGCACAATTGCATTTTATAATCAATGCAAATGTTAACAAACAATGCTAACACACAGCTTCCTAGACTCCGGTCACCTCCCTAAGTACCGTTCTGCACAGCTGAACTTAATTTTCCTTGCCACAGTGCTATACAATTGATAGCATGGCTGCCTCCATTTTACAGGTGAAGAAACTGAGGCACAGAGAAGCTAAATAATTTGCACAACTGCTCACAGCTACTAAGTGAGAGAGCCAGGGTTTATATGCAGGCAGCCTGGGTCCAGAGACTGCACTCTCACCCACAGCATGATGACCTGGCAGCAGCCAGTGATCCCTGCCCTTTCCCCTTCCACAAGAGCAGGTGAAAGGCTCTGAATGGTACTGTGTGTCCCTGGGAAAGATGAGTCACTTCTTAGGAACTGTTTCCTCATATGCAGAGGGAGACTGCAATCATGAGACTTGTGGAGCTTGTCACCATACCCTGAGCTTGCCAAGAGTCCTTACACACCATCACAACCTGAAAACTGCACCATCATTTTTGATTGGCAGATAAATAAACCAGGTCTTGGAGAAGGTTGGGAAATGCCTCTGATGGCACAGCTGAGGCTGAGACTGGGCTACAATTCAAACAGTCGGATTCCCAGGCTTGCTCTCACTCCCCAAACTCAAACTAAAGGCCAACAGCAGCCTTTCTCTGAAAATGCAACAGGGACCACCACACCTTGTTATTTCTCAATAAATGACAGAGGAAGGAAGGAGACATGAAGAGGAGGCCCCGGAAAAGGAGCTAGAAACAACTATATGTACATAATATATTAATGCATGCATCTGAACAGGCTCACAGACAACTTTTCAGTAAGTAACAAATCACAAGAATGTATGTGAGTTTCTACTTCTGGTTTCAGTCTAATATACTATTTCTGTAACTGATTACTACGGCTTTTTTAGGGGTTCTTTATATATTAAATTGGTCAAGTATTTGTTACCAAGCCAAACTTTAAATCTAATTTGAGGAAGCATTTATTAAACAATTACTATGCACCAGGTACTAGGCTTAGTTCTTTTATTTAACAGGGTTTGCTTAATCTTCTTTGTTCTTGATGCTAACACTTAAGAAAAACCTTCTTGATGTGATAAAGCAACTCTACCAAAGACATTGCCTTCAGTAAAACAAATCAGCTGTGCATCTGAGGGCAGAATGGCAGTCTTGTAATTAGCTAATCATTAATGGACATTAGCCAGACAACATTTGCAATGACTTACAGAGCTGGGTGTGTGGCTCACAGGCACACATAATCCAATACTTCACCATGCCAGGGTTTCACACTAAGGTTGTCGTTCTTACTCAAGTGTCCTTCTCTCAAACAGTTCCTTTAGACCCAGGCCAACCATCTCATGTCTCCCTGGTTGTAACTGCTTCCTCTCTCTGGGGGGAGTCCAAAACAAGAGTTAGATGATGTAATTCTACCCAGAATCATCCAGCGGCTGGCTATCCCACTCAGAGCCAATGACAAAGTTCCGTGGATTACCAGGACCCCCAGGGGCTCCCACTTGCTCCCTCAGCTCATTCCTGAGTCCTGCTTGGTGCTTTGCATGGGCTGTTCTCTCTGCCTGGTGTACTCTTCCCCAGATGCTTCCATGGAGGCTCTGTCATTCTTCCAGTCTCAGGAGTGTCATCTCCCTCAACAGAGGTCCTACTTGAACACCCAATCTTCTTTGGTAAAGCACACACCAACACCCACGTGAGCTCTTGGGTACACTTCATTTTTTTCATGACCTGTATCACAAGTTGTCAACCAAAGAAACAAAAGGACCCAACTCACCAGCAAAAGAAAAATCAGACAGTAGATCGAGATGTTAAGATAATTCAAAATAAAGATATGAAGACTTTTTATTAGTGCACATCAATTATACAGAATAGTAGGTTTCATTTGACATATCTGTACATGCATAGAACCTAATCTGGTTAATTCTACTCCTCAACACCCCTCCTTCCTTTCCTCTTCCCTCTCCTTGGTCCCCTTCCTCTACCCTCGGGATTCCCTTTATATTTTCATGATATCCCCCAATTTTCTTTTTTGCCACTCTAACATCCACAAATGAGAGGAAACAAATGATACTTGTCTAAGTCTGGTTTATTTTGCTTAGCATGAGTCCATTCATTTTCCAGAAAATGACATAATTTCATTCTTACTTATGGCTGAACAAAACTCTATTGTGTGTGTACATCACATTTCCTTCATCCATTCACCTGCTGATGAAGTTCTAGGGTGATTCCATAACTTGGCTATTGCAAATTGGGCTGCAATAAACATGAGTATGCATGTATCCCTAACGTATGATGACTGTTATTCTTTTGGATAAATACAGAGAAGAAGTATAGCTAGATCATAAGGTACTTCAATTTTCAGTTTTTTGAGGAACCTCCAGATTTATTGATAGGAAATGAGCACTTTAAAGAAGCTGTTATAAATATTTTCAAGAGCTCCATGGAAAGTAAACAAATTGGGGATGCAGGGACCTCAACAGAAAAAATTAAATTACAAAGAGAACCAAGTTAAAATTTTCAATTCTGCTAATATTTTAATAAAACTGACCCAGATATATATTAGAAATGT
The DNA here is from genome assembly GCF_001458135.2 of Marmota marmota marmota. Taxonomy (NCBI): domain Eukaryota; kingdom Metazoa; phylum Chordata; class Mammalia; order Rodentia; family Sciuridae; genus Marmota; species Marmota marmota. Next base: position 3,577,500 of record NW_025999946.1, read on the forward strand.
ATAAACATATTTCATATATATGAAATATATATACATATATACACATATATACACACACACATATATATGTATGTACGTGTGTGTGTGTGTGTGTGTGTGTATGAAGAGTGTGACATCGGGGACAGTGTGACAAAATGGGTTAAAACAAAATAGCAGAGCCTCAGTCAAATGTGGAACAATATTAAGTTGTATAACATATGTGTAATTGGAATCCTGGACATTGAGAAGAGAAAATGAGACAAAAGCAATACTTGAACAAAATCTCCCCCAAACAAGGAGGGGAAAACATACCAATCAAAATGGCTTCATAAACTCCAAGCAGGATAAATACAAAGAAATACACAACAATTTTTTTTTAGTTGTAGATGGAGACAATACCTTATGTGGTGCTGAGGATGGAACCCAGTGCCTCTCGCATATGTGAGGCAAGCACTCTGCCACTGAGCCACAATCCCAGCCCATACACAACAAATTTTGAAAATCAAATTTATAAAAATTTATAAAAAGGAAATCTTAAAAGTTCCTAGAGGACAAAGGCTATTATTATATTCAGGGAACAATAAAACAAAGGATAGCTGACTCATCTTTAGAAACAATGTATGTCAAGAGTCAATTGAAATATAACTGTAAAACACTTAACAAAAAAAATCAATACAGAATGATACATCCAACAAGAATACCCTTTACAATTAAGACAAATTAAAGACCTTTATAAATATGTCGACTGATAGTCAGCTTTTTGTCACTGTGACACAATACCCAAGAATATCAACTTGAAAAGAAGAAAGGTTTACTTTGGCTCATAGTTTCAGAGGTTTCAGTCCATGGTTGCTTAGGCCTGTTGCTACGGGCCTGTGGTGAGGCAGAACATTATGGTAGGGAATGCATGGTGGAGGGAAGCTATTCACCTCATGATAGCCAAGAAGCAAAGAGAGAGGATGGGGCCAGGCTTCTAAAATCCCCTTCAAGGGCATGTCCCCATTGACCAACTTCTTCCACTAGGCGGCACCTCCTGAAGGTTCCTCCACCTTCCAATGGTGCCACAGGCTTGCAACCAAGCCTTCAGCATGTTGGCCTTCAGAGGACATTTAAGATCCAAACCCTAACAAACAGTAAGAATTCATCACCAGCAGTCCTTCCCTATATCAAAGTATGCTTCTTTCAAGGCTAAGAAAAATGTTACCAGATGGAAAGCAGAGTATACAGAAAGAATGAAGAGTATCCAAAATGGTAAATATTTATCTAAAAATTTATACAAAAGATTACATTTTTCTGAATCTTTTAAAATGTTAACTGACAGTTTAATACAAAAATTGTAACAATGTATTATAGTATTTATTATAGAGATACAAAAATATATGACAAAATAGCACAAAAATGAAGGAAAGATAAATAGAATGGAATTTAGGTGGCTGCATTTATGTGAAGTTGTACAGTAATAACTCTGAGTAGGCTGGAAAATTAAGTGAAGCTGAGCATGCAAATTTTAATCTCTAAAGGAAACACAAAATAAAATAGCTAATAAACCATAAAGGGGATTAAAATAAAATACTAAAAAGTATCCAATTTATTCAAAGGAAGGTAAAAGGAAGAACAGAAAACTAAAAACAGATGAGACAAACAGAAAATATCTTGCAAAATTGCAGACTAAAGCACAAATAAATGAATAACTACACAAAACGCAAATGACTGAGCAGTATGATTAAAAAGATCATCAAACTGAATAAAACACAGACACAAATGAACGTTATCTACAAGGATGCATTTATAATATAAATATGCAAACAGGTTGAAAGTAACATAAGAAAATATATATGCTGAGAAAATGTAAGCTTTAAAGAATGCTGGTGTGGGTCTAGCAATATCAGAGAAGTAAACATGAAGACAGAGAATTACAAGAGATTTAAAGAAAGATGTTCCATAACAATTAGAGGGTCAGGTCACCAAGAAGGCATACAAATGGTAACTGTGCTGATACTTAACATGTATAATTTCAAAACAGTATAAAAACTAGACAGATCTAAAAGAAGAAATCGGCAACTCCACAAACATGGTTAGATAATATACCTTTCTCAGTAATAGACAGTACCTTGTAACCAAGCAAAATCCCAGTTAAGGATGTAATAGAGTTGAACAAGCTACTGATCAAATTGATCTGATTGATACTTGCAGAACACCACACCCAATAACTGCAGAATACACTTTTTTTCAAGTAAACAAGGTATGTTAATAAAGATGGACCCAATGCTGTACCATGAAATAAATCTCATTAAATTCCCAAATATTAAATTCTTAAAGAGTAAATTCTCTGAGGAATACAGAATGAGAATTCAACAACAAATAAGACAGCTACAAAACCACAAATCTGTTCATTTCTAAAAAGTCATAGATGAAAAAAGGAATCACAAGAAAACTTTGAAAATATTTCAATGCCATATTTACACAAGCACAATACAGAAAAATATACATATGTAGCTGTAGTGGTGCTTGTCGGGAAAGGTTATAACTTTAGATCCTTTAAAATATGAACTTTGGTAAATATGAAGAGCTTAACATTATTTTCTGAGCTTCCATGTTAATAAGCTAGAAGAATAGCAAAGTAAGTAAAAAGAGGAGAAATCAATGAAATAAAAGATAAACAATAGAGAAAATTAACAAAGGCAAAAGCTGGCTCTTTTTAACCATTAGTAAAATTGATAAGCCCAGGAGAAAATCTTTATGACCTTGGGTTAGACAAAGACTTTTATATATATATAACACTGAAAGCATAATCTATAAGAGGAAAAAATTGATAAATGAGACTTTTCAATATTAAAAACTTTTATGCTTCAAAGCATACCATTACAAAATTGAAAGGACAAAACACAACTGGGAAGAAATGCCTGCAAAGTATGTGTTGGATATAGGAGTTGTGTTCACAATGTATAAGAGACACTTAAACTTAACGATAAGACAAATAACCCACCTTGAAGAGGAGCAGCAGCGGAAAAAATGGGATATCTCACCCTCATGGATCAGAGAAATCAATATTCTGAAAATGACATACTACCCTAAGTAATCAAAGATTCAGTGCAATTCCAATCAAAATTCTAATGACTTTCTGCACAGAAAAATAATCCTAACAGTCATATGGACCCATAAAAGACCCAGAAAGAAAAACTAAAAAGTGACAATATAAAGAAAAGACTGAGAACATCACAGAATGTACGACAAAGCCACAGACACTAAAACAGCACGGTACTGGTTTGGTTTTTTTAAAAAAAAAAAAAGATACATAGACCAATGGAACATAATAGAGAACCCAGAAATCAATAATCAATACACCTCACCTGGCCAACTGATTTCTTTTTTTAACAAAGGCACCAAGAACAAAGAGTGGAGAAAAGAGTTTATTCAAATAATGATGCTGGCAAACCTAGAGAGATGTATGCACAAAAATGAAACTAGGTCCCTTTTCTCTAATTACAAAAATTAACTCAAAATGGATAAACCTGAAACTAAAATCACCACCTAAGAACATAAGGGAAACACTTTAAGACGTTGGTGTGGGCAACAAATTCATAGATAGGACCCCAAAAGCACAGTCAACAAAAGTAAAAATAGAGAATCGGGTTTCTATCAAACCAAGAAGCTTCTGTGCAGCAAAAGAAACAACAGAATTCAGGGGCAAACTTCAGGACATGAGAAAATGTTTTCCAATGGTGCATTCAACAAAGGTTTGATTTCCAAAAGATATAAAAAACTCAGAATGATGAACACCAAAATATAACAAAAATAGCCATTTTTTAAAATGAGCCAAAGAACTAAACAGACATGTCTTAAAAGAAGACATATGAACCACCAAAAAATACATGAAAAAAATGTTCAGTTTCACTAATGATCAGAGAAATGCAAGTCAAAACCACAATGAGATACCATCTCGCTCCTGATAAAAAGACCATCATGAAACAGACAAGAAATAACAAATTCTGGAAAGCATGTGGAGAAAAGGACACTCTCATACACTGTTAGAGGTAGTGCAAATTAGTACAGCCATTATGGAAAACATATGGACAGTCCTCAAAGTAGAACTACCATGTGACACGTAATTCAACTACTAGGAATATACAGAAGTACCTGAAATCTTTGAACTAAAAAGATGTTTGCACCTCCATGTTTACTGTAGCACAATTTACAATAGCCAAAATACAAAACTGACCCAGATTTCCTTCAGTAGATGAATAAATAAAGAAAATATAGTATATTTACACCACGGAATACTACTCAGTCAAAAAAAAAAGAATAAAATTCTGTCATTTGTAGCAATGTGGATGCAACTGGAGAACATGCTGAGTGAAGTAAATAATTTGCTGACAGACAGATATCACATATCCTCACTCATGTAAGAAAACCAGTTAAGCAACCTTGTGAAAGTACAGAACATAATAATTATCACTAGAGACAGGTACAGGGAAGGGGACGGGACAGAAAGAATTTAAGAATTACTTTTAGGGACTGGAAAGGTTGTGAAGGATAATCCCATCAATTTTTACAGTCAATATATTTTGGTAATTATAATTTAAGATCCAAAATAAATAAAAATAAAAAGGAGCAATGTATGAATAGATATTTCCCCAAAGAAGAGGTATGTATGGCCAATAAAAACACAAAAATGTTCTACATCATTAGCCATTAGGGAAATACAAATTAAAACTACAATGAGATACATTATCACATACATGATGCAAAATTTTTAAAAGCCAAAATGAAACCGCATGGCTAAAATAAAAAAGACAGAAAGTGACAAACATTAGAAGCTATGGAAACACTGGAGCCCTCATACACTAATGATGGAAGTATAAAATTTTGCTGTAATTTCAACAGTCTCTCTAAAATTTCAAGATATATTTGTCACACAATCCAGCAATTCTACTCCTTCACATCTATCAATGTGAAATAAAACATATGTAGTTACAAATGCTTCTATTTATAGCAGCACTATTATAACAGCCTCAAATTAGAAACAACCCAAATGTCATCAATGGATAGACAAACTGAACCCACTACATCCAGGAAATGGAACACTACTGAACAATACAAAGGTATAGAGATCTGATAAAATGCCTCAATGTGGATGAGTCCGGAAAACATTATGCTAAACGAGGAAGTCAAATACCAAAGACCATATATTGTATAAACTCATCTGTATGAAATATACTAAAAAAGGCAAACCAATAAAAGCAGAAACAAGTTTATTGATTATATAAACTGGAGTTAAGAATAGGAAGTGACTAAAAATAGACATGACAGATTAGGGGAGTGGTAATGGGAATATTCTGATACTCAGTTGAAACAATGGTTGTATAACTATGTAACATTATTTAAAAATCACCAATCTGTACACTTAAAATATGTAATGTTAATGGTTCCTAAATACAACTATTAAAAATATTGATTAACCTCTAGCAAGACTGAACAAGAATTAAAAAAAAAAGAAGAAGACATTCATGAAGGAAAGAGGCTATCAGCAAAAGCCTACAGTCATTAGAAGGATAAGAAAATACTATAAATAACTCTAAGCCAATTAATTAAATTATTTAGATGAAATGGAAAAATTCCATAAAAAACAGATTTTTAACAAAACTGACACATAAAGAAAAAGAAAACCTCAACAGTCCTATATTTATTAAACAAATTAAATTTGTAATTTTTAAAACCTCTGAAAAGGAGATTGACAGGCCCAAAAGGCTTCATTGGTAAATTCTACAAAAAATTTTAAGAAAAACCAATACCAAACTTATAGAAACTCTTTTAGAATACAGAAGAGAAAGGTACACATCCCAATTTATCTTGAGGTCAGTAAATATAAACCTCATGTCTAAATCTAAGACATTAGGAAAAAAGATTGCAATTTTCCATGAACATATCAAAAGCCCTTACAAAATACTAAACGGAATCTTAAAATACATAAAAAGAATAATACATCATGACCAAATCATGTTTATCCCTGAAATGTAAGATGAGCTTAATATTTGAAAATCTACATATTTCATTCCACATATTATCACAAAAATGAGAAAATTGATATGATCAATAGAAGGAAAAGCATCAGAAAAAATTACCATTCATTTATTGTAAATTTGGAACAGAGAGGAAATTCTTCAGTCTCATTAAGGGCATGTAAGAAAATCTATACCTGATGTAATACATATAGCAAAATATGGAAGATTTTCCTTCTAAGATTGACAAGGTAAGATTTCTATTCTCTCTTCTATTCACCATTATACTGAACAGAAAAATAAGACAAGAATTGAAACAAATACATGAAATCAGAAGATTACAAGTAAACTATTTTTATTCCTAGACAACATAATTGTTTATACAGAACTTCCTAATGAATTTTAAAACTAAAAGACTATAAATGAATTTATCAAGGTTTCTTGAAATTAAGTTCACACCCAAAAATCAACCATATTTATTTATACTAGAAAAAGAACTATAAAAATATATTTATTTATAATTCTATTTACAATAACATCCAAAACACAAAATAATGTAAAAAATTATTAAAGTATGTATAAGACCTCTACTAAAAACTATTAAACATCTGAATACTTAGAAAAAAATAATATTTTTGTGAATTATAAGACAATATTTTTAAGATATCAATTTTGTACAAATTGGTCTTTAATGCAATTCCATTTGAAATTCCACAGGCTTCCTCCCTCCCCATAAAATTTACAAGTTGATTCTCAAATTCATAAGGAAAACACAGAGGACCTAAAAGAAGCAGGAATATTAAAAAGAAGTATAAATTTGAATGGTTCATATTCCCTAACTCCAAGACTTACTATAAAGCTACAGTAATAAAGGCAGTATGGCATTTCCAAAGCAAGAAAAAACAGATTAGCGGAACAAAACAAATTATCTAAAAATAGACCACATTTAAAGCCAATTCATTTTTTATAAAATTTCCAAAATCACTGAAGAGAGGGAAAAAAAAGAGTTTAAAAGAAAATTTGGGACTAGAAAACTAAGTAAAACACATGGAAAAAGAATTAACCTTATCTCTTAACACATTAATTCCACAGGGACCAAACACCAAACATAATAGCTAAAATGCTAGATTCTAACAGAAAGCATAGAATACATCACAACCTTGAAGGAAGTTGAACTTTTCTTAGAACACAGAAAACCATAATAAAAAAGGAAGTAAACTGTTTTTAAGTAGTAAACTTAACAAAATAAAACCTTCTGCCTATCAAAAAACACCACTAAGAAAATCAAAGGGCAACTGTAAGACTGAAAGAAATATTTGAAATAAATATACAGATGTAGGTATATAGAAATCAATAATAAAGAAAGACAACTCAATTTTTAAATGTCCAAAATACAACAGCCAGTTCACTAAACATAATATACAAATGTCCAGAAAACTCATGAACAGATGCTCAGCATCAGTGGTTATCAGGAAAATACAGACCAAACCACAATGAGATACTATTTTGCATCTACTAGAACTTATGCAGTTGGAAAGAAACTTATGCAGTGAATGTTGGAGAGACACAGAGCAGTGCTGTCAACATTGCTGGTGAAAGCATTAAGAGCACAACCACTGGATGGTGGCTCATCAGTTAGGATTAATCTAACCTACATTTACCCCAAAAGCTGGCAATTACACTTCTGGGTATTTTTCCTAAAAAAAAAAAAAAAAAAAAACAACAAACAAAAAAAATACAACAACAACAACAACAAAAAACTAGATCTACAAAAATAAAATGTTTCACATGACTCTTGTAGTACCAAAAATGATAATCAAGCCACATTCCCATCAACAATAAACAAATTATTATGTATTTGCACTTTGGATAGGTATAACACTGGTGAATCTCAGAAATAAATGAAATAAAAAATATACAAAAGAGTGCACAATACATGATCCCAATTAAATGAAGTCCAAGAATAATTGCTGCGTGTGGGGATCATCTACAAAGGTGCAAAGGGAAGTTTCTGAAATGAAATATTCAATATCTTGACTAAAGTGTGGTTACATCCCATATACATTAATTATAATCACCAAACAGCCCACACAAGATCTGTGCAAATTTTACCTCAATTTAAAAAGAATAGTTGGTAAAGTATCAGTCAGGGAGAGTCTGAATGCACTGTATACACTGTAACAAACAGCCCCAAAACTTAGAAACTTAATTAAGCAGGAGTGAGTCTGCTAGCCAAACAGAATCTGCTAGCTGAATGTAGCCTGCTGCCTGATTTTCTGCATAAAGTTTACTGGAACATATCCATGCCTTTTGTTCACATATATTTTTACAACTGTTTTGCCATTAGAAGGACAGAGTTGAGGAATTACAACAGAGACTGCATGGTCCATAAACTAAAGTCTAAAATATTGTCTATAGGCCCTTTATAGAAAACGTTTGTTGACCCCTGGGTTAAAACCACAAAGGTTTATTTCTCACCCATGCTCCATGTTAACTGAGCATCATCTGGGAACAGGATCTAGTTGATGCAGCCAATTCTGTCTACAATGATACTGGTACCTGTGGCCAGGGAAAAAGAGCAAGTTCTAGGATCTTTCACCAGCGATCAAATGATTTGGCTCTAAGGTAACACATTACTTTTCCTCATAACTTTTGGGCCAGAACTACTCATAAAACCTCACTCACAATCCTACCATTCGTTTTTAAATGTCCCTGAAAATGGAGGAGAACTGGGATATTTGCCAAATAGCACTAATGGCTACTACAATTAAACAGAGAATCAGTAAGTCTGGGTGTTTATTTTCAACATGCATAACCCCACTGAAATAGTACCCTACTGGGTAGAAGTTCTAATCATAAAAATTCCAAAAGTTGCACCCATTTCACTTGTCAGAGCAGCCCAGAACACTGCTTTCATGATGGATCTAGTCTGTAAATCTGACTACTCATCAATTTCACATTCAATATCCTTTAATAGGGTCCTCCCATCCTCAGTGACCCAGACTGTACCAACTCATCTCTCTCTAATGTGGGTTCAAAGTCAGGCTCTAAGTAGACAGAACACAGCCTATAATTACCCAAGCATATCCTGCTGTTTCTGGATTCCATGTTCTTGCTCTGTGGCTTCCATGTTGGAATTCCTCCACTATTGCTCTCACCCTCTGAGACTCAGTGCAGTCACTAACTTATCTACAGAAATTTCTGAGACCACCAGGCAAAGGGAATTGTACTGCTCTTGAACCAGGCCCAAACGAATAAACTCTCCAATTGCTGCTACTGGACCAAAGTTCCAAGTCACAGTACTTAAATGACCACTAACTTACATAGCTCTCACCAGCCTCCAGGCAGGTCTCAAAACACTATTCTATTCACTCTTTGAGTCCTCATAATAACCTCTAAGCAGTACTAATATTTTCCTTATTTCACAGGAAAGAACACTGAGGCAAATGGAGATTAATTATTTTGCATAAGCTCCCACAGGTGGTAAGCAGCAGAGCTTGGAATTTGACCCCAGACTCGCAAGTAGGCCTGGAGGTATACTCTTAAAACTATGCTATGCAATGGTGAGAGCACACAGGTCTGTCCCCTTGGGGAGTACAAGGTTTTTAAAAGAAGAAAAAGAAAAACAGCATCTCATTCCTTTTTTGTACCCCCAAGAAAGCCTGAAACCTAAGCATCTGGGCAATAGTAGCTGTATAGTAATTGGAATTGAAATAAATAAGACCCTTATTATGGTCTGGATATGACATGTTGCCCCCAAAGCTCTTGTGTTAATGCAGAAATGTTCAGAAGTAAAATGACTGGATTATGACAGCAGTAACCTAATCAGCCCATCCTACTTTAATGGGTGATAATTGTAAGATGAAGCATGGCTAGAAGAGATGGGTGAACCCTCGAAGGCTTGTTCTTTCCCGTGACCCACCCTACACTGCTTTCTGACCCCTCCATGAGCTGAGCAGCTTTCCTCAACTGGGTCCTTTGGCCATGATGCTCTGCCTCACCATAGGCCCAGAGCAACGGACTGGACCAGCCATGGACTGAACCTCTGAACTTGTGAGCCCAAATAAACTTCTGTTCTAAGTTGTTCTTATTGGGTATTTTGGTCACACCAATGCAAAGCTGACCAACACAACCCTGGGTCCCCCAAATCAAACCCTGGGTCCTCTTTCTGCTAAACAAAGTCCTCCAGACTAATGGCCTTAAGGAAATAGACAGCTAACTGCCATATGTTTCATTGTCCTGGTCCCAGCCCTTCCTCCAGGGCTGATGGCCAACTTGAAAAGACAGCAGGGACCCAAATTAAAGACCATTAGAAAAGAAGCTACTCACTCAGAACATTTAGAGAATCCTGAATATTTGGGAAAGTGAGAATGTTTCTTCTCTCTGCAGGAAACAGAACACAGCTTTCCTTAAAGTTTTTTCTTCCTCACATAATTATGCTTTAAATTGTTAATAGCTATAATTATGGAAGATGGCATTGTTGTGCTTGTAATTTTTCCTATTCCCCTTGGTATTTATTGATGATAAATGGCTTTATTAAAAAATAATGATAATTACCTTGTTTGGTTATATATCAATATAGTTTCAGTTTTTCTTTATTACCACTTATAGAATTTTATAGATTACCAACATTTAGTTCTTTTATTGGTTTATATTCTCTTGATAAAACTGGGAGTGGAATTAACAATTTCATCCCTTCTTTTCCTGACCCTCCAACCCCATCCCAAATCTGTCAAGAAAACAATCTAGAACAATCTTTTCATGTAGGAGGTTATGAGTTTTACTACTACATAAATTCAAACAATTAGCAGCAGACCTCAAACTTATCCCCTAAGGGCCAGAGTTATCACCAAAATGTGAAAAGTGAGGGGCCCTGAGCCCCCACTATGTCTCACAGAGTCAGCACTCCTAGTTCAAAATGAACCCCTTCTGTTGGAACCAAGGCTTGAAGGCTGCTAAATTAACTATAAGAGGATCATATAGGCAAACAGCTCTTGGGTAGCTCCATGTCCAGAGAAACTCCTCTGGGATCTATTTTGAGTCCTCCGTGGAGTTTTTCAACCTGTTAAATGCTAAGACTACACATCTCTTTGTTTAGGGTCCCCCACTGGGAATAGCCCAGTTCACATTTTCAGCAAAACACAAACGCAGTCAAATCAATGATCCAAATGTAGGTTGCCCATGATTCTTTGTAAATAGTGCATTTGGCAGCATTCTTTATAAGAAGGTGAAGTCTGAACCTTCAGCACTGAGAAGGGGAACAGTACACACCCATGTGGTACTTTTAAAGTTAGATGGTTTGGAGGGAGAGGAACACAAGGAAAAGAACGTCACATTGGAAGTTAGACCAAACCAGTCCAACCTAGGGCCATGTTCTTTGAATCCCCTCTCCTTTCTGGAAAAAAAAAAAAAAAAAAGATTACCAGCAGCCCAGGATTATTGCAAGGATAGCCTCGCACATACTTATTGTTTAATAGGTATAAGCATATTTTCTTTTCTTCCAGGCCAGTGTTTTCAAATTGGAGGTGACTCTGCCACCTCCTCCCAGAAATTTAGTGATATCTAGAGACTTTTGTTGTTGTTGTGATCACAAATTGGGGAGGGCCATTCTACTGGCACCCACTGGGTAGAGTTCAAGGATGCTGCCGAATATCCTACAATGTACAGGATGGCACCACAACAACTACGTGGGCCAAAATGTCAACAGTGCAAACACTGAGAAATGTTATTCTAGACTAGTGTGAAATAATGTTTTCATTATGGTTGCTTCTTCTTCATAGTTTCTGTCTCTTATAATGAAAGAAGCAAAGATTTACTGAGAATCTACCATGCGTATAACTCTGGGGTAGGCACATAGTTAACACCCTCATGCATTTGCTTGCCTACCATCATTTTCCCAAAGTAATTTCCACCCTCAAATATTGTCCACCCCTATGACTATCAAACCATGGCTTCTCCTTTCTTCTTGATGCTATTCTCAGAGGCCATGAAGTCAGACATGCTGTGTGTCAGAGCAAAGACCTGTATTAATCAACAATTCCAAATATAGCAACAGCAGTTTGAAAATCAAAGAATGGGCCTTGGGGACATCAATATTTGCATGTTCATAATAAATACTTAACTACACATCTGTGCAATGTTCAATATAGTTGGGGAGAAAAAGAACATTTATGTTGATTTTTGTCAAGTTCTACAACCAAAGCATCTGATGTACTAAAGAAATGTAACTGAAGAGTCATAATGGGATTTTTCTAACCATCAATTAACTTATACACCTGCCCCTGGGGTGGCAGTGGTAGTAGTAGTAGTATTGTTGTTGTCGTTGTTATTATTTTTTCAGTCTATGAATTAGATATCCATTGCTTTCCTATCTGATGTCTACAACTCAGTGACCCTATATTTAATGTTCAAGGCCCACCTTTGTGTTTCATTCTTCTTTATATAGAGACATATGTATATGTATGTGAATGTATATATTTGTGTATATGTGTGTGTATACACAGAGACACCCCTTCTCCATGAGCAGAAGCCCCTGCTTATCATTTATTGTGGGCTCTTCTGTAAGTGCTTGGAAGTCACAGTCTCATCTTGTTGTCATAGAGCCCCTACAGAAACAGATGATATCCCCTTCCCCGTTGTACAGGGGTCAAGTATGGAGACAGGTTAAGTAACGTGGCCAAAGTCACACCACTACAAGGTGTCAGAATGAGTGTTCATACCCTGTGTGTCTGGTTCCAAAATCTACGCTCATTGTCACCACTATTCTAGAAGGAAAATATCCAAGACACCTGGTGAGCATTCTTTGTAGAGAGCTAAGCTATGAGCATACCCTTTGATCCAGAAAATCTACCTTGAAGAAGGAATCATCCACAAACACTAGTTCATGTGCAAAAACATGTAAAACTGAGCCGCTGCACAATTTGAAATGGAGTCAAGAAGCATACACCTAAACAGGGCAAGGAGAGCTTTTCTATGGAGTACAAAGTGGGGAGAATGTGACAAAGAGTACTTTGCTTAGACCTTATCCACTCATCCCTCTTCCTTGGTAACAGAACCCTGATTTTACTCTGGGTGGCACTGCACCCAGATGGAAGGTTACATTCCCTGCATTGCAGCCAGGGAGAGGTATGTGCTATAAAGAGCATGTACTTTTTCATTTCTGCTTCTTCCTCCTTCCTGCTTGGGATGTGGATAATATGAATGGAATGCCATGGTTACATCAAATCATGAAAACAACTTAGAAATTGAAGGCCACAGCTAAGAATGGTGGTATAGAAAGACATAAGGCACAGAAGCCAGAAGAAGCTTTGTATCCATTGACTTCATGAAGCTAACTAAGAACATTGGCCAGCTGCCTGCTGCCTCTGGGGAACTCCACTCTTTTTTTTTTTTAAGAAACTCAATTTTCATTTTAAGTCACTATTATTTTGGTTTTCTATCATATGCTACCTAATATAGAGACTTTCAAACCTGGCTATCACATCTCTATTACTCATAACTTTTATAATGAAATTTTTTATTATAATCTTATTTGCAAATAAAAGTAAATTTTAAAAAAAATGTTTTAAAGGGTCAAGTATGTTTCCAGGTTGCCTTTTCTGACCACAGTATGCACACATGGTGAGGGGGAGCAAGGGTGGGGAGACCCAGGGAAATCACAGGCCTGGCACACAAATCAATAATGTGGGCACATCCTGAAAACGAAAGGGACAGATGGAATCCAACCAAGTCCACCAATTGCCAAAAAGATTTTTGGCCAAGTAAGATTGAAAGGCCTCCTAAGGTAAGCCTCAGGTGAAATATCCTGCAGGTAATGGGGGAAAGCACAGGATGTACTTCCAGGCTGGTGAACCTCACTCAGAAAAATGCCCAGGAAGCATGAAAATAGGGAGTAAAGGTAGCAAGACACCATCTCCAGCTCCAACATCAAGGGATCCCCCATTAAGGTGTCCCAATTAAGGGGACCCCAGAGATAGTAACAAAGAAGCATAATATTGAGCCACTAGGCATGGGGTTGTACCAGAAAATATAGAACCTACTCAAGCCTCCCAATCCCAATGTCCTATGAGAGAGGGCTGCCAATAGTAACCTGGTGGTTAAGGAAGACCTCAGGGGACAGCAGAGATAATCTAATGGGGTCTTCATGATCACATTCCCTCAGGTGGTCACAAAGATTACAGTGACAGCGACAGACTGAAAAGTCAATCATTGTGTGATTCTTCTGCCTTGTCTTACACAAAATAACTGCCGAATCCATTTAGGATTCATTTTTTTAAGACCATGTCAAGTCACTAGGCTTTTAGTACATCCTGTGTAGCCAAGGGGTGGGTGGGTATTTTGGAAGAGATAAGAAGGATAGATCCCTGTTCCAAAGATGCCATAACCTACATGGAAAATGAGTTGCACATCATTCAAAACATATAAAGAACCTCCATCTATGTTCATATGCACATTCAACCTTGATGGTTATGACTTCAGAGAAAAGGCAAAGTAGAGAGGAAAACCTGCACAGAGTTCTGGGGCAGGAAGATATGGGTCCCCTGCCGAGTCTTGACAGACAGATAACATTTGAGCCAGAAAAAAAAAATTAGGAAGAATGTATTTCAGCAAATAATTAGTGATAAATGAACACATTCTCAATGAACAGTAAAAGTAAAAAAGAGAAGTAAACTGGGAGAAGGAAAGGATAATCCTTAGCAATCATGGATTATCATGTTGGGAAGGAAAGTAGACATTGCTCATCTGTTCATTCATAAATTCATCAATAAATAGTAGATGGATACTGATCAGGTTCTAGGACCTCAACTAACAAACTATTGACTCCTGAACAATAGGGGAGCACCTGGAAGAAACTATTAGACAACCCCTGCTCATTGGAACTGAATGAAAATCCATGTTTCTCAAACTGCCTGATATGGGGAAATGCTTAGATTTTTCTAGGCTTTATCTCTGTATATAACTGGGGTGGGGGGAGTAATAACTAACTTAGAAGTAATGAGACCATCCTTTGGGATAAGACATTTTTCCTGTAGCATTTCCCACACAGTGAAGTTGAGCTCACTTTGGCCTCCTGAGTATTCCAACTCTCACCACATCAATGGTGCCTTGAAAACAGTGTATGCCCAATAAATATTTGTTTGTGGATCTTGCTTACTGTGTGCAAAGACCCATACAATGGTAGGCTAGGATTGTTCAGTTGTCCAAGGTGCCAGGCAACAACTTAAGCCTAAACCCAGGGCATGAGTCCTCTTAGAGGTAGTGGCATATTTTTTACAATGCTTGATGAAATTGAGGGCAGGGGTCAGAGATGCTTACAGAAAGAACCATGTAATAGGCATTGGTATTTAAAACATAAGTGACTCTGGCTTTAAGTAAATGTTTCATATCCAATAAAGAAGGCTAAGTATCTATCATTCTGATAGATTGCTATAAATGAAACATTAGAGAGGCTCTTAAACACCTTGTTTTAGATCTTCATTACCTGAAATTAATCTTGAGCAGAATATCCCACCCAATATGGCTGAACTCCATTAAGTAGAGCCAGTGAGATAACATAGGCTAAGCTTGTCTAATAACAGCAGAATCAGGAAGGAATCCAATGGGACAATATCACTTCTGCAGCCCAAAAGCCCTGCAAGCCAGAGCAGTGGAGAATGCTTTCTAGAAATTTCTAAATGTAACTATCAAGCCCCTGGAGATGACACAGGATAGTCTCACAGTCTCTTCCAAAAAGCAACACAGGGGCTATGATTATTGTTTAACTAGCATTACTAATAAGGGGAGACTAGTGAGATCATGACTCACCTGTGCTGCCTCACCTGAGAGCAGCGAGAACTTTGCTGACTCCAGATCCCTTTCAGGACTTCTACAAAATCATCAGTGTTGGTGAAATGTCCTAGGGCAATTTCTATCAATATGCAGAAAGAAACCAAAAGCTCAGGATGACATAAATTCAGAGCATAAAGAAGGAGGAGGCACAAATACAACTAATACACTCAGCTAAAAACACTCAGTGCAAAACAAAACAAAACAAAAAGCTCAGTGCAAATTTTCATGTTGAGGTTCGGATATGAGGTGTCCCCCAAAATCTCATGTGTGAGACAATGCAAGAGTGTTCAGAGGTGAAGTGGTTAGATTACGGAATTGTAACCAAATCCGTGAATCAATCTACTGATATGGATTGTAAACTGTAGGCAGTTAGGGCATGGCTAGAGAAGATAGGTCACTGGACTTGCTTTTGGGGTATATATTTTGTCCCTGGTGAGCAGAGGTCCCTCTCTGCTTCCTATTACAATGTCCTGAGCTACTTTCCTTCTCCATGCCCTTCCACCATCATCTTCTTCTGCCTCACCTTTGACCCAGAGCTATGGAGTTGGCTGTCCCTGGACTGAACCTCTGAAACCATGAGCCATGAGCCAAATAAACTTTTCCTCCTCAAAATTGTTCTTATCAGGTATTTTGGTCACAGCAATGAAAAAGCTGACTAAAACATTTCAAGAATGATGATAACTCAAACACCCAAGAAACAGAGGTACTCGCCCCGCAATATTGATTTACACAAGTGCATGTCACATGTGTGTCCAGAGACTTCTGCACAACAGCGCCATGTGCCCATAAACAGAGATCCATGTGGACTTTATCATTCAGGAGGCACTTGGAGAACGTAGCTAAGCAGTATTCCTTCAACATTTGCCTTTAAGCCCAGCAAGAAAAAACTATTTGCCAGACAATACCATGAAACCTACATTTCAATGGGTTATTTAATAAAGAAAAAAAATTAATAAAGTAATAAAAATATAAGTCTCTTCTGTATCAGCTTTGTCTCCAAGACCATCTCACTCCTCTAGCAATCAGAGGGTGGAGCTGGGAAGCAACAACAGTAACTGTCTAGCTACAGTATGGAAGTCTTAGAAACCCTGGCTCAGAATTCCTTCAGCAGGAAAGTTTCTCCAAAAATGAAAACAACATTTCACTCTAGTATACCATCATCATGCACTACTGTATCTAAACATGCTTCTTCCTTTGACACATCTGGCCCACTTGAATTTCAGCATTATTTACCTTTCCTAATCCACCAATCAATTATTCCTAGTAAGCATAGTTAACATGTATACACAAGGTACTCTTTTACTTGCTTTGGTTTTTCTATATCAACTCCATCATCCTCACTACACTTTAAGAAAAGTACTAACGCTACCCCCTCTAAAGAAGTGAGGAAAAGGAGGCTCAGGAAGGCAATTAACTATGCTGCCTGCAGTCACACAGCAATTAAGTGGAAGTCTTGTGATCTGTACTTAGCAATTTGGCTCCATCAATCCTGCTTTTCATCCCAACACTGTCCTGTACAGGCTTTGTGTGTTTATTCCCCAGGTGAATAAGATGAACCCGCTCGTACAATCGAGAGAGTAACATTAAGGAAAACTGAGTGTTCTTGGACACATTTGTCCCCAGTTCCTCCCATCTCATTCCTTATTCCTAGTATTTAGCAATTAGATATTTCTTCTGCCCTCTCAAAATATGCTTTTGATATAAAAATGGCCACAAGATATCCCAGCATGCACTGGCATGACATGAAATGGGCAATTTGTTTACTTTGACCACGTGGCATGTTCTTGATATTAACATCTTAGCTGGTGTTCTAGGTATTAGGCATTTTGCTTGACTAAAAGAAAGTGAAGAAATTAACACTTGCTGGCCACATGTCGGGTGATGTGCTCCAAGCTTTCGACTTCATCCTTCTCTTTAATTATAGAAACAGATCCACCAAAGGTAATTTGTGGGATCTAATTTTTAGAGAAAAGAAACAAACTCAAAAAGGTCCATATTTATATCCTGGTCAGGGAGGATCACTTACAAGTGATGGCATGTAGATTTACACCAAAACCTGACCTGAAGCTGAGGCTGTTGCTACAGCAGCTCAGCGTGCTGGGTAGCAGATACCATACCCTTTAAAACCAGAAACTATTTTTACATTTGTTTTTTTTTTTTCCTCCCTCTGAGCAATGAGTCTTTACAGATTTACTGGTTGTTAAATGCTACTGACTCTAGCTAATTCCCAAATTAACTAGATTCCTTTCGGAGCTTGTAAAATGTGCTACACACTCAACCTCCGAATTTAGCGTGCAAGATGATGACCACAGCAGCAAGAATGGAGCAACTTTCTTGTTAGAACAATGCACGCCCAAAAGCCTCCCTTTAATTTCTACCTTCTTTTACGAGGACTGTGTGAGCGAGGACACACCTAGGATACCGCATATTAATTTCAACACAGCTAATACCCAAAATGTCCCACCAATTTACTCTTCACTGACAATGTTAAAAGAAAATGATTTATGCAGATCAATCATCTCGCTCATCAAGTCCTACCCTGACAGCCAGCCTTCATCATTGCTATTTAAAAGGCACTGCTGACAGAAAAGACCGACTCTTTGATTAAGGGCCCTGTCTGGCTAACCTTTTATTTGAAGAATGATTGCCGCTGAGTGACAAATACTTTTCCATTCATTTCAAGGCAAAGATATTGACATTCAAATTCTTGATGGCTACACTGAGCAGATGCCACTGTTGGCAAGAGGCATGAGAGCAACAGCAGGTACGCCATGGCTCTGGGGCAAGGGGAGAAAGAATAAAATGAAAAGCACGCACGCAGCACTGGCTAAAGATCCTCAACAAGTGAGCACCATGGTCTCAGCCAGATCCTCCTTCCTCGCAGTTATTAAAGGAGAGCTGTTTGTAGTTTTGCCCCAGCCCTCTTCTTAAAAGTGCCCTTGCCTTACCTTGACCCTACTGGGAACTGTAAAGGCCCTGTGGACTACAAGAAAAAGAGCCCAAGAGCATGAGTTCTCAACCCTAGGGACTCTTCTCCATCCTGAACTGTATATCCCAGCAGACCTCAGGCAGAAAGGAATGGCCAGGACTTTGGGTGACTAAATACAAATAGAAGGAGCTCCTGAAGACACACCTTTAAAAAAAAAAAAAAAAAAACAAGAAGACTTTATCCCCATCTGCTAAATAGAAAAAAAGAAAAAAGAAACAAAAAACAATGAGGCAGAGATTGATAGAAACAGAGCAAAAAAGAAAAACTGAGCTTTATTTTTTTTAAAGGCAATTTTTCTAATCCATTTCAGGTTCATTTAGATCTTGATCAGCATCATATATATAATGTACACATACCTTCACAATGGGATTATGTTGCTTGCTTAAATGCAAAATATTACCTTAAAGGGAAGTGGGGAAATTATGGATTAAGGAAGGCTATTTGTGACAAGAGCCATCACAAAGCCTCAAGATTAATCATTTCCAGGAACAAAGTGAAAATGCCCCAGCAGGTCATCAACCATTCCTTTCAAATCCTGCAGAGGTGCAATGTGCTAGTCTTACAAGCATGCTTCACAAAAGAGAGGATATCCAAGAAAAACAGCAGTTCCAAGCCTCCAACAAAGTCCCCACAGTGAAATAGGCAGGGACAGTGGAGGTTCCACCAGAACCTTCTCTCCTGTCATTCCAGGGCCCCACAGGAGTGACCTAGGCAGCAGAGTAGAGGAAACCTATAGGACTTCAGAAGGACAGAAAACCCACATTTGGCCAGGTGTGGTGGCACACACCTATAATCCCAGAGGCTTGGGAGGCTGAGGCAGGAGGACTGTGAGTTCAAAGCCAGTTTCAGCAACTTATGGAGGCCCTAAGCAACTCAATGAGACCCTGTCTCTAAATAAAATACCAAAAAGGGCTGGGGATGTGGCTCAGTGTTTAGATGTCACTGAGTTCAATCCCCAGTTCCGAAAAAAAAAAGAAAGAAAGAAAACAAAACCTGTATTTGAATACAATCTCTGCTACATATTAACTAAGATCTCTGTAGACATTACCTCCCAATTCCCTATTATCCCACCTGCAAAATGGGATGAGTCTGTCTACTTTGTAGGGTTGTCTGTAGATATTAAAAAATACAAAGCAACTTTCCCTTATCTAAATCCTCCTCCCCTACTTTTCTTAGCTCATCTCTGCTCACTGGTTTATATAAAAATAATCCATGAGGGGTATGAGAAAAATGATGTACAATTACTGTCCTACTTCCTCACTGTGCTACAATGGGAACAAATGAGATAATGTTGACATTAAAGCACTTTATACATTTTAAATCGATATAAAAAGGTTCACTGTGGTTACTATTGTGCTCCACAAACAGGATACTCCAATCCATTTTGATCTTTTCCCTTATTTGTTTCTCCCATCTATATTTCACATGGTGAACACTAAATCAATAACCAATTAATCAATAATCATAAAATCATCTACATTTCTTAGAACTCTTAGTTGCTTCTGCAACTGACATTTTTCCCATAAGAAAAATTTATCAGAGGTTATTGTGAAGCAGGCATCGGGACAAGGAAGAAAGAGAAACGCAACATCAGTCCAGTTAAGCAAAGAGACAAAGAGGTGGTTTCTATATTGTATTACATAGTACACAGGACAATGACAGGCCAACAAGGAAGGGCATGACCACCTGGGGAGGTCGGGGAAGATTTACTGCAATGGTGTTAGAGCAAGTCCTCGCCCAGAGTCAAAGGAAGAGGTGGCACTGCAGGGAAGGAGAGGAGGCCTGAGAGATCCATGCTCCTGGAGAGACAAGGGAAGTTCAAGTCAGACTACTGATTCAATACACGGTCCTCTAGGCAGTGGGGAGCATGAACTTGAAGCTGCTGTCATACAGCTCCTGGTTCAGAAATGTCACTGTCATGAAAGGTTGGACACATCCAGGGTGTCTACTCTGTGCTAGAAATTGGAGTCATAGAGATGAAAAAGTCTTTCTGTCAAGAGACCTCTGGGCCTTGGGAAAAGATGCTCCCTGGCTCTTGGCAGTGTGTGAGCAGCTGCTCCACAGGGACGAGGCTCAACCCACCCGCACTGGTACCTAAGGCATTGTGCCAGGTCTGGGACCTGCACTTCACACTTGATGTGATAGTGAAGGTTCCTGCTCAGCAGCTTAGCCCTACTGTTTGGTTTCTATAGACTCTAGTGCCAGCTACAGATGGCCCACTTGCGCTTTCAGAGCTATGCCCTCCAGCTCTCTGCCTTCCCTTGTGGACACAAGCCTGTTGCTGTCTTTCTTTGACTGTCTATCTGCCTGGTGGCTCCTGAAAGCATCTCTCAAAGTGAGTGAGCCTCTATTCCAAGCCTCTACCCCTTGCTCCCTGTACTGTAGCTGCAGTACAGGTGCAGCCACAACAATGCTATGTGTTCACTAAATCCTATGTCATTGTCATTTAAAACAATGTGGGTTTCTGGTCAATACAGACAAAAAAAAAAAAAAAGGATTTAAGATATTCCCAAGCCTGGCCCTTAAATATATCTAAGTGCAAATCTTTAAACCAGGTAGTCTGGAACAAGAAGAATTTATTCTCTCACTTTTATGGATACCAGAAATCCAAAGTCCGATGTGAACAAGGCTCAAGAGGGAGAATCCTTCAGCTCCTGGTGGTTCCTGGCACTCCTTGTCAGGAGTGGCAGTATAACTTCAATCTCTACTCTGTCTTCACCTGCCCTTGCATATCTGTGTCAAATCCTTCCTCCCCTTTCTCCAATAAAGACACCAGCTATTAGATTTAGGGCCTACTCTAAATCCAGAATGATTTCATCTCAGATCCTTATGTAATTCTATGTACAAAGACCCTATTTCCAAATAAGTCCACATTTGAGGTTCCAGACAGACAAGAATTTGTCTGGGAGTCACTATTGAACCCAGGATGCCACCTTGGAGGCCTCATGATCCAGATGGAGCAACAAAACATTAAGTCTTCCGCCAGCCAGATCCCCAGGTAACCAGGTGAAATCCAGTCCCCCAATACTGACCCTCCTGGGTGTGTAAGTTGAGCAGGAAATGAAACCTTGTGGTGGGAAGCCACTGAGATTTCAGGGTTAATTTGTTACAACAGCAGAGCCCAGCTGAGCTTGGCTACCTCTCCAAGCATGGTGCCCTAGATCTGCAACTCAGGTGCTGTTTACAGGCCTAGGGCTAACACCAAGTGTTTTCATTTGGCTTGTTTTTTACTCAAAAGCCCTTTTAGGTTGCTCTTGCTGAATGTCCTAGGAATTTCTCCCAGAGCTTTGCTTGGCTTGGATCTGCCTGTTTGGGAGGGTTCTTGTTTTCCCTGGGTAGTATAATTAGGCTTTTGCTGATAACATCACTGTTTTCGGTACTGGTCCCCAAGGAGAATGTAGTAGCCAATGGTAGTTAGCTTTTGCTTTTATTGGGGTGGGAGAGAGGAGGAAAGAGGTCGAACATGAATGTTTTCCTGCTAAATTCATCCAAAAGTGAACCAAGAAAAACAGTAGCCAGGGTCCCTTTCTTACACAAGTGGAAAGGTTTTTAGTTATGCTGCCTTTGGTTAAAATTTCCAGTTCTGCAAACTTCTTAGCTATGATACTTTGAAATGTTACATATTATCACAGAGCCCTAGTTCTCCCACCTTTAAAAAACAAGTGGGTTAATGCCACCTTTCCTAGGTGGCTATGATGATTAAATAATAAATCCACTTTTAGCTGTGTGCACTGATCACAGTAGTTCTCATGTAAATATGAACTTCTTTTGTTCCTATAAACAAGCCAATATATTCCCTCTTGGATCTTCTTCAAGGTAAGGTAAGAGTTAAGTTGGTGTGAATCCATGATCTTTAGCACTGGTCTT
Source organism: Marmota marmota marmota (assembly GCF_001458135.2). NCBI lineage: Eukaryota > Metazoa > Chordata > Mammalia > Rodentia > Sciuridae > Marmota > Marmota marmota. The sequence goes on from NW_025999946.1 coordinate 3,600,162, forward strand.
GACTATCCTTGGTGCAGAAGCATTCTCTGGCTTTTCTCTGGTTCATTCTTTCAGATAGTACTAATCTATTCCTTGGAAACAAAAGCAAAACAGTGGATAGACTAACTAATCTCTGTAACCAAGTGAGATTTGCTCTTGAATATTTCATGAAAGTTCTTTCTGATCCTAGAGTTTGACTGAAAGCTCTCTGAAAGTCAGGATTGTGTCTTATCCTGCCTCTATAAGTCGCACAGTCAGCATGATGCCAAAGTGACCAGGTGTCCCCTGCCCCATACTCAGTGACCAACCACGGAGAAAGAAGGACTGGGTTGTTCCCATAGTTAAGACAGAATTTGGCCTCCAATAATGGATGTGCCAAATGAATGGGCAAGTACCAGTAAGCAGAGCAAAGAGAAGGTAGCAGAAGTCAAAACACTTCAGTAATCGATCACAAAGAGGGAAGATTCAACTCCACTCTGCAGATTTGCTGGGTCTCTCCAGAAACAGATCAACTTCATAGTCTGTTTACTATACCCTCCCTAGCTGGATCAGCAAAATTTGCTCTTACTGTGGTGTAAATATTTAAATGACATGTTATTTATTGTATAGTATATATTAGATAATGTGTGTATTATAGATAAACATGCAATATAGATCTACAGCACCTGCTTTGTTGCTGGCACTATTATGCTTTACCTATAAATTAGCTAATTTAGTCTTCACAAGTATATAACATAGGTGCATTTTTGTTTTTGTAGTACAGGGGATTGAATCCAAGGCACTTTGCCACTGAGCTACATCCCCAGCCATTCTCATTTTTTATTTTGAAACAGAGTCTAAGTTGCCCAGGCTGACCTTGAACTTTTGATCCTCCTGCCTCATCCCCTCAAGCAGCCAGGATTTTAGGTGTGTGCCACAGCACCCAGCCCACATAGGTGCTACTGTTGTCGTCTTCCTACAAAGATGATACTGCAGTCCAGAGAGGTTAACTTCCTCAGAATCACAGAGCTGGCAAGTAGCAATGTCAGAATTCAGATCCTGCCAGTCTGGCTCTGGACCCCATGCTCTTAGCCACCAGGCCACACGGCCACTCCAGCAGACAAGGGAGTAGAAAAGTGAGCCTCTCATCAGGAGGCTGTCACACCTAAAAAGACTGTGAAGAGAGAGCCCTTGAACAAAAGAAGCCTGTTGTGAGAGCAGGCACTGAGCCCCTGCTGCAATGGGACAGACCTATATAAGAAAAGAGCTGCAATGACACATCTTAGTGATAACAGGATCAAGATTCAAGCAAGCCTTTAAATGGATGTCTTTGGTCTGAGATAGGATAACCCATGATTAACACCCTGGATCCCTGTAGCATATGGGGGCCCAGAGCACACAAAGAAAATGAAAGGGGCCAAGGAAAGGGTCCAGAAAGCCTTGTTGAGTTTGCCTAGAGCCACATCTTTAATATACAAACTGCTAGGGGCCAGGGACAACCAGCTTTCCCACCAGCCTTGCAAAACTCTGCCGCCCATACCTTCCTCTTGTTTACCATTACTGAATAAATCATTTCAGTCTCCTCCAGCTTTGGCCCTGCTCCACCATAAACAGAGTAAACCAGGACTCCTCACTCAAGGCTGTCATCAAAAGCAGAGGGCACAGTGTTCTCTCCCAGACTCTGCAGCCCTCACGGGCAATGTCCCCTCCTCCCTCCTTAGGCATATCGGAATGAGCAACATTTGACTGTTGATTCTTTCATCTCTGCGGCTTTGAAAACCTCAAACGTCATATCGGATCTACAACAAAGAGCGGGGACTTCAGGGGTTGACAGCACGGCCGTAATTAAAGACAACCATCAATGAGCTGCCATGTTAAACAATGCCACGTTATAGCTGCTCCAAAACCAACTGTTTACCTTTCAGGCATTTCTATGGAAAGGTTTAAACAGGTGCAGTTTAAATTGTTTTCATAAAAGATATGCAAACAAGAGATTTCTTCTCTCTGAGACAGGGTGAAATGTACAGTACACTATTCTCTCACTAATAATGTCCAGTTGATGTACTCATGAGGAATAATCTTTAGTGGCCATTAAGAATATGGGTTTCATTGGAATTTTTATAAAGATACAATGAAAGATAGAAGGGGAAACAATCCAAAAATATCTCCTTAAGTTGCTTCTGGCCCATGGACCTCAGTTTCCCCCTTTCTAAAATAAGAAGGTTGCATATTAGCATATGTTGACACACAGAACCCTTTTCTCAAATCAAGTCCAACAGATGAAATAGAAAATCTTAAGTTTTGAGAGTGGCTCAGGGTCCTTCCTGCTCCATTATGCCCCTTAAAGATTTCTAGAACTCAGAACCACTGACTTTTAAGTGAGTTATCTTTGTGAGTTCTTCTAGGATCAAAACTCTTTGATGGCCGTGCATGGTGGTGCACACCTGTAATCCCAGCAACTCAGGAGGCTCATGCAGGAGGATCATGAGTTCGAAGCCAGCCTAAGTAACTTAGTGAGGCTCTAAGCGACTCAGTGAGACTCTGTCTCTAAATAAAATATAAAAAATGGGCTGGGGATGTGGTTCAGTGGTCAAGGACCCCTGGGTTTAAGGTTCAATCCCTGGTACCAAAACAAAACAAAACAAAAAAACTCTATGATGAAGAAGGAAAAGAAGAATCAGCAATTTAAAACACTTAATTCTGTCTGTGGTTCACAATGTTTTGCTTACTGTTCAACATCCAAACAGCACTGAGCAGATGTTTTCTGAGTCCCCGAATAACAAAGCAAGTGCTAAAGAGCTGTTGCTCTGCTTCTCCTTGAGTTTCCTTTAGAGCTAACTACACCAACAGGAAGGGGAAAGAGGCCAGAGTTAAAGCACATCTCCTAGCTTGCTCACTGAACTCCTTCCTGGGTGTTCACAGCCCACGCATCATCCTGGCACCCAGCAGGTCCAATGTGAGCAGAAAGAATGTGCTCACTGTACAACAGAATCCCACGCCAGTCCCCCTGAGGTCTGCATTTGTTCTAAATCCACCCATATGCTGGAGACCTCCGGAGATTTTTGGAGTTCTTGGAAAATAAGTCCATTCAAAAACATCCAGGAGCATTGCTGCCTCGGATGATGCCATAAGACAAGGTGGAGAGAAGGAGGGACCAAGAAACCCCTGGGGAGCAATGTGAACTTCCTCTGTGGGGTTCAGGTATTAAAGCTGCAAACAGGATATCGACCCCTGGCAGAATTTCTCAAAACCCGAAGCTATGACATTGGTAGAATAAGTGACGGGAGTCAGGAGTCATCACTTGTTTCTTTGTGTTTGTCTGTGACACACCAGAGGAAACATGAAGGCTGAATCTGACCACTTTTTATAAAAATTATATGAAGACTCCTTTATGGCCACATCCAATCCTCTTGATAGTCCTTTCCCAGTGGGGCTCCAGGAAATCTCCAAAGATGAAGACCAAACCACCAGGAACCTCACTTCTATGAAGGAAGGAGGAAAGAGCCAAATAAAGGTAGATGAAACAGAAACCCTTCCTGACTCAGGCTGGGCCAGAGGATCCTCCCCTCCCTCCCTCACGGACATCGAGGAGCTTCCTGCCAGGCTGGAGAGCAGCATTTGGAAAACAATGACCCTTTATGGAGAGTTTTCATACCAGTTCTAAAAATCAAAGAGCCAATAGTGATCGAGCTAGAGAAAGGTTCCCTCCAGGACTGGGGAACCGTCTTTGGGCAGTTTGTATTTAGTGGAAATATGTTCTTCTTTAAGTTGTCAGTTGTCTTTTGCTGTTTTCAGATAGAAACCAGACATAAATAAAGCAAAAAAAAAAAAAAAAGTGTTTGAGATAGGCTACTGATTACTGGTTTACTTTTTAAGCTGAGAAACAACACTGTCTTCCAAGGATGGTTACATTATGGTAATATCCTTTCTCATAAATTTACTCTTATCCTTCTGCTCGTCTATAAAACAGCCTGCTCCTCATCTAGACTTGGCCCGCATACAGAACTTTTAACTTAAAATATCTAACAATATGTCATATCCACCAGATACAAGACAGCTATTCCTAAGATACATAATATTATTAATTGTTTTTGAATATAATTGAACTGTTATGAATCCAAAAAGTATAAAAATGACATTGAGTCATCAACAGTTCTTGAAACATTATATACACAAAAGAAGAAATACTAACAAGTCCAACACTACTCATAATTTCAAAATTATACCCTTTGAAGCCAAAATGACATTAAGAGAAACAGAAAGGATGGAAGAACTTAAAAATAAAAATTGTAACGCTTGAAAATATTAAACTTGCCTTCTGATAAAAATTAAGTGTGAGGTAAATTATTTTTTATGTTTGCAGAACTGTCAAATAATGTGCTGCTTCCTTAACGATTTAAGGAGACAGGGCTGGAGCATGTGGAGAGATCTGGAAGGTACACACAATGCCAAAGGAATGAGACTGACTTCAACTTATTCAGATTCTCTTAGCTGAGCACCTCTCCTCTGAACTCTTACTTTGATAAGCATCATGGAGGCTAGGAAAAGAAAAAGACTAAGCCTCCAAAGAGCTTATGTGCCCACCGAGGAGAGGAGAGACATTGAAATTTTTTAAAATAGTTAAACAAAACTATCTTTTATTAAATGCCCAAATAAAAGTACTGGTAGGTACTGTGGGGGCCGGGGGTTAGTGCAGGAAGAAGACATCAACATGGGTCAGCATAGCTGAGGAGGCTCCATGTAAAAGTTCCAACTTCAGCTTCTTAAAGACCGAGTCTCAATTTGGAAGGTCTGAAGGAAGCCAGAGGGTGTTTACAACAGGGAGGCTTCTCAAACAGCAGCTTAAAGGTTGAAACAAGTATAACATGGGGGAAGGACGGCTGATGTCTCGAGTGGCCCAGCCAAAGGCCTGGGCTGCGGGCCTCCCTCATTCCAAGGACATGGAAAACATCCATCTTGTTCCTTCTCCCCCATGGTTTCTCGGGGCCAGCTTCATTAAGGGTCCCTCAGGACTCAGAACTCTGAGCTTCCCAGTGTCCTCCTCTCACCAGGCTTGCTCCACTAGACCCAAACAGGACTCTACTAGGTTTATCAGCACAAGTGACAAATTTCCTTCCCCCTGCCCCAAGGACAGTGCTTGCTTTCAGAACCCATCAAACTAGTTAGAACTGAAAGTTCTCCTTCACATTCCTACACAGCACCTCTGCACTACCCTAAAACCAGTGATTCTCAAGCAGGGGCCACTCTGACCCGACTTTGAGGCCAGGGATGCTGCCACACATCCTTCCATACATGGCAATGCCCCCCACCACAAAGAATGTTCTGACCTAACATGTCCATAGTGATGAGGTTGAGATGGAATGAATATAAACATTGGTGATATTTTTCTGAACAAATTTATTTTAACAAGATGGAGAACTTGACGTTTTCTTTCCATTAACTTCACCGGGACCTATCCACTTGCAACTTACCCCAAATTCCAAAGTGCTCCCCAGAGCAAAATTGCCTAATCCAGGCAACCCTGACTATTTTCTCCACCCTGCAGCAACAACAACAAAAACAAACATCCCACCATGAGAGAGCTACACAGAGGGCAGAGCCTCAATGCCTGGGAAATGGACTCTCCATCCCTACAAATGAAACACTCGCACCTCAACCCAAAAGCCAGCAATTTTTTTTTTTAAATCTTTTGTGTCCTTCCAAATCTAGACACACTTTAAAGCACTTACATTTTAATAGGGAGGAACTTCATTATCCAAATATTTTCCCTTTGAGTACTTTCAGTTGGGGATTTGCATAGGGAACAATGGCCATTGTACTCTAAAATATTCACAAGTTTTAATAGAAAACTAGTTCCCAGTCAAACATCCCTTCCAGTGGCATCCATCCCTGACACTTGTATCAACAGTTTAAGCCTAGACTGTGATCAAATATTATATAAGTCCAGAGCACAACTCAACTGCAAAGAAACTGAAACTTCTGCAAAATATGTGGGGCTTCATCAGCTCAGTTGAAAATGACAGAAAAACACTCAAATTATATGCACAGTCATAGATCCTGCATTCTGAGACAAGTGAACAAACAAAATTCAAGGGGATAACAAAATTTTATGAGACATTTAAGTGTTGAAAGATTTAAAAAGACTCTTTAAAAAAATTGATAAAGTCCTACTTTGGGAAAAAAAACAACTTTTATGATTACAAAATAAAAGCAAACAGGAAGTAACAGATATACTGTGCCAGCATGTAATTCTATGAGAGAATTTACAGAGAAAATTAATATTTGAATTTTTTGTTCTGATTAAATTATACTAGCAATTATACAATCACATGTATATAAATTTTGCACATACACACACACACATACTTTTTAAATTTTCTTTTTTAGTTGTAGTTGGACACAATACCTTTATTTATTTATTTTCATGTGGTGCTGAGGATTGAACCCAGCGCCTCGCACGTGCTAGGCCAGCACTCTACCACTGAGCCACAACCCCAGCCCGTACATACATACTTTTTTTAAAACTTCAGTCTTCAAGATTAAATGACCAACTTTTTCCCCAACATTTACTATTACAGGCTGCTTTCCAATTCAGTTGATTCACTTAGGTGGTCCTTTACCTGCACTAATGATTTTGATACCACAGACCACCCCCTGAAAATCCTGACCTCTTGAGATGAAAGTAGAGCTACTAAATAGGCAGAATGTCTTTCCCAGTGTCACCTCAGTGCCTAAGCTGACAATATGAGTTCTTCATTACCTTTGTTCATTAGAGACCCCACTTCCATCTGACAACCACAACTAACTCCCAAAAAGTGGGGACTACAAGATATAAAGAAAGCTGAGCATACCAACAAAGGCCCCCCAGATTCCGTCACTCTCAGAACAAAGTCCCAACCCCTCACCTGCGCTCACCAGGCCCTGACCGCCCTGACTCCTGCGGCCTCTTCACCCTCATCTGCCATCTCTCTTCATCAGTCTGTAACCAGCCACTCCATGTCCACCCTGGTCCTGGAACCTGCCAAGACTTTTCATATGCCACGGCTTTTGCCTGATAGTCCTCTGTCTGCAATGCGCTTCCCAAGGACTTTCCATCCTGATCCACAAGTCTCTGCAAATCCCCTCCCAAGATGACCTTTCTTACCAGCCTATTTTAAGCACCCCCAGAGGTACTCCAATGTGTAGAAAAAGTTTTTATTAAAGGGATAAACAAAAGAATGAATTACTCTGCTGTCAGACAGGGGAGGGAGGGAGGGAGGACTGATAGATGAGTTCATGGATGGACAGCTGGACAGACAGAAGGCAGGAGAGAGCTAGCCCTGGCAGGAGTTAGCCAATATCTGCTGTCAATAGCCATTATCCCCTATGGCCATTTTCCAAGCAATTGTTTCTCTCCCTTGGATCATTTGAGACCGAATCAGTGAATCCAGAGCTAGGCAGGGAAGAGCCAGATTAAGGTCACTGCACTAACCCCCAGGGACAGCTCCCCATCATCCATTTTCTCATGCTTTGTGTCAAGTCTTATTTCCAGCCCCTCCAGTGGCCAGGCGTCTATTACCTCCCCATGGACGCATCCTCACACTCTCCCCATTGTGAAATTTGTCCTGATTTTCCCAGCCTAAATTCCTCTCTGCTTAACTTCACCCCATTACTCACAGCTACCTCCCTCTGGACCACAGCGAACGACAACTCTGCGGAACTCACTTTCTCTTCCTGGCTTCCCACAACTTCCCAGTCCAGGTCCCTATTCCTTGAGGAAATACCATGACATGAGACTCACGCAATAAGAGTTTACACAAATGTTCTGAATTAGAACTTGGTCTTCACCACCAGCCCCACCACACCCACCCTTCGTTCTCATCCATCATTCCCTCACCCCTTCCCACCTCCCCAGCCTCCAGCAGGCCCAATGGGCTCCTATTTTTCTAATATGCAGTTCTTTCAAAAAAGAGTCCTATGTTTAAATGTACACAGACTATTTCTGGAAGGCTACACAAGAAGCCATTAACGGCAGTGACTTCTGGGGAAGAAAGAGCTATGAGAGAAATGACTAACTTTCTTCTATACCTTTTTGTGCTGTTTGAATGTTTAATGGTGGACCATATTTTTAAGTGGTGGTAGAACACACATTAACATAAAATTTACCATCATATCCCACTTTTAAGTCGGTATTTTAGTGACAATAAGTACATTTACATTATTGTACAATGATCACCACTTTATATGTAAAACTTTTTCAATGAAAAATATACACGTTAAATTTTTAAAAGCATCTTCCCTGATCAAGTGTAACACAAGACAAAGAGAAACAGGGTGGTATGCCCAAGCAATAGAAAACAAATTTCCATGTTCCTTGGCCATTTTTGTTATGTTAAAAACTTCAAGGGGCTGAGGTTGTGGCTCAGTGGTAGAAGGTTCGCCTAGCATGTGCGAGGCACTGGGTTTGATCCTCAGCACCACATAAAACTAAATAAAAAAAATAAAGGTATTGTGTCCTACTACAACTAAAAAAAAATTTAAAAACCTCAAAACATGGGACAGCACTCAATAAATAAATAAAAAAATTTAAGGGAGAAAAGGAATGAAATACAAATAAATAAATAAATTCAGCTTTACACCCAGTCCTCTCTGGCATCCTTCTAATAATGATGAACCCAAAATAAGTACATGTGTTTGCATTCAAGTATAGAGAAGAGACATCTTAACAAAACAGAATTATGGTGATCACAGCAGTTTGTGAAAAAAATTATTAGCTTTATTAACATGAAAGTGGTTTGAATAGGAGTCTTCCAGCTGTTAAATCTGATCATCAGAACACTGCCAATTTTCTCGGCCACATAGTCTTTTTGTGCAGTGCAGAATGTGTTGCAATTAAGGGATTTTCTCACTTCTTAATAATTCTCATATCTGGAGGGCTTTTTACTTTTATTCATTTATTTATTTATGTTGTAAATAGCAATCCAAGTAATGGTACCATACTGGCTTCTTTGCTATAATTTCATGACTTGTGGAAGTGGTAGCAACAGCCACTTCCTGTGAGGATGGTGATTTCGTGCCTGTCTGTGGTAGCTGCACTTTGGGCAGCATCCCCACTTTGGTTAAGCATCCCCTGTCTGACAGCATAAAGGCTGCAACAAACCTCAGATTGTAATTTCTGAAATCAAAACACTCCCATAAGTCCCACACATTTCATAGGATATGTTCACTTTGCCTGTCCCTGATGGGTTCCAGCTCCTGTTAAGTCTGACTCCTCCTTGAACTCAATGTTCTTTCAACAGTGATAACTCAGTTTTGAAATTGCAGGCTCTGGCTGATTCAAGGAAAGCTAGTTTTCTGAAACAGGGTACATCTGGGGGACTTGTTGTGGTTGGTTATTCAAAAAACCCTAGATCATTTTTTATTTGGGAATTCAGAATTATCCCACATATTTATTCCAATTCTTTCTCTTTCACACACACAGATTTACACACACAATCACACAGTTGCTTTTTATATTAAAGAACCTCGAAGAGCCACCTAGCTATTGGAGTCAGGTATTATGACGTGACATACAGTCATCTCTTGTAGGTAGAGAAAGACTAATTCAACAGAAGCTGAGACTAAGCACCACATTCAGAGAAAAGGCACAAAGAGAAATACCTACATGTCTAACTCTAGCTGGAGACTCTGCAAATGGCACATGAACTAAAGTGGAAAATAACAGCATGGTATAGATGATAAAATACTAGAGTAGGATCTGGATATTACATCCAAATCCCAACTTCAGTGTTTACCATCTAGATGTCTTTACTTAAGTAAGTTACAACCTGGTATACCCTTACCCATAAAATGGAATGATTATAATTCATCTCATATACAGGTTTTTATGGGAATAAAATAGACAATGCACAGCAGAGAAATTACAAAGGTTATTTGTACAATAATCTATTCCATTTCTTTCCTATAGAGGTTCCTCCTATAAAGTACACCAATGAGTGAACATGGGCTGCCCGATATTGACGCCAACCCAACTTCTGGGATGGGTGAGACGTGGATACCAGGGCCATCAGGGGCTGTAAGATTCCTATTGCTGCTGTAACAAACAACCAAATACTTGGTGGATTATATCAATAGATATTTATTCTCCCACAGTCTGGAAACCAGAAGTCTTACATATGAATCTCCAAGGCTCTAGAGGAATATCTGATCTTGGCTTCTTCCAGCTCCTCCTGCCTATGGGCACTCCTTGGCTTATAGCCACAGCACTCTAGTCTCTAAGGACAGCATCTTCACACGCACTCTATCTTCATATCACTTTCTCCTGCATGGGGATCAGATCTCTCTCTCTACTTCCTCATAGGGATACATGTGGTTACATTTGGACCTACCTGTATAATCCAGGGTAATTTACCATCTCAAAATCCTTAGCTTTATCACATATGTGAAGACATCACCATATAAGGTAACATTTGTAGGTTCCAGGGATAAGGACTTGACATCTTATAACAGGGATAAGGGATAGGTAGGGGTACCACAGGCACCAAAGACAGAAAATATAAATAGATCAGGAGAAGACCCTACTCAAATAATTTTTTAAAAATTCCAAGTGCCCCTGGAAGTAGAAATTACATGAAGTTTTTATCTTAATTTATACTGGCGGATGAATGACTTCCTGAATCATTAAATGGACATGAACTGGGTTTGGTGGGGGTAGAGGGTGGAATGGAATGGTGAGACTTCCAGGGTATGTTTGCAAGTAGATAGGAGGCATTAGAAAGCATGCAATCCCTAGAGAGGGCTTGGAAGGAGCACAAAGACATTCCTCTCATTTCACATCTGAGCTGAGAACTGTCCCCATATACAGGCCACAAGGGCAATGAGAAGCTCATTCTCTCACTTCTTAACAACTGCTCTCTGAACATACAGTACATACCAAGCACTGCCCAGGCACTGGGGAGAAAACAGCAGGCTAATCAGATGGCAATGTTCCTCTCCTAAGGATGCATCCTAGTGAGGGCTAAGTCAGTTCATGGAGGCAGCAGTTAGAGAGGACCTACTCTGTGTCCAATACTTAGGTGGACAAGACAAAATCAATTCCAACAGCAAACTCACTCGGCAAAAGTCAGCCAGTGATATTTCCAAGACAGTGGCCTATATCCACCCAATCCTCCAAATGACCTGTCCTGCAGTACAGAAGTCTAGAGCACTTGAGACAAGCCACCCCTCTGTGGGATCACTTTTTAGGAGATGGCACACTACCGAGAACCTCCGTCCTCCACCGCCTCCTCACATCACGGATTCGGAAAGCTCCTCCTGTCTATCTGATTGCATGCTCCAAGCTTCCCACAGGAGGGTTGCATGATTAAGTGGCATTCAATCTTCTCTGCTGGGTGATGTCAGGCTCCACAGCATCACCACTCAGAATGGGCATCCCAGTGGCTGGAGGGGGAGTAACTCTGAGTAAAGAATGGGGATGAAGAAAAGAGGGGAAGGTGGCTCCTTTTCATTCTGCATGTGAGCTTCTCTGGGTCCCATAAATTCCTCTGCCCTGTATATTTCACTCAGCTGTCTAAATGAGGTTTGCTCATATAGCCACCACAGTGCCGAATCAATCATGCCCTTCTGCACAGAATGTTAATTGTGTGCCTCTCAAAAAAAAAAAAAAAAAAGGAGCATGCTGCAGAGGCCTTGGAGAAAATTTGAAACCAATTTTGGGGAATTTACAATATTTTAAAATTACCATGTGAAGTAAATAGTTGCAAACATGGGAGTGATCAAGCTGCAATCCAGGTGCCTTTTTCAAGGCTGTGGAGAGAAATATGAAGAGAGCTCTTCACACTTTTATCAATTCTTCCACCCCACACTTCCAGAGCCAGTCAATGAGCTGCCTGGCTAAAGAAGTCCTGAGCATTCCCGGGAACTAGTGTTCTCAGTTAACTGCAAAAACAGTCCATTCAAATTAACCTGGGCTGCAAGGCCTCCTTTGTATCTGGCTGGGGTTGGCTCATCCCAGAAGTAAGAAAAGAAAAGAAAAACAACTAACAAAGAGCCTCATCCTCTTCCTATTACTTATACCCAAAAACTGCAAATGGATGAGGCTGGCTAATGCTGAAATTAAATTAAGTACATGAGTGGCGACAGAAGACTTGTCTGAGTTACCGTGTAGTGCCTGGGATCCAAGGTGTCTATTTTAGGTAATCTTAAAGGTTTTTATTCTACAGAGATCACATTATTAAATTACAGAAATGCTTTGAACAGATACACACAAATACATGCATGCACACGTGTGCGCATACACACACACACACACACACACATTTCTATAGGGATGGCAAAGAGCTGACTCCACAGTCAGAGCCTTCAAGGATCCCATTGTTTCCTAAGGGACAGGATGGACACAGTGACAACCAGATTGCCTTCCACCACCAATTTTGGGAACATGTGAAAAATACGGTTTGCAGCTTGCTGGTATGTGGTCCGAGATGACTCATAAATCTTCCTTTATCTCCTTCGTGGTGTTAGCAGAAAAGGATGAGTTGCTTTTTTCCATCTCATTCTCCCGTCTATCTGTCTGTTAGCCGTGCCCTTGAGCAAAGATTACTGATGCCCTGCCTTTGATATATGACACATCACCCACAGCAGCTTTTCATCAAGTGAATTAACCTGGAAAAATGCAAACCCACCTGCCAGTTGCTTCCAAACTTTGCACAATTCCTTTGTGTACTTCCTCTATAACATGCATCAGGCAGGAGGGTAGCAAGGGCAAGCTAAAGAAATGTGGAAAATTAAGAGAATCTAAACTGGGTCCTCTATGAAATAACTCACTCCCTGGGAATAGGCTGCTTTGCATAGTGACTCTCAGAAGGAGCTGCAATGAAACACCCCTGCTCAGCCATGGTGTAAAATGCTTTGCACCTCCTGTCTCTTCCCCCAGTCATTTACACTATGTGGCTGGAGTAATGACAAGAGCCTTGGCAGCCGTTGATGACATGGTTATAGAAACTATTTGGTGACTTCCAATCAATAATCTAGATGGGCTGGGGAGAAGCCTAGAGCAGGAAGGAGTAGGCAGACAGGAGAAAGGGAGAGGGAGAGAGTAAGAGGCTAAGACAGGGAGGAGGGAAAACTGAAGGAGCAAGAGCAAGAAGTAAACCTGAACTTGGACTATTCTGCCGGACCCCCCCCCATCACCCCCACAATTGGGGCTCCATGCAACCAGATTCACCAGAGCAGTTCCTGAAGCCTCCCAAATATCAGGGAAGAGTAAACAAAGACCACATGCTTGACACTTTGAAGGGACACTTGGTCTGAGTGCTCAAGCGGGAAGGCACCCTGGGAACTGTCAGTCTTCACCCCTGAGTCCTTCAGCAAGAGAGCCACGGACCCACCTGAGATCATTCAGCTAACTAAGGTGAGGATAGGACTGGAAACCACGTTCCTAGCTCCAGGGTGCCTTCCAGTACAAATACTACCTCTCCCCAGTCAGGCTTAGGACTTCCTCCTATCATTCCCCCATCAATTTTCTTGTATTTTTAATTATTTATTTTTTACTGATTTGAAATAGACAGAATTCATTGCACGGGCGAAGTAAGAAAGCTTTTTACGCCAGAACAAAGCGAGACTCTGTATCTCTTGTTTACCCAAGTAGTAAAACTGTTTTGCCTCCATATCATCCTTGATTCTGATAATAAAGCAGTTATTCTTTTCAAGGTGACGTGTCTACTGTGTCTGATTCCTTGAAGGCTTGTGATGAGAGAGATCTTCCTGTAATTTATTCTTTAAAAAATGAAAATCCAAAGAACTCAAACTATCAATCATAATTATCTTGCCCATACTCTAATTTTAAGGGAACATTGCAAAGGCTTGTTTTGTGTTTTTATTTTTTAAAGGACATTATTTTAAATCTTTTGTAGGGTATCCTGGGCTTAGTATACATGCAGTCCTATCTTTACTCTGACATCTACATTTCTGGCCAACCGGGAACAGATTGTTCAAAATGATTCTGAAATCTTTCATTGTCAAGAAAAGACTAAATTTTATCATTCACTTCACTTTCTAAAGAAACAAAAGATATTACTGGATTTTAGAAAAAGTTTTCACAAATAAAACTTGAAATGAAAGTGGTGTCTTGTAGGCTTCGGTTAGTCAGAAAATTAAATTGTTCAAGACACTCTGTTCCCCGAACATTCTAGCTAAATTTGAAAGTAGAAATGAGAAAAGGATAATACAGTCAGGCCCATTGGCTGATTAAAATATAACAGGTCTCAATTCCCCCAGGGAGTCAAGTTTCTTCCTCAGTAGGAGAAAAATGAAATTTCCCTTTATTCTGACCAATCTAATAGTTGCCCACAACATGGTGACCACTGGCAGAGAGTGTCAGAAAGTGGGTTAACAGATTACACTGGAGTTTCTGATAAACTTGATGAACTGACAGATCATTATCAATAAAATAATAAATAACATTTATGGAGGGCCTACTATTAGAACAAGGATTCCAAAAACTTCATCTGTGTTGTATCCTTAGAGGTCCCTCCAACCTCATAAGATGGACACTATTATTATCCCTATTTTGCAGATAAACAGACTGTGGTTCAGAGAGGTTAAGTACCTCACCCAAGGATGTTTACCTGATAAGATTCAAACCTATGTGATCTGTCCAAAGTCCACAGCAGTTTACAAGGTGAATCAGGTCCAGGTTTGTTGTGTTGGGCCTGGGCCACCATCTTCATCTCCAGAAAAAATAAAATGTGGTTCTGAAATCCAGCTCAAGGTCAGAAAATGACAAAGCCCTAGCCCCAGTAATTGTGCTCGACTCACCTGCCTCTCATTTAGGGGTAGAGGGAGATAAAATAAAACCCTTCAAATCCTTCAAAAAGTTATACCAAAACTTCAAGAAATTTTTTTGTATCTTTCTGAGGCAACACCTTCCTAACACACCTTCTTCTCAGATATCCCTCTTTTTTTAATTGTGGCTAAACATTCATTTCATAAAATTTACCATTTTAACCATTTTTAAGAGTATGATTCGCTGGTATTAACCACATTCGTGTTGTTGTACAATCATCACCATCATCTATTCCCAGAAATTTTCCATCATCCCAAGCAGAAACTGCATCCATTGAACAATAACTCCCATCCCAACCTCTAGCAACATCTACTCTGCTTTCTGTCTCTATTGAATTTGCCTCTTCCAGATAACTCATATAAGTAGAATCATTCAGAACTTTCCTTTTGTAACCAGTTTATTTCATTTACCATAATATGCTCAAAGATCATTCATATAGTGACAGGTATCAGAATTTCATTTCTTTTTAAGGCTGGATAATATATTACATAGCACATATACACCATATCATGTTTATCCACACGTCTTTCTTTTTCTGCCTGGGTGATTTTTTTTTAATTTTAAATTTATTTATGTATTCTAATTTGTTATACATGACAGCAGAATGCATTTCAATTCATAGTACACATATAGAGTACAATTTTTCATGTCTCTGGTTGTATACAAAGTAGAGTCACATCATTCGTTGACTTCATACATGTACTTAAGGTAATGATGTCCATCTCATTCCACCATCTTTCCTACCCCCATTCCCCCTCCCTTCCACTCTCTCCCCTTTCTCCTATCTAAAGTCATCCATTCCTCCCATACTCTACCCTCCCCCATCCCCATTATGGAGCAGCATCCATATATCAGCGAAAATATTTGGCCTTTGGTTTTTTGGGATTGGCCTAGTTCACTTAACATAATAATCTCCAACTCCATCCATTTACTTGCAAATGCCATGATTTTATTCTCTTTTAATGCTTAGTAATATTCCATTGTGTAGATATACCACAGTTTCTTTATCCATTCATCTACTGAAGGGCATACAGGATGGTCCCACAGTTTAGCTATTGTGAATTGTGCTGCTACAAACATTGATGTGGGTGCACCACCATAGTACGCTGTTTATAAGTCCTTTGGGTATAAACTGAGGAGTGGAATAGCTGGATCAAATGGTGGCTCCATTCTAAGTTTTCCAAGGAATCGCCATACTGTTCTCCATATTGATTGCACCAATTTGCAGTCCCAGCAATGTGTGAGTGTGCATTTTTCCCCATATCCTCACCAACACTTATTATTGTTTGTATTCTTAATAGCTTCCATTCTTACTGGAGTGAGATGAAATCTTAAAGTAGTTTTGATTTGCATTTCTCTAATTGATAGAGATGTTGAACACTTTTTCATATATTTGTTGATTGACTACATATCATTTTCTGAGAATTGTCTATTCAGTTCTTTAGTCCATTTGTTGAATGGGTTATTTGTTTCTTTGGTGTTAAGTTTTCTGAGTTCTTTATATATCCTCAAGATTACTACTCTATCTGACGTGCATGTGGTAAAAATTTGTTCCCAAAATGTACGCTTTCTATTTACCTCACTGATTGTTTCTTTTGCTGAGAAGCAGCTTTCCAGTTTGAATCCATCCAGTTTATTGATTCTTGATTTTAATTCTTGTACTATAGAAGCCTTATTAAGGAAGTCAGGCAGGGTCTAATCCAACATGATGAAGATTTGGGCCTACTTTTTCTTCTATTAGGCATAGGGTCTCTGGTTTAATTCCTAGGTCCTTGATTCACTTTGAGTTGAATTTTGTGCATGGTGAGAGATGGGGGCTTAATTTCATTTTGCTGCATGTGGATTTCTAGTTTTCCCAGCATCATTTGTTGAAGAGATTATATTTTCTCCAATATATGTTTTTGGTGCCTTTGTCTAGTATAAGATAACTGTATTTATATGGGTTTGTCTCTGTGTCCTCTATTCTGTACTATTAGTCTACAAGTCTATTTGGATGTCAAAACCATGCCATTTTTGTTACTATTGCTCTGTAGTATAGTTTAAGGTCTGGTATAGTGATGCTACCTGCTTCACTCTTCTTGCTAAGGATTGATTTGGCTATTTGGGGTATCTTATTTTTTTCAAATGAATTTCATGATTGCTTTCTCTATTTCTATGAGGATTGTCATTGGGATTTTGATTGGAATTGCATTAAATCTGTATAGTGCTTTTGGTAGTATGGTCATTTTGACAATATTAATTCTGCCTATCCAAGAACAAGGGAAAGCTTTCCAACTTCTAAGGTCTTCTTTAATTTCTTTCTCTGATGTTCTATAGCTTTCATTATAGAGGTCTTTCACTTCTTTCATTAAGTTGATTCCCAAATATTTTACCTTTTTTTTTTTGAGGCTATTGTAAATGGGGTAGTTTTCCTAGTTTCTCTTTCAGAGGATTTGTCACTGATATACAAAAAATGCCTTTGATTTAAGTGTTGATTTTATATCCTGCTACTTTGCTGAATTCATTTATTAGTTCTAGAAATTTTCTAGTGGAATTTTTTGGGTCCTCTAGGTATAGAATCATGTCATCAGCAAATAGTGATAGTTTCAGTTCTTTTCCTATCCATATTCCTTTAATTTCTTTCATCTTATTGTTCTGGCTAGAGTTTCAAGAACTATGTTAAATAGAAGTGGTGAAATAGGGTATCCCTGTCATGTTCCAGTTTTTAGAGGGAATGCTTTCAATTTTTCTCCATTTAGAATGATGTTGGCATAGATAGCTTTCACAATATTGAGATATATTCATATTATCCCTAGTTTTTCTAGTTTTTTGAACATGAAGGAGTGCTATATTTTGTAGAATGCTTTCTCTGCATCTATTTAGATGATCATAAGGTTCTTATCTTTAAGTCTATTGGTATGATGAATTACATTTATTGATTTCTGTATGTTGAACCAACCTTGCATCCCTGGGATAAACCTCACTTGACCGTGATGCACTATCTTTTTGATATGATTTTGTATTCGATTTGCCAGAATTTTAATGAGAATTCTGCATCTATGTTCATTAGAGATATTAGTCTGAAGTTTTCTTTCCTTGATGTGTCTTTGTCTGATTTTGGGTCAGGGTGATATTGGCCTCACAGAATGAGTTTAGAAGTGTGCCCTCTTTTTCTACTTCATGAAATAATCTGAGAGTATTGGTATTAGTTTTTCTTTGAAGATCTTGTAGAACTTAGCTGTGTATCCATCTAGTTCTGGGCATTTCTTGGTTGGTAGGCTTCTGATGGCATCTTCTATCTCATTGCTTGAAATTGATCTGTTTAACTAGTATATATCATCCTGATTCAGTTTGGGCAAATCATATGACTCTAGAAATTTGTTGATGCCTTTGGTATTTCCTACTTTATTGGAGTACAAATTTTCAAAATAATTTCTAATTATCTTCTGTATTTCTGTAGTGTCCATTATGATACTTCCTTTTTCATCATGGATTTCAGTAATTTGAGTTTTCTCTCTCCTTCTCTTCATTAGCATGGCTAAGTGTTTATCAATTTTATTTATTTTTTCAAAGAACCAACTTTTTGTTTTGTCAATTTTTTCAATTGTTTCTTTTGTTTCAATTTCATTAATTTCAGCTCTGATTTTAATTATTTCCTGTCTTCTACTACTTTTGGTGTTGGTTTGTTGTTATTCTTTTTCTAGGAATTTGAGATGTAATGTTAGGTCATTTATTTGTTGACTTTTTCTTCTTTTAAGTCATAAATTCCATGCAATGAACTTTCCTCTTAGTAGTGCCTTTGTAGTATCCCAGAGATCTTGATATGTTCTATCAGTGTTCTCATTTACCTCTAAGAATTTTTTAATCTCCTCTTTGATGTCTTCTGCAATCCATTGTTTATTCAATGCATATTATTTAGTCTCCAGATGTTGGAGTAGCTTCTCTTTTTTATTTTATCATTGATTTCTAATTTCATTCCATTGCAATCTGATAGAATGCAGGGTTGTATCTCTACTTTTTTGTATTTTCTAAGAGTTGCTTTGTGGCATAACACATGGCCTATTTTAGAGAAGGATCTGTGTGTTGTTGAGAAGAAAGTGTATTCTCTCGTGTCAGTAAAGTCTAAGTTATTGATTATATTATTGAGTTCTACAGTTTGTTTAGCTTTTGTTTGGAAGACCTATCTAATAATGAGAGATGTGGGTGAAAGTCACCCAGAATTATTGTTTTGTAGTCTATTTGACTCTTGAACTTGAGAAGAGTTTGTTTGATGATCATAGATGCCTCATTGTTTGGGGCATATATATTCACAATTGTTATGTCTTGTTGATGTATGGTTCCCTTAAGCAGTATGAAATGTCCTTCTTTATCCCTTTTGATTAACTTTGGCTTGAAGTCTACTGTATTTGATATGAAGATGAAAACCGCTGCTTGTTTCCACAGTCCATGTGAGTGGTATGTTTCTTCCCAACCTTTCACCTTAAGTCTGTGGATATCTTTTCCTATGAGATGAGTCTTTTGAAGGCAGCATATTGTTGGGTATTTTTTTTTTATCCAGTCTGCCAGTCTATGTCTTTTGATTGGTGAGTTTAATGACATTTAGGTTATTATTGAGACATAATTCGTACTCCCAATCATTTTTGTCCATTTTTGGTATTTAACTTGACTTGGTTTTTCCTTTGATCAGTTTTTCCTTTAGTGCAATATCTCCCTTTGCTGATTTTTTATTATTGTTTTTCATTTTCTCCTCATGGAATATTTTACCAAGGATGTTCTGTAGTGCAAGCTTTGTAGTTGTAAATTCTTTTAACTTTTATTTATCAAGGAAGGTTTTGTTTTGTCACCAAATCTAAAGCTTAATTTTGCTGGATATAAGATTCCTGGTTGGCAACCATTTTTGTCCAGAGCTTGGTATATGTTGTTCCAGGATCTTCTAGCTTCAGGGTCTGGGTTGAAAAATCTGTAGATATCCTAATTTGTATCCCCCTATATGTAATCTGATTCCTTTCTCTTGTGGCTTTTAAAATTCTCTCTGTATTCAGTACGCTAGGCATTTTCATTATAATGTTCCTTGGTACTGATCTGTTGTGATTTTGTACATTTGATGTTCTATAAGCCTCTTGTATTTGGTTTTCCAATTCATTCTTCATGTTTGGAAATTTTTCTGATATTATTTGATTGAAAAAATTGTTCATTTCTTTGGTTTGTAACTCTATGCCTTCCTCTACCCTGATAATTATTAAAATTGGTCTTTTTATGTTATCCTGTAATTCTTGAATATTCTGCTCACAGTTTCTTACCATCTTCACTGTGTGGTCAACTTTATTTTCAAGATTATATATTTTGTCTTCATTGCCTAAGGTTCTGTCTTCCAGTGATCTAATCTGTTGGTGTACTTTCTATTGAGTTTTTATTTTTTTTTATTATATTGTATTATATTGTAATTATTCTTTCATTTCAAGGATTTCTATTTGGTTTTTTCATAACCTCTATCACCTTATTGAAGGAATCTTTTGCTTTCTTCCTATTTTTGTTTATGTAGCTCTTTATCAAAATGATCTTTTGCTGCCTGTATTTATTCTCTTATATCATTCTTTAATTCAGAGAACATTTTAATTATGTACATTCTAAACTCCTTCTCTGTCATTTTGTTGTTGTTGTTGTGCTAGCCATGGATTCTAATAATGTAGTATCTTGGTTTGTTGGGGACACTTTCTTCCCTTATTTTTTCATGTTGTTTGGGTGTCTTTCCTTCTAGCACTGCAGATCCAAGGTGTTACTGTTTTTACCCTATAGGCTTATAGTGTTCCTGAAGGGTGCCAATACCTCTCCTTTAAGAAAGAGAACAATATTAACAGATTCCAATATAAACCATACACAGCCTTAAACCAAATAGCTGCTATTAAAACATTTATGGTTTTGTAACAATATACAAAAATGGTGAGTTCAATTATTATCTACAATATAAACAGTAGGTTTGCAAAAGTGTATACAGTTTCTGATGGTGGACACAGAGAGAACCGAGAATGGTCAGTCGTGAGATGTTAAGGAGGTAGGAGGTGAGAATATAGAGTTATTAGATCTTAGGAAGTGTGAAAGAGGAATCTGAAGAAGTTGTCTAGTAGTAGGAGAAATGAGAGAAAGTAATTTTGGGGAGACAAGTAAGTGGGAAGACAATAGAGAGAGGGGAAAAAACATAAGTATTAATTTGGGGAGACAAGTAAGTGGGAAGACAATAGAGAGAGGGGAAAAAACATAAGTATTAAGAAAAATAAAAAATGTAAACATAGGAGATAAAAGAATATACAACACAACTGTAATATACTATTCAGACATCCCAGTCCTCAGTAGCCTAATTCATGAAAAGTACTTGGTTTCACAGATGTTAGAGATATGAGGACAGGAAAATAGAAAAGTAAAGAAAAGGAAAAAAGAAAAAGAAAAAAGGGAGAAAAAAATCTCAAAGGAAGATACAAGGATTGATTTTATTGGAGTTCAGAACCTTGTCTGCTTCGGTTCTCATCCAATAGGTGGGGTTGTCTGTTGTTTGCTGTTATCCACCCTCAGGATAGTGAAGGTTATTAGGGTGGGAGGGTTGGTCTTGGTGGGAGAACTCCTGGAGGTGGGGTACAGCACTTGCTGGTCCTGATGGGAGACTACACCCCAAGGATCTCCTTTGGGGCCTGCTCATGTGATGTGGATGTCTGGTCTTATCTCCTTGTATCACCTGTAGACCTCATAATTCCTGGTCTCTAATTTAGTCTCTAAACTGTATCTCACTCACCCTGTCCCTTTCTACTTCCCAGTCAAGAATCAATATCTCTATCTCTCTCTATCTCTCTCTCTCTCTCTCTCTCTGTCTTGTGGGCTGCACTCTGGAGGCTACACACCCCTGTGGAGAGCTGTTTTGTTTTGGTCAGTTCAGGACCAGGCTTTGCAAGCTATCGATTGGCCAGCTCTGCAAGCACTGTACCAGGTTAGAGGCTGTGTGTGTGTGGGGGGGGTTGTTGGGGACTATAGGTACCTTGATATTGCTTCTAGGCCCCAGACAGTGTTCCAGGCTGGGAGCTGCCTTAACTAAAGATGGCTACAAAGGTTTCCCAAGATGCAGGCAGCTACTTTTAGAGATGGGGGGTTGGGGGAGGGCTGGGCAGTAGCAGCATTGGGCAGCATGTTCAGAGATGCAGCTCTATGACGTGCACCATTGTTGTGGCTGGCTGCTGTCTCCAGACCTTGTGCGGTGTCCCCAGGTTCAGGCTATCACAGGTAGGGGACTACAGCAGTGGTTGCAGTGTCCCAAGATGGAGGCAAGTGGAGGAGCCTTATGTTGATAGATGGGGATCCACATGAGAGTAGCAGGTGGAGGTCTCGTGAAGGTGGGCAGCCAGGGGTCCTGTTTAGGTGCTGATGCTGGTGGTCCTGCATGGGTGAGTGGCCAGGAGTCCTGTGCTGACACTGAGGCCTAGGGACCTGCGCTGGAATGGCAGCTAGAATTCCTGCACGGGAGCAGCTGTCGGGAGTCCTCTAATAACTTGCAGAGAAACAGTATTCCTAATACTTGAATCCCAGGTCACAGAGCGACACAGAATACAGCCTCCCTCTAGCCTGCTGCCTTGGATCTCCAATACTGGATCTATCCACTCATCTCTTGATGGACATGGGCTGCTTCAACCTTTTGGCTATTGCAAATAGTGCCACTAGGAACATGGATGTACAAGCATCTGTTCAAGATCTGCTTTTGATTCTTTTGGATACATACACAGAAGTGAGGTGCTGGGTCATGTGTAATTCTATGTTTAACATTTTTTAAAAAATAATTATGAACACAACTTATTATAAACAGAACAAAATAAAAAAAATCTATGATTATAAGTTGATCAAAAGAAATTATTTCCATCTCTGCAAATATCACCTTCAGTATATCACTTGCTGTTTATTTTTATTTGTTCTAATCAATTATACATGACAGCATAATATATTTAACTTTTTGAAGAATGTTCCTTCAATTTTTGAAAATGGTTTGACTTGGAATGGAACCACCATTTGACCCAGTTATCCCATTTCTTGGCATATACCCAAAGGATTTAAAATCAGCATACCATATTGACACAGCCACATCAATGTTTATATCAGCTCAACTCACAATAGCTAAGCTATAGAACCAACCTAGGTGCCCTTCAACAGATGAATGGATAAAGAAAATGTGGTATAAATACACAACGGAATAGTAGTCAGCCTTAAAGAAGAATGAAATTATGGCATTTGCCAGTAAATGGATGTAACTGGAGACTATCATGCTAAGCGAGATAAGCCAATCCCAAAAAAACCAAAGGCCAAATGTTCTCTCTAATATGTGGATACTGACTCTCATTACTTAAGTGCATTCTGACTCACAATAAGTGGGGGTGGGGGAGGGAGAAAGGGAGGTTCATCATATTGGACAGGGGGAAGTTGGGAAGCAAGGAGAAATGGGAATGGGAAAGATAGTAGGATGAATTGGACAACTTTCCTATGTTCATATATGAATACATAACCAGTGTAACCCACATTATGTAAAACCACAAGAATGGGAAGTTATGCTCCATGTAGGTAAGATATGTCAAAACACATTCTACTGTCATGTATAACTAAAAAAAAAAAAAACAAGTAAAAACCTAAAAAAAAGAAAGAAAACCATTTAAATGTGTCTAAAGCAATGGTGAGTTCTCTGCAGTAAGAACCTTATGTATTCTTGGACCCTAGAGCCAAGAACAATAAGATTTCTCATGAAATTCTCAATAAATATTTCTTATAAATGCATAAATGAATCAAATCAAATTCTCCTGCCCTGGGATAAGAGGACAGCACATACTTGTGGAATCCCATCTCCCCACAAGTCTCCACTATGACTACTATGACTCGGGCTACACTACTTGTCCTTTCCCTGATTTTTCTCTCTTGCAAACACATACAAAAGCACATCTGCATGCCAAAGCACATCAAATTAATCCAAAGGCAGACATCAAAAGGGTTGAAAAGAAGTCAGTAAAAGATAAGCAATTTCACTGATGGATCCGAGGTCTTTATCTACCACCCTCACCCTTTTATACCCACCCTGTCTGTAGGAAGAATGAGAAAAAAAAAAAAAAACCACCAGAAGACACTCCTTTGAACTTTGCCCTTGCTGAGCTTTCCATTATAAAATATGGGGACAGAGGCCAGGAGGATGGTGGTGATGATGGAAGCCCTTGCTTCGCCACTATTCACATATCAATACCTCTTTTAGTTCATTAATTCATCAAGAGGGTATTTTTCAACACATTAAATTCCATTTCAAAAAAGAATGAGCTGACACAGTCAAATGCACATGACCAAAATACATAGTGGTCTTCCCCAGCTGCCCTTTCCAGCCACTCTCAACCCCATCGTGGGGATGCTGGCATCCATTACCCACCTAATTGGTAGCTCTGACTTAGGAAGGGGAAACTATAGCATGTCGTCTGGGCTTCTCATTACTTAAGTGCATTCTGACTTGCACTATATTAATGGGGCTCCAAATTTTAACTCCTGATGGCTTTCAATATGAATTTACACTTCTGTTCTCCTGGGGCCCACAAATCACTAAATTCTCACCTGTGGCGAGGATGGCCACAAGAGGGAATTGGTTTCACAGACAGAACATAGAGATGATACACGCACTGCACCTCCCCATAAGCAAATAGACGGAATTGTCTTTTCCCCCCTTTTCTACATTAAATTTTCAACTCTTTACTACATCTTTTAATGAAAGCAGTGACTGAAAAATATAAACATGGATACATAATTCCCAATGAATTGGTCTAAGTAGAACTTGTAAAAAACTGGATTAATGGTACAAAGCATGTACTTTGTAAAAATAGCCTGTAGAAAAAAGCATTAAGCAATTACAACTCCAGCTCTGAAGGCTCTAATATTATAGGGTAATATTTCCTTAATGTTAGACTTCATTAACCCTAAGATAATCTCTCATAAATTTTGCCGATTTTTTAAGGAGAAAAAAATAAATTATGTTTATTAAACTACTGAATATGTTTATGAAAACAAGACATAATCTAGTGCCATAAACTTCTTGTCTTTATCTGAATGATCAAGGAGCTCATAAATAAAATATCACATAACAAAGTGAGTGTTAAAATTCATTACTGTAATAGCTGTGTTCATGATCTATTTCATTAGCAATCCTCTCCTTGGATAAATGCGCTTCTTAGCCTACAAGAGGAAAGCCATTTACAAGACAAAATACTGAGCCGCTTTTTCTCATTTTCCCTTATCTCTTCTATTCCTAACTTTCTAAATTAATTCTTCTCTTAAATCTTATTGTTCCTTCCAGTGTAACTCACGGCACCATTAGAGAGAGCAGAGAGAAACAGAAGCCAAGAAATGGGTCTATGGAGTATAAGTTAATTAGGGATCTCAATGACTGGTGATGAGATTTGATGACACAGAGCCCCAAAGTGAATTTAGAAGCTTATCTTCTTAAAATATTTGAGAATAAAACACAAATAGAACTCTGAGAAATATTCAGTATATCAAGCAATCTGCACCAGCTTAATAACCAAACCCCATTTCCTGTTTAACTATATATCCCAGCACCACTGATTGAATCCATGTGCGGAATTTGCTAACCTCTATCTTCAGTGATTTTGCAGGTAATTTCACTTTTATAGATGTGTGTATATACAAACACTCAGTGAGAAAGGTGAGAGCTTTCCCGTGGGTTACCAGGAACAGACAGACACATATTGTATGGGCCTCTAAGCCCTCAGATGTAAATGCACCAGCTCCAACCACCAAGTGGACTTCTGGACTAAGGACAATCATGGCAGAGCAACAGTGACCCTGTGTCCCACTCTGGCAGTGTATTTAATCTTAATGCAACAGAGTCCTAGGATGCAGCATCCTCTACCCAGATAATAACCAGAGGATGCTGTTTATGATAATGGCAGAAATTAAAACAGAATTTTACAACCGCTGAGCTGAAAGAAAGCAAAAATCCCCACACGAATATTAAACAGTGTAAATAAAAAAGAATCTACTTGTTTTTATTCCAAACTACATACCAATTCATCTAGCACCAATTCAGTGTGGAGACCACATTCACAAATCTCTCCAAATTGTAGATAATAAAAGTCATAATTCAACTCCACAAACACACAAGGGATGCGGAGCAGTTGCAGGTTAGACACAGTGTAACTCCTGCCCTCTAGAAACCTCCATTTGGTGGTCTCTGACTCATATTCATCATATTGATGAACCCCATCCCGCCACATGAGACAAACTGTGGCAAACCCTTTAGCAGATCCATACATCATGAACACATTTTGTCCCTTCATCCCAGATGTGAAACACCCATAAAAATTTAAATTGAGTAAAGCATATACGACTTATGCTAACTCTGAAGTAATACTTGGATATTTATTATGTTTCTAGAAATTAAAAACTTAGGACTTAACAGGTTATGGGACTGAGTAACACTGACCAGGCTCGGAGCAGGGTTTAGGGATGACAGGACACGAGTAGGATCTTCAAGAACAGGTGAAATTTGGATTTTTTGAGAAGGGATTCCAGGAGGAAAGAATTTCATGGACAACGATCCTCACAGTGGACAAGAACCTGGGTGAGAGAACTTAGTTTCCAACTTTTCCAACATATCAGGCAACAGGACACAGGCCTATGTGGCCCTCCATGGGGGTTGGAAGTGCGCATGTGCAGAAGCAGCGAGCTCACCAGCAGCTCCTGGCGTCCCTACACCACTTCCCTTAAACTATGACTGACATGTGGTTCACAAGGTATTTCTGGTGGATCTTTCTCACAGGACTCTGAAAAATTATCTTCAAAGACAGATCTACCAACTTAGGTCTGAATGAAGCATTTGCTTTAAGTTAAAATAGCTAACCATAGGCACATTGGGCACTGTTCTGTGTACCATACACACCACCTTAACTCAGTGAATCCTCCAAACATTTCTACTATCATCCTCATCATACAGAAAAAGAAGTAAAAGCAGTTAAGTGACTTACCCAAGATCACATAACTAATACATATCAAGACTAGGATCAAAATGCAGTTGGACCACCGGCCCTGGTGGTGCACACCTGTATCCCCAGGGAATTGGGAGGCTGAGGTTAGAGCATCACAAGGTCAAAGCCAACCTCAGCAATTTAGCACCCTGTCTCAAAAAAGAAAAACTTAAAAGGGCTATGGATATAGCTTTATGGTAGAGCACCCCTGAGTACCAAAAAAATAAATTTAAAAATAATTCAGGTGGGCTGGTGGCAGAGCACCCACTCCTGATAGCCACATGTGGCAGAGATTACTGTGTGCTCACAAAATCCATGTCTGATATTTCCTGCGCATGCAGCTAGACTACACCTCCTGCCTCCCTACATTCAGCTGTGACCTGGCTGAGTTTCAGCCAATGGCACAAGGGACATGGTGCATGCCATCTCCAAACCTGGCCCATAAAATCTCCCACACAATTCTCCACATTCTGTCTTCCCCTGCATGCTGATGGGTGAAAAGCATCCAGCAGAGAACTCTGAGGCCTCTGATGATAAGGAAATGGGCTTAGAAGGATAGCAGAAAGCAACAGCAGGAAAGTTTGGGTCTCTGAGCCAGTGCAGGGAGCAGAGAGTCCCTCTACCCTAAATGCCAACTGGACTTCATGTAAAAAACGAATCTTATGTTAAGCCTCAGAAATTTTTCTTACTGCTGGGTGCAGTGGTGCATGCCTGTAATACCAGCGGCTCAGGAGGCTGAGACAGGAGGATCAGGAGTTCAAAGCCAGCCTCAGAAACAGCAAGGCACTAAGCAACTCACTGAGACCCTGTCTCTAAGTAAAATACAAAAAAAATAGGGCTGGAGATGTGGCTCAGTGGTTGAGTACCCCTGAGATCAATCCCTGGTAACCCACCCCCCGACACACACACACAAAGAAATGTTTCATACAGCAATTAGCCTACTCTGACTAAGCCATGCCTCCCAAACTATCCCACTGGCCTCATTCCCTAAATGACTGAAAAAGTGATTTCAGAGTCATTGTCAAGAACAAAATGATGAATACAAAGATCTTTACAACCAGTTGAACCACAGTCAGAATCCAAGTCCTCAATTTACTCTCATGTGACCCTGAGAAAGTTACTGAAAGTCTCTATTCCTTGGAGCCCAGACATTATGTCTATCCTAGAAGATTGCTGTGAGGATTTAAGAGAAATCATATATACATATGATATATTTATATATATCGTATATATCCATATATATTCATATATACATGTGATATGGATATATATGGGTGTATATATACATATGATATATTTATATATATCATATATATCCATATATATATACACCCATATATACATGTGATATGGATCTATATGGATATATACATATGATATGGATCTATATGGATATATATACATATAATATATTTATATATCATATATATCCATATACACATGTGATATGGATATATATAGGTGTATATGTGCCTTGAAAGAGAGAACTCCTTAGAATATGTGCACATGTATATACACACATTGATAGTTAGATGACTTAGAACAGAGGTGGGCATATTAGAAATCATTCAATAATTTTATTCTCATTATTATTGCTAATTAAGTCTCTCAAAAGTGAGCAATCAGGATTATCAGGATAATATTCAACTGCATAGAATAAAAATAACTCAAACCAAAAAACCAAAACATCAATGGTCTAAACTAGATAGAAATTTGTTTCTTTGTTACCTAAAATGTCCAAAGGCAGGCAGTCCTGGGCTGAAATGGGGACTCCAATAATTCATCAGAAACCAAGGTTCTCTCCAACTCTGTGCTCTGCCACCCCACATGAGGTCCTTGTCCTCGTCCTCATTGATCTAATCTAAAAGCTGGCATCCTGGCCATCACATCCAGCTCCAGGCAGCAGATTTCAAGGAAGCAAAAAAGAAAGGACACCCTATCCCTTTTACAAAGACTTTCTGGAAGTCCCAGCTAATACTTTCACTGAGCCACATGGCCATACCTTGCTCCCAGTTGCAAGGAAAGAGGGGGGTAGCATGGTACAGAGTTAGAACTAGGGATTTTGTCAGTGGGAGACTGGTGAGAATGGATATAGGAAGCAACTAGAGATCTCTGCCCCAACACAAGAATCAGCACAAGAAGGCAAGCCGCACTCCCCGTTCACAGCTCTGATTAACTTAAAACAAATATTTCATTCAAAGGCAAATGCCCAGTACATATCTTCTCCCTCTACAGTCTATTCTCCACACATTCCCAGACTGATGTATTAAAAATGCAAGCCAGGCCCCCACTTAAAACCCTCCAAAGGCTGCCTACTGCAAATTGAGTTAAGGAGTATGGATTTTATATGTAGCACAAGGTCCCAGCTGGACTGGCCCTGTGCAGCTCTCTGACCTCATCTCACATCATGGCTGCCTGATGTCCATCGCAGCGTCCGGCTGGTTTTTGCTGCTGCTGTGTTCCTTGAACACCCCAAGACTACACCTGCCCCGGCCTTCACCTTGTCTGCTTTCCTGACTTGAATCTTTCTGCTCCTTGGTCTTTGCCTTCACTAGCTCCTCCTTGTCACTCAGGATTTCAACACAAATTTCCTCTCAGAGCCCTCTCTAGTCCCCCAGTCATACTATGGTATATCACCCTACCTAACTCTTGGCCCACCACTCCCCACCACCTGACACTTTCTCGTCCATACATATGTCTCTTTCCTCATTAGAATATATATTGCATTAGAGTCGCATCCATCTTATTCACTCTTCAACAAACTTCCTCCAACCCCGCCCACTGGAGCTTCTCCTTGTCATCTAGGTAGACATTTATTCATCTAGCAAATATTTACTGAGAATCTGCTGTGTATCAGGTACAGTGACACAATGATAGGAGAGTGCCTCAACTGAACCCGTTTTTACTGCATAACTTGATCATACAAATCATGTTCTAAATAGGCTTCATTTGGGAGACCCTGAGCACAATAAGATTATGTTCAAAGAGTCCAGAAATGTACATTGCGTCTGCATCAACCATAGATGAAGACACAGAGAAGAGGTTGTTTTATGGCACTCTAAGACCACAAGGTGGACAATAGTCAAAGGAATACACGGAACTTTTCATGATGTCCAGGAAAGAGGCTTCACCTGGAAACGATCCACTATTTTCTTGTTTGTCCTTAAAAGATAGATTCATACCCACAGGTAAAATATCTCTAAATGCTCCAAACGGCATACAGGTAATCCATACAGCACAAGTCAGGAAAAGTTGCCTGGCTACCACCAATGGTTCCCATAGACCCTGGATTGGTGAGAGGATATAACAAAAACATGCAGAAGATACACAGCCAGGTGGTGACCAAGAAAGAGAGAAAGAAGAGTGGGAGAGAGGGGGAAATACTAGCTGGATGGAGCAAACAGAAGAGGGAGAAAGGAAGAAAAGCAAACCAAAGAAAGAACAGCCATTAAAAATGCTGAGTTGAAAATGTTTCAGATGGCCTTTGACATCTAATAAGTCATCTGTCTTTCTCAATACAGAAAAGTCATTACTTACTAGTGAACTAATACCAGCAACCGTGACAAGTAAAAACAACAAAGCCCATAAAAATATAAAAGTTCACCCCTTGCAGTTAGGCAAAAAAAAAAAAAAAAGAATGTATTCAATTTTTCAGATGAAAAACATTTGAACTGACTGAATTTATTGTAATGCAACTTGTATTCTATGTTGAGAAAATGAAAAGGGGGGAAAAAATGGCCACTGCCTCAGCCTGTCTTCAACTTTTCCTTGGAAAACAGACTACATTTTTTTTTTTTTTTTTGAGAGCATGAACTCTTCATAGAAACCGGTCATAAATATCAACATGGCACCCTGGCTACAGGCCATCAATTCTCGTCAGAGAGGCATGAATGAATAGCACCATCTGCCCTGCCCACAAGGACCCTATATAACCCCTTCCCGGAGGGTACAATCCAGGCCTAAAGTGCAGCATGAAGATTGCAGGCCAGAGAGAGGAAGCACCTGAGAGCCTTCTGGGTAACCAGGGCCATAGGAGGATTTCTCTGCCCTGAGAGGGGGCTGGAAGCATAAGCAAAGGGATAAAATCCAGGCAAAACAACAGCACAAGGATGTCATCAAGGGCAAGAGGCACCTTGCCTTCCCAGAGCCATAAATCACCATTCTAGACCTCATCTCTGATTCCTCTCTTTCCTTCCTTCCCACAGCCAATCCACCAGCAAATGCTGATGCTAGCTAAAAATATGGCCCAGATCTCTAAAACTTCTTTACATCCTTACTGCCAGCATCCTAGCCCACACCCTCACATCAATGCTGCAGGCTGCAGCCCCTTTCTTCTCCTGAACTCTCCTGGGGTCTCTGCAGATGCTGTTTCTCCTGCCCACACCCCTCCCCCGAGCCTCTCAGAGCAGCCCCTCACCATGTGGCTCTGTGCTCAAGCCCTTCAGAAGAGGCCTCCCCAACCACCTTATCAAAACCAGGCTGCTTCCTCCTAGCCACTAGCTATTCCTTCACTCTTGTATTAGAACTGTAGGAAATTACCTCAATTTTTTAATCTGTTGATTTATTCATCATCTGTCTCCCCTAAATAGACTATAAGCTGCCCAAGGGTGGGGTCTTCACCAGCCTTCTCCAGGGCTGTTTTCTAGCCCAAGTACCTGGCACACAGATATGCAGTAGCTGTGAGATGAATGAATAAATGAGGTCATGGCTTTGAGGGTTAATAAAGACAGGCCTCTTCAGATGACCTAACTCACATACTGATCTTACCCATGAAATGGAGGAAGAAAGTGAGCTCAAAAGTCATAGGTTCCACATAGCATGGTGCTCTTTTTTTGAATGAGACACAATCTCAGACCACTCCCAACAGCAAACTCCAAACCTGAGGAAGAGGAAACCTACACAACAGGAGAATCACAGAGGTAATGCGGTTGCCCATCAATGGGACCCATGATCTGAAAGTGGTTGGCATGACCCAATGCAGTCTGAAATTGGTCTCAGAATTGTGGGGCTGTGTTGAACATGGTGGCACACACCTGTAATCCCAGCAACTTGGGAGGCTGAGGCAGGAGAATCACAAGTTGAAGGCCACCCTGTCTCAAAAAAAAAAAAAAAAATTAGTAGAGGGCTGGGGGATGAGGCTCCGTGGTTGAGTGCCTCTGGGTTCAATCCCCAGTAAAAAAAAAAAAAAAAAGGGAAATGAAAAATTGTGGGAGTGAACAGATCCAAAGTGAACCCAGCAGCAAGAAACCCTTAAACAAAAAGCAGGTCAGAAGCAGCATACTGTTTTTACATGGGCTTCCACTAATGTGATCCTGGAGTACAAACCCTAACAAATGATTAGAGGGCAACATGAAAATACACCCAAGATTGGTTTCTGGACCTAGCTCTGTTTCTAACTCCCCCTGGTTCTTCTGCTTAACCTCTCTAGACTTCATTTAGGATTAAATCCACATGGCCTAAACTTGTGTCATTGGTGCACAGCTTCAAGACCTTACTGTACCCATGAATACCACATGCTCTATTTCCTGGATATTTTAATTTCAACAAATTTGTTTTTTAAAGTTACCTCATATCATCCCAGAATGAAAGTCAATATCATTTTCCCATGACCAGATAGAATCTTAGGTATAAGTAACTTGAGAACAAAATATTATTAAGTTCTAACTACTAAAGATGTTGAATGCAATCGCCTCTTTAAAAAAAAAAAAAAACTTTATCAATCATTAAAAAGACTATAAAGAAAGGACATCATCAAAACTGGTGCTTTTTTCTGAGTTGTAATCCAAGGAACTGAAAGAGAGCAGAAAAAGAAACAACTCTCCCTCAGTAAGTCCCTGTTGGCCCGTGCCTTGTCTCTGTGCTGTCTCAAACCACCGTGCATGCCTCTGGACAGACATCCCATCTGGGGAAATATCAGTTTCCACATACATCTTGAAGTCCTCCATTAATGTCCTATCACTCTGGTACCAAAGATCAGGGTATGTGCCTGATTTGATGACAGAGCCAGTACATTTAATAATGCTCATAGATCTAAGAAAGGATGTCTTAAGAGGAAATGAGAAATAAAGATCATGGGGGTAGGTGGGATAATGGCGGTGGTGATGATGATGGTAATAGCCACTGACATATATTTGGTACGTATTACAGGCAAGAGGTCACGCTAAGTAATCCTCACTTCTTTGGGCAGATAAAATTATTATTCTTATTTTATAGATGAAGAAATTAAAACCTCACAGAGAGGACAGAATATTAATTATTCCAATGTAAGACAACTGAAATTCTTTAAAATTTCTCCTGAACGTTTTGTTCATGACCTACAATAAGATATAATATGTTAAACCAAATGAAGTTCCCTTTTTGTTGTTGACCAAAGAAACAATTCCATATGTTCAACTTAAATTTGTGCTGGGATCCAATACATAAAATACATACATAGATATATATGTATACGGACATATACATAGGTATACAGATAAATGGGCATATCTATACATACAGACATCTGTGGTGCACATATATATACACATACATATACGTATATATCTGGCACAAAAATTACGTATACCAATATTTATTCTAATTATGTGCTATAATTAAACCTCTTAGAGACTATATTTTGTAAGTGAGAAGTTACATGGGACATTTTAAAAATTGAACTCTGATATTTTCTATTCTTTTTATAATGTTGGTTAAGACCTACCAAAGGATTTTACAAACTCACTAACGTGGTGCAACTCCCAGCTTGAAAAATACCGACTTGCTGGAATGCTGATCATCAGCGAGAAGATGACAGGGCTACTTTGAGCAAGATGGCACCAGGCATCTGACTCTCTCTCCCCTAGTTGTAAAGCAATGATAAGAGCAGGACCTGGTCCTGAATGTTTAATAAATGTCTATAATTGGAATTCAAAAATGACTCCAAAGCAAAAGAATATATATGAGTTTAGTTATATAAAGGAAAAACAAGTTTGATAGATGTCCATATTTTTTTTCACTACTGAATAACAGTGGAAGTCTCTTACTTAAACATTTAAGTATGAAGATAAATGGCAAAAGACGGTTTGAATACTGAGATCGGTTGGCTGTGGGGAAAGGATTCGGGGCTAGAGGAGGGTAGGAGGCGGCTCTGCTAGCTTTTGATGATAAGCTTTACACATAAACAATACTATTTGAATCTTTGAGTGGTAGTCATGTTTTACTTTTCTAAAAAAAAAAAATGGTTTTAATTTAAAAGATTTGATCTTAATAACAATTCAGTGCAGTGGAATCTACACTAAGTGAGGTTCTGAAGCTCCCACCCACTGCGAGTTGGGAAGCTACTTGTTGAGGCTTCATTTTCTTCTTCAATTACACAAGGCATTATTAGGTAGCAGCTTCCTCTGTACTTGATACTTTTGGACCCTATGAACAAGAAATATCTGGGGACGATTTTTCAGGTCGCTTTAATTAAAGGATATAGCATTCCAAGATCATCCAAATGGAGAAAACTCTTATTTCACACATAAGAAGCTAGAGCACGCCTGGTGGTCTGTCTGTTCAAGGGAAACATCTCAGTTGCGTTACCTCTTCTTCCTCTCAATATGGTCTCTATCATATTTCATAAACTATAATTTCATGTATCAGATTACCTCTCTCATGTTAACCAAGTACATTTCTCCAAATTTCTTTCTTGAGTGTTTTCAATGTAGATGCAAAATTTATTTGAATAATACCATAATTAAATTTCTCAGTAGCTGTATTTTATTTTAGAAGATAGGAATTATACTGAACATTTTTTTATTGAACTGTCATTTTTATCTTAACTGTGGCTTAACCTCGTAATCTAATTATTTTTCTAAACCAACTTTACAGCTAATAAAAGAAAGATATGAAAAATTAAATTACATAATAAAGCATGAAGCCAGTGGAGCTATCATGAGACTCTCAGACTGAAAAACTAGTATGAACTAATTTGTACTGTTGAAAAGTTGTTTTCCTCCATATATATATATATATATATATATATTTTTTTTTTTTAAAGATGAAATAAAAAGAAACTTCTTTTAAATGGAATAATAAATTTGGCTACTCTAACTCCTAAAGATACCTTTAGAACCAAGTCCAATTATCATAATGGAATATTAACTTTTCAATCACAGTAGAAGGAAACCAACCCAAGAGGAGCCACTGCTAAGTATTCAGGTAGAGATGCTTGTAAAAGAACTACTCCCTCTTCCTTCTCTTCTCTCTTTCAAAGCATTTCATTTCAACTGTAATTTTTTTTTAACTTTTATTTCTTTCCTCTTCTCCTTTACGGTATGCCCTAATTTTTTTCTATCCTCGTAAAGGGCCATGTTAAAATAGAAGCCACCCTAAAAAGATTCTCTGCAGAACATCTGCACAGGTAAGTACAGGTTGACTATCCTTTCTTTTTCTTAATTGTTCGGGACAAGAAGTATTTCAGAATTAAGAAGTTTTTGAATTTTGGAATATATGCACATACCTAATGAGATATCTTGAGGAAGAGTCTCAAGTCTAAACTAGAAATTCATTTATGTTTCACGCACAGTTTATGCACACAGCCTGAAGGCAATTTATACAATATTTTAAGTGATTTTGTGCATAAAAGAGTTTGATGGTGTGAAATTTTCCACTTGTAGCACCATATCATCACTCAAAAGGTTTCTGATTTTGGAGCATTTAGGATTTCAGATATTTGGATAAGAGATGCTCAACCTACATTTGGGAAATGATTCATACGATGATGAAATAGAATGTATTCACAGTGGTAAATGTCTTGGTCCATTAGGAATCCTTTAAGCAATACCATAGCTCTAGAATATTCCAACCTTCCAACAAATATTTGTAAGAGTCTCTACAAACAGGAACCCTAATTTATATGTGGGTCTTCCCAAGTCCTGACCTAGAAACTTCTCTCACAACCAAGTCAGAAAATAATGCTTTCATGGTTGTTTGGACTAAAAAAAAAAAAGAAAAAATTACATCAGTTTTACAATTGACTCCTTAAGTGCAACAAACTAAGACCAGCAAACTCAATACAGCAAGAATTCAGTAAGTTGAGATTTTATTGTTTTGTTTTGTTTTGTTTAAAACATTTTGAAATTAAATTATTTATTTTAATGACCTCTTAACTAACTTCTGTGCAGCATTTACTCTGTATAAAATGTGGTGTGGAAGCTGGGCATGGTGGTGCATGCCTGTAACCCTAAGACTCTGAAGGCTGAGTCAGGAAGATCACAAGTTCAAGGCCAATCTCAGTAACTTAGCAAGACACTGCCTTAAAAAAAGGCGGGGGGAGGGAATGGTTGGGGATGTAACTCAGTGGTAAACCACCCCTGGGTTCAAGTCCCAGTACCAAAAAACAAAACAAAACAAAAACATGGCATGGTGTTATGTATAATGAGACACAACAAATATTAATAACCCATGAAGTCCCAAGCTTTCAATTCTGTGCACATAATAAATATTCAAATATAATTTCAGAGTTACCGTAAGTGTTATTTTTGTTGCTCAATTTGTTTTTATAGGTATTCCACATTTGGGACAATGGGTTTTAAATATGTCCCTACGCCCCAGGGGGAAGGGCTGTTCATCTAGCAGGTAGTAAGATGCTATTACAAAGAGAGGCTGAACAGAGTAACTTCCAAGTGGAAAAACTTGACACACGAGTACCTTAACCAAGGACTGAGGCAACATCACCGGCTAGGAGCCAAGCTAATATGTACCCCTTCTTAAATTGCCATGGTAACCTGTGTGATATTTTCCCTAAAAACCCATCTCCTCAACCTAATCATGAGAAAGCACATCAGACACACTGAAATTGAGGGACACTGTACAAAACACCTGACCAGTACTCCTCACAACTGTCAAGGTCATGAAAAACAAGGAAAGACTGAATCGTCACCGATCAGTGAGACTAAAGAAACATGACAACTAAATGCAATGTGGTACCCTGGCCCCTAGATTGGATGTTGGAACCGAAAAGGGAAGTTAATGGAAAAACTGATGGAATCCAAATCAAGTCTAGAGTTTTAGTTAATAATAAGGTTTCAATATTGTTTTCTTAAATTTGACAAATGGTCCCAGAGTTCTGGTAAAATGATCAGATTAGGAGAAACTGAACCTGGGTTAGGGGTCTAAAGGAACGCTCTGTACTATCTTTATAACTTTTCTGTAAACTAAAAAGTTTTCCAAACTGCAGTTTATTTTTTAAGTTTATTATAAGAAGAAATGAGGAAATGGAAGCCAGTAGGTACAAAGTTATGTATGAGATACAGGTTACCTATGAGGCCTATAGTTAATAATAAATTTTGAATTTTAAAAATAGAAAAGAAGTGAATTATCTTATATGGATTTCACCCAAACTCATATTTATATAATACATGTTATCAATTCCATGCAAGTTTTACATGAGGGACTGAATAAAATATGTCAATAATTAGTATATCCATCACGTGAAATATTCATCATTTACAGTGAGAACATTCAAAATCCCCTCTTTTACCTGTTTCCAAATACATAATCTATGATATATTATTTTAGGTAACTACCGTCCCCCTCGAGAGTACAACAGAACACTAGCATTTATTCCTTTCTACAACTTTGCACCCAATGATATATACAATTGTTATGGGTCAACTAAAACTTTTTTTAAAAGTTCAGAAAAAAACGTCAGTAAAGGATATAGAAGGTTTTTAAGGATGATGGTCAGGCTGTACCTTATGAAATTATCAATTGCTGACCTTCTGGCCTACAAAACGGCATTTTCACACTCTGCCACCTACTAAATCACCGTGGCCTCAGAAGACCTCAGGAAGAAATGGAGCTTATGCTGGACAAGAAGGAAAGTAAAGTGGCAAGAAGGTCACATTCCAGGAGAAGGGGGCAGCATGAGCAGCGGTCGGACAGGATGGTATGGTCAGGCCAGGAGCAGCCTGCCAGCGACGTGGCAGGGAAGTGACAGATAGGCAGGCAAGGACAAGGGGCTTTGAGAAGGGGTGTGCTTTAGGAACATGAACGATCAGGCTCTGAACATGAATGCACAGCCAAGAGCCTGACCTTCCCAGTGGCCAGGAATGTCCCAGGAAAGGACTGAGGCCACCAGGGGCACTGACACTTGAGCTGCTGCCTCCATGTCCACATTTTCAAGTCCAGAAGGAACTCCTAACATAATGAAAAGATCACACGGAACTACAGATTGGCAGATATAAGTCCTAATTTTGGCTCTGCCACTAAGTGGGTGAGAAACCCTAAACAAGCCCCATCCCCAGCGTCCATCCCAGGTCACTACCCAAACGACCTCTGGACGCATGGCTCTCTCAGGCCCCTTGCAGAGTTAAGGCACTGACTCCCGCACACAGTGAAATACGCGCTGGCTCTCAAAAGCAACACGTGGTTCACTCAAGTACAGAGACTGAGGCGAGGGCCATGAAAGCAAAAACACTGAGAATAAAAGGACTGTGTTTTTATACTCAAGAGTCTATTCTTTTATGATACATGTCTGGACCCCTCTAAATATTTAAACAACAATACTGTACCAGTATGAAAACTCTCTAAATCAGACTCTGCGGTTAAGGAGGATATATGAACAGATGTGATCTTATTAAGGCCCTAATGTAACTCAAAAACAATTTGTCATATCTGACAGGTATTGTTAAATTATGTCCACCTGCCAGAGGCAACCAGAGAAATTACCAACCGCCTTTGCTCTACTTCTACTCAAAATTCCCTAAAAAGCTCCCATAGATGTGTCCAGGAGATGTATTTTTTTTAAAGCAGTAACCTAATTGTCACCAACACATAACAGCCCATGTCTCGCGATTCCTTTTCATGTATATTTTATTATGGGGCCCAACTGTTTCAACACCCTAGTGGCTCAACTTTAATGTAGCTCAGGAAACCCCCTAAGTAATATCACAAAATGCTTAACATCTGTGCAACTTGGACCCAAAAATGTTCCAATTTTTTCTTTGGGCTGGGGGGGGGTACTTAGGGGGGCCACACTGGCCACAGTTCTCATTAACGATCATGTCTGAGCTCACAGTATTTCTTCATCACCTCTCAGGCGGGAAGAACTCATCGAGGGTACATTACAAAATGCACACAATTATTCCAAACTGCAAATGCCATGCTTGCTTAGAGTCAGGTTAAAAATGAACCCATTTCCTTTCCTTCTTCTAAATATTTGCCTCCTCTATCCTTCTTGTGTTGGCATGTTTTAATTAAGTGAAACGAGGAAGGGAGAGAGGGGAAAAATGAAGTGTGAGGCATGTGGCCTCTTTCCCAAGCTTTTTCAAAACTTCTCAGAGCTCTTTGGTCTCCAGTGGTGTTTGAAATATTCTTTATCCCACTAAGGAAAGGATGAAAAATTGATCTCCTCCAAACTTCAAATACTGCATATTTCCACAACTGCACACGGCAGGAGAGAAAGGCAGCTTAGGAGTTACCAGACCAAACAGGAAGCAGTTCTCAGAGGACCCACGGCTCATCCCAGGCAACTGCACGGGCAGAGTTTGTGCACAGAGCTGCCAGGAGAATAAACACAGGCTCTACTTCTGAGAGAAATCAAAGCAGATCTTAGAGAAACTGAACATGGAGTCAAACCTCAGTAATTTGGATTAACTGGGGAGGGGGGGCTTCAGGATGGATCAGGACAGAGCCTGGATGGTAAAGTTTTTTGTTTTTTGTTTTCTACAAAGTGCAACCACATCCATTTCCCTTTCACCCCAACCCCTCCTTCTGGCTTCATCTATCCCCAGCTCCCTTGGGCATGGACCAGAGTGGACCGCTCCTTATTCTCCATGCAGACTGAATCTGCCCTGTCCTTATGCTTCTGTTCAAGTTTCTTCCTCTTTGCCTGAAATGCCCCGTGCACCATTGTCCACTTAGTAAATTCCTTCTCAGTTTAAGAACCCATCTCAAATGTCAACTCCTGAACACCATGAGCAGCATGGATCCCCTAACACTTTGCGCATACTGATCATATAGAAAAGTGGTTCTCACACTGAGTAATATTAAAATCACTTGAAGAATATTTCAGTAAAATTCCAGTCTCCTTGCCCCATGCCCCATTCCCAGTAATTCTGAAAGACTTGGTCTGGGGTACTGCCTGAGCATTGGTATCTTTTCTAAAGCTCCCAGGTGATCATAAAGTACAGCCTGGGCTGCAGAACTTTGGTGCAGAACTTATCACGCAGCTCAGAATAATTTGACTATCCCCAAAGAATGAAGGATCCCTAACAAAGGCTGGTTGTAGATAGAGATGGAGGATATAACTTCTTCAAGAGGCTTCTCTAAGAGTGGGGAACTGCATATGATTTCAAAACTTTCATCCCCAAGTGGCTTATCATCAGCATACATCTATTTTTACAGTGCCTTCTCCCACCTGTTTCCGATTGCTATAGCTTGACTTTCCATATATCCCCCCCACAGTAGGCTCTTTTTCACCTTTATGCCTTTGCTTTTTCCTCCCCATCTAGGTCAATTGTGTGGCCTCCTCAAGGCTCACTGATCATTTCCACTCTCGAAGCCTTCTTGTGCCCATTTCAACTCCCAGGGGTTTTCCTTCCCACTCCACTTACACTTAATTTGGCACCTGTCCTCAAGCGCCTAGGCTGGCTAATGATTTTGTGGTTTGTGCATCATGGTGTGAACATCATAGGGTGGACTTACACAAGCTGAGATGGCTTTGATATCAATAGGCGATATAATCTTATGAGACCACCATGGTTTATTTGGTCTACTGCTGACTGAAACAGTGGCACGTGACTATATTTTAGTTTGAGCTGCTATAACAAAGTCCCACAGAGTAGGTGGCTTATAAACAACAAAAATTTGTATCTCATAACTTTAAAAGCTGGAAGTCCAAGGACAGGATGCCAACACAATCAGGTTCGGGTAAGGGCTTTCTTCCAGGTTGTTGACGACTATCTTTTCGTTGTATGTTGGCATGGCAGAAAGAGAGCCAGAGAGCTCTCCAAGGTCCCTTTTACAAAAGCACTATCTCACTTGTGAGGACTCCACCCTCAGAACCTAATCCCCTCCCAAAGATCCACTATTTCCTTATACCACCACGTGGGGGATTGGGATTTCAACATATGAATTTGGGGGTATGCAAACATTCAGCCCATTGCTGAATAGAGCAGTTGCCCTTCATGTATCTGTTGACAGGATTCACCCAGATTGGCCCTGCTCTCTCCAAGCCAATAGGGACATCAAATTAAAAAATAAATAAATAAATAAATAAGAATTAGGAACGTGGCTGCTCCAAAAAAATCCAGAGCATAAACATCAAATTAAATATCTATATGATTGACGTAATTCAACATGACCCCATGACCTTTGCCCCCTGGTGCTACTTCCATAGTGATGTTACATGCCAAAAGGGATTTTGTAGATATAACTGAGGTTACAAACCATGTGGCCTTAAGATATGGAGGTTAACTTGGTGAGCCAGCTAATCATGTGAGCCATGTTTTAAAAAGACAGATCTTCTCCAGCTGTGGCAGATGGGGAAATCTGAAGCATGAGGAGGAGTGAGCATGACAGAGATATCCCACTGCTCCCCTGAAGATGGAGGAGGCCACTGAAATGGCTGAGTCCTTGGGAGCTGAGAGTGACAGCCAGCAAGAAAACAGGCACCTCAGTCCTACAACCACACAGAACTGATTTCTGCTTAACAGCTTGAAAGTGCTTGGAAGCAGATTCTTGCCAGAGCCTCCCAAAGAAAAGGCACCTGGGCTGATACCTTCACTTCGGCTGCAAAGGACCCTAAGCAGAGTATCTCAACAAGCCTACCCAGGATTCCCAAACTACAGATAATATCTGGGTATGGTTTTAAGCCACTAAGTCTGTGGTAATTGGTAATAGAGCAATCCTCAGCTGCCCCCCACATCCCAAACTAGCCAAATAAAAGGAGTTCCTCTTGTGAATTAACAAACATGCATTAGTATATGCTTCCTGATTCATATATATTCCACGCATACATTAATGACAGATGTCTATATGGTAAAAAGCATTTCACTGATGCAAGGTTCATTTAAAGCATTGTGATGACCTCCCTATGAAGTGTTATTTGAAATAGTCACGTATGAGTTGTTATTATAAATTTAATCACAGTGAGGTCATCTGTCTCGAGCACTATATGCTAAGCAACGCTGTGTGCCGAGTCTGTCACTGAACCATGGAAACTGGGCTGCTTAGTCGGAACTCTGTGAACCTGATGTCTGAAGAGTGCACAACAGGCACATCTCTGGCCAGGCATAAGAGGGCCTAAATGCCTGAATCAAATTCTTAGGAGGCCAGTGACCCTGCTGCTCCTTAGTGCCCCATTGCCTGGTGGCAGAGAAGAGAAAGGTGGTCACAGAAGGGCTCTTGGTAAAGCATTCTCTACACTGACTCCGAGAATTTTCCTATATCCCCACATCACATCAGCTCCCTATAAGGTGACAGGAAGTCAGCGTCCACTGCCTGACAGACAGCTATGATTGCCCAGCTCCAACATCCTCCCGCACTGACCGGTATGTGACCGACATGCACATGTGTTTCCAACAGCCACTTCTCACCCAGGAGGGAAGTCACCTGCCAGGCCCCCACCCCTCAGTCACAGGCTCCCATTTGTCTACGTCAGCATTTGTCTGAACATCACACCTCCATCATTTCCAGGGGAAAATTGATGTGGACGGCATGGGAAAGGAATGTAACTACAGCCTATTCTAAAAGCACGCATTTATTTTATTTTATTTCAGAAATGTATGCATTATGTATGGCTGTACATAAACGTTTTTATAGAGCCTCTTAAATGATTTACCACGAGGTATGTGTTGATTATAATCTCTGCTTATTTAAGAGAGCCTTGTTTACCCCCACCGTATTTAATACAGGGAGACATGTCTCAACTAACAGTGACACCAGTAAACAAAAGTTACTGATCTACCTCGTGAGTTATAAAACTTGTAACATGCTGTAAACAGCTCTGTCATTTTATTTAGCATATTGCATTGTGTGAGCTGCCTTATTTATCTAGTGGTAAATCTTTATGTATCAAAAATGCTACAGAAGGCACAACAGATAAATTACCAACAGACACTAACATCTGACTAGTTAATCAAACAAATAGGACATGTAACAAAGAGAAAAGCTATAAATATTGACAACAAGCTGCTTCAGTCACAAAAACATTCAATACTTCAGTTCTCAAGTGTGAGTT
This sequence comes from Marmota marmota marmota, assembly GCF_001458135.2. Taxonomy (NCBI): domain Eukaryota; kingdom Metazoa; phylum Chordata; class Mammalia; order Rodentia; family Sciuridae; genus Marmota; species Marmota marmota. The sequence goes on from NW_025999946.1 coordinate 3,643,168, forward strand.
TTATATCAGTCCCCTGGAAACAGTTTGTATCCTCCAATAAATTTTTACAGTTGATTCACCTGCCTGATACCCCTCAGCCATTTCCTTCAGAAGCTGTCAAACCCGCCAACGATAATATATGGCCCGACCAACAAGAACAGCTGTAGCCATTCTCTCGGCAGGTTCTTGCACCCTGTTCTGCATAAAATAATACATCAAGATTAATTGATTTCCCGTCAGTCTCACAGAACAGAAAATTAATTTTCATGTAGCTATTTTCCCCAGCATATGAATTTTGTACATGGCAAGTAATTTAAGTTTTTAATTATTCATGAGCGAGGTGGGGGTGGGGAGGAACATGATAAAGTAAGCTCACGAAAACCCCAAAGCCAATCTCTGGGCCTTGGTTTGTGCTGAGGCAACAATAGCATTGGCTAATGCCCATATAAATAATATATGTATTAACATACATCTTAGTACAACACCAATTTCTCTCACTCTGACCCGAGACTACCAGGTCACCCTGTGGTACTTTGTCAAAGTCTATGCGCTGGTTACATGTGACGTGCTGTGGGAAAACACAGAACATGTCAGCCATATTGAAGTGACCTCCCCTGCCTCTTGGCAGCGGCCACACAGCCCAGGCATGATAGGAGGTAATTTAACGGTCAGTGTGAGAGTGGGACCAAGCCAAAGTTGCTAATCAGCCAGGTGCTACCTCAGCAAGTCTTCCATTTGCAGGTGCCACTGACTTGTGAACAAGAAAAATGTAACCAGAAAATAGAAAGAAAGCATTTGACTCACTCAGGCCTCATTTCTCACAGGCCCTGGGCAGATCCGCGCGAGAAAAACTGTCTCCTCGGAAAGAGAAAAACCACAACGTGAGCACCTTGGGCAATCAAGCAGATTTGCTAAAACGCGAACTCAAATGCTCCTGCCGCTGTACCTCCTTAGAAATTTCACTGGTGCACTTCATAGAAACTGCAAGACAGGCAGATGTGTGGCGCCTACCTTGAGTCACAGAACTCCATTTAACCCCATTAGGACCAAACCCAAAGCATCTCACAGGGACATGGAGGAATCTACCCCCAGAGTCAAGGAGTTGGGTCACTGATGATTTATTGATGACTTCCTTTACCCTGAACACTAAGATTCAGTGTGAAATTAGGAGATCCATATAAAACATTGATCTCCTCCCAGTTAAACCATTAGGCCACACCGTGATTGTTTAACAATCAGGAAGCAGAGAGAATCTGATCAAATCACCAAACTGATACTGGACAAGGGGAGGTCACCATCCAGAAAGGACAGCGAACCAAATATTTCTGAGAGGCTGGCCTAACCTGAAGACGCTGCTCTGGCTTGAGGCATACTGCCGGAGAAGCCCCTGTAGGCATGGAGAGCAGTCTGGTAAGGAGGAGGCAGGCTGAGAAGGTCAAAAGCAAAATGCAAAGAAATCCAAATGAAATCAAAAGGAAAAGAAAGAAAGAAAAAGAAATTTTACCTGGGCAGAGGGGGCACTTGGTTGAGAGAGGTTTGTGCTTGATGAAGCTAATGAAATATTAATAAGAACACAAAAGCAGAAGTTCCTAAGGTTGTCATTTCTTAGCAGCTTATAAAAATGGACACATTCACCAAACCAGAGAGAAATCAGGAAATTGCTTCTCTGTGTAGAGTAGCCATGCCTCATGCTGGAGGCTGGGACAAGACTGGGCTTCCAGCGTTTCCATCATAAAATCTGTTTCCCAGTAACTGGTGAAACCTATAAAAATTTTCTTCGCCCAGAAATTTGGCACTGGTGCAATATAGTGTGCAGCATTGGCCTTTTAATGTTGCTTCAGAATAGGGATTCGGGATTACATTTCTGTTACCATGATGGCTCCAGACAAAGGGGCAACATGACACATCATGCCAAGCAGCTAATTACCAGCCCTCAAGAACAGCCAGTCAACTTAGGCGGGGTTAAAATTGGCAGGGGTGGGGGCGGCCTCAACTGTTTCATGTGGTACATTTGCGAAGGGTGGGCTGATGAGGGTTGCTGAAGTCTTTGTACCTCAGGTTTTAGAAACAAAACAAAACAAACAGGATGAGGAAATTAAATATAGCACTGATACCCCAACAACAAAGGCCTGGCTCAAGTGCTGCCAAAAACCCCAGATCCGGATGCTATGACATGCCCTGGTGCCAAGAAACATGCCCAGGCCCTCCATGAACTCCCTGAAATACCCACGGCCACATTCCTGGGATGGCCCAACACTCCTGCCCAGCAGTGGTGGGGTGACACCACAGGGCTCTGTGAATGCCAGCGAAATTCTCCACTAATTATTTCTCCCAGCTAACCGCATCAGACACACTCCTTCCTTTACTGAGTGTTGTGCCATCCTGGTAGGTTAGAAAGGTTTGACCAATAAAGCACCAAGGAAAAGCTTATCCCTGTAGGACTCTGGGAGTTTGGTTTGCATTTGGTGACAGAGTTTAAAGTAAGCAACACAGAAATCAAAACAAATGTTTTGATCTGATGAATTGAGGCTGGCAATCAGGTGCTGTGTGTGTGTGTGTGTGTGTGTGTGTGTGTTTACATACAGAAAGGGAGACAAAATAGGGTTTCAGGAAAACCTTAAGTATTCTGAATGGTCCCAACATCTCCACCCCAGCCCATCCTTTCCCACAATATTAATAGCACAGCAGTTGCCATCTGCAAAATAACAAAGGTATATTTTGGTTTATACATGTGTTATAGTTTTTCTTCGTCTGGTAGGGAGGAGGAAGCTTACTTTATCTCATTTTGAAAATAATCCTATTGAGAGCATAAATGAACTCATTATGCATGCTGCAAAATTTTTTTTTAAATTGTGTGTGTGTGTGTGTGTGTTGGCAATTCTGTAACTAAAACGTAAAAAACTTCTCCAAGTTGATGCCGCTGCTGGCATAGCTTAAAGGTCTTTGTTTCTGTAAATTCAATTGAGTGTTTCTATTTCTAAGTCTGGCAAGAGGTTCTAATTATTGTTAGAAGCCTAATTAGCATTTAGTATTACATTACAACAACTGCAGCAAAATTGTACCCATTCTCCAATAAACAGTATTCACAGTATGCAATCAAGCCGCTGTACCGAGCAATGAGAATTAATAGCACCGCACGACAATGGTAAATCCTCCGTCCCCCGCTGTGTGTGTTTAATAATTTTTCACTCCTTCCAGATTGTTCCCATCAAGCACAATTCCCAAGGTCCTAATCAACCACCCTCCCCATCAATACTACACAGAGATCTGAGCACTGAAAATTATCTGCAATTTCAAAAAGTGCTTTGTTGCATTATTAGGCCACTGACCTAAGAGGTAATGGGTAAATAGTTTCTGAAAAATGTCCAAAGCACAACATAAATTAAAGCTTATAGTCTTGCCTGCTGTTCTCACCATAGCTATAACTGCAAACTATTACGGTTTTTACACAATATTCCTAACTATAATTTTACACCATAATATTGGTGCAAAGCGCCAAATGTTCCGCTTTCACGTGCCTTCATTTACTAAACAAGGAGAGCCTGGGGAGGAAGCTGACGTACTGGGTCCTTTAAAACGTCTCTGGGATCCATGCTCCTCCCTGTCTCGCCCCCTTCATCCACACCCCCACTCCATGCCCCCCCCACCAAATAAAACCAGTTGATAATTAATATGTAAGCATTCTGCAAAGGACGAATGTAAGAGCTCTTCACAAGGAATGATGTGAGATAGGTGGGTAAATGGAGTGGGGACATGCTGCTTGCTCAAGGACTCAGGGCTGGACAAAGGAAGCATGGGCTGAGAGAGGAGTGCCCAGTGTCCTCTGTCGTCTGCTGAATGGTGACGATTATAACAGTGTTGACAACGCACTGCTGGAGGAGAAAGACTTGTTTTAAACAATATCAAACGTGCACTTTAGGCTGGGATGAAGAGGAGCTTGTGACCAAGGAAAACAAAGCCCAGAGTCTCAGGTCATTGCAGAGCCAAAATCCAGGTGCTGGGTGTGACTGACCCACAGCTAACACTCAGCCCATCACAGCATCCCTGTTGAGAAGATGCACCGCGTTCATCTAGGGGTTTGGCTGTGTTGTTGGTGCTGATTCTCTGTTTTACACAGTAGAAAAGATAAAAAAGAATTCAGAGAGCTCAAATCCACCAAAGCCCGTGAACACCTGGGCCTTCCCCCAGCAAAGCTAGATACTAGATTAGCCTGTGGTCTGCCATACTTCACCAATGCAAACACTTCTCATTTTGTCACTATCCGTCAGTAGCACTCAAAACAAAAGATTTTCCTAACTGTGGTGGACTAATGCCATCATTTTTTCAGGACTAATGACTTACTGAGTATCATACCAAGTTTTTTCCAACATCATTATAATGCTATCCTATACTCCTAGGTCATATAGTCACTTATTAATCCAATCCAGAGATACTTAAGTGTCCACTACTGTTCCAGGCATTTGGGACAACATGGTGAAAAAAGAGGTCAAAGATCTGTGCTCTTGTGGAGTGGATAGTCCAGTACAAGGCAGGCAGAGAATGTATCATTACCCTAATAAATAAGTGCATTACATCCTAGGCTGGAAGGTGACAGTGGTATGGGAGGAAAAAAAGAGCAAAATAACATGAGAGGACTGGTGAGCATCAAGGGGAACAGGCTGCAGGACTAAACCAAATGGCAAGGGTGGCTGCTATGAGACAGTGACACTAGAGCAAAGATTTAAGAAGAAAGAAAATGCTTGACATGGGTCTTAAGATTCTTGAATTTCTCTTCCTAATTCTATGCTTGCCCTGCACCCTGTTTCTGATTCCCATGGCCAGTGACTTATAGCATTTTTTGAGTGGCTTTCCTACAGGGGGCAGGTGCACAAGAGGAGAATCTACATGAGTCCTGTCCGCATCTCAGTGACCCCAACAACCAGTAAAGTAGCTAGCAAAGAGCAGGTACTGGGTAAACAGTCACAATAGATGAACACACACATGAATCAATGGTAACTCATTTATTTATTTTCAGAACCCCAGGTCGTCCATTCTAGACATGGTGTATTGGTGTGATGAAGGCCTGAAGAGTGTGATACTTCTTTAGAGCTCCAAGAAAACGTACGATCTTCTAGTCTAAACCTCCAGGGCACTGAGATTAGAGAAGAAATGATATTTCCAGGACCACAGTCAGGCTCTCCTGAATACTCTTCTTAGAACTTTCCACTCTCCCCTAGAGAACCAACCTCACAGGAGATATCAGAGGTGACGATTCTGCCTCATCCCTCCACGGTGGCCGTGGTGGTCATTCTCTCCATCCCCATGCATGTGACCTTTTCCTCTCTCTCACAATAACCACTGGATATTTTCTCCCTTCTGGCTTATCCCTATTTTTTAATATTCTCTTACTCGAAATTTATATCATCCTGGCAAACCAAAGAAACAGGTGGGCAAGTGGAAGATGACAGAGCACACCAGACATAGTCAGTAAAGATGGTGACAGAACAAGGAGCTACTGTCCACATACCCACACCAGAAGCTATCTCCCTTGTGTCTCCCAGACAGTTGAAAGAGCTGGGTGGACCCCCAGCAAAGGTAAGAATCTTCAAAGGAAGAAGTTTGAGAAGTTTCCTTCTTAAAGAAAAATCCTCCCTCTATTTGCAAGTAGACCTTGACCCACGAAAGTCCATTTCTCTGTCTCCCTTAGGACTCATGACCCATCTTCCACTACAAAAGACAAATCCAATGGTACACAGAGAACTCTTTATCATCAACATCCTTATCCTCCCACCCAGCCAAACCCTACTTAAAGACCTAAGCCATTAGACGATGAGTCTGTTTCATGAAGGAAAACGGCTTCAGCCCTCTCTGCTAACTCTGGAGGAAAGGTCTTGTCCAAGGATGCAAGAATGATTCAATATATGCAAATCAATAAACATAATACATTACATAAACACAAAGAAGTATAAAAATCATAAAAAAAAGAAAGGACTGCCTTTCCATCGCTTTCCAGAAATGGTACGGCAAGAAAAATCAAACTTCAAGGCAAGGAACAAACACGTAACCCCTCATTCTGCCTCAGTCCCAGACCACATCATCTCAGTACAAAGTCCCACTCTTTTTTGATCACTCTGTATGAGAAAAGAAAGGGGGACTGTGGCATTCCCAGAGAAAGGCCAGGAGATGTTGCTCATGAGTTCAGGGCAAGGAGATGAGGAGCATGTTTATAGGACAGGAACAGCATACCTGGTGCTGACAGGTACACAGGACAAATATGACAGTGACAAATATGAATCAAACCAACCTCTTCCCAGCTCTCAAGGAGCCCCAAATGACACTACTGAGCTCACTTTTCTAGGATGATAAAATGTGGGAATCAATTCCTAATAACAGTAATAATAATGGGAGGGACCATCTCTTCAGAGCTTACCATTGTGCTAAGAGCCTTCTGTGCTTGTCCTTTTTGAGGCTGGGAGTTTGGTAGTGGCCTGAGCAGGGCTGTCATGATGGCATGTGGGGCCCAAACGTGTCATTATAACACAGCCCAAGTATTCATTTTAATCCGCCCCTGTCAGAGTCCTACACACACTGAAATCTGAGCCTGCCGGATTATTATGAGCACCAGCCTAAATCTACATGATCTTTGTGCCTATAATTCAGGAAACATGAGACTTATCCTTAAAGTGGGAGCCATGCAGTATTAGTTTCCTAGCACATTTCTTTACCATCGGCAGTATGGTTCTCAGACCTGAGTGATGGGGAACCCGCCTTCCTCATGGGATAAGAAATTCACAGAGCCCAGGAGCATGCCAGTGTGTGCCCTCCCCTTTTAAGATGCACTTTGGATAGCCAGAACTCCATCCCAGTCCACCCTACAAAAGTGAGCTGGTGTGTGCTGCCCCAGGCCTGAGGGATGGCTGTTTGGGATGAGCTGAGGGTGGACGTGCATCTGGACATGCAGGCTGCAGAATCCAAACACATGCACAAGAGGTTTCTCAGAACACAAGCAGAGAGCCGGGGGACCGTCAAGGACCCAGAACAGATCCTCACCATGCTGCCACATCTCATTCCCCAAGGAGGTAGAGCATTCCAAACTGAAATCTTGGCTTCCAAGATTAAAGTAAGTTTTTCATGATGAGAGAATAGAGCATATTTTATTTAGCATGCATTAGTCTGGCTTATAATTTTAAATATTTAGACTACGATATGTGGGCATCTGTGTTAGTTTTTCATCACAATGACAAAATACCTGAGATCATCAACTTATAAGGAGGAAAGGTTTATTTTGTTTCATGGTTTTTAGATGTTTTAGTCCATGGTTGCTTGGCCCTGTTGATTTGGGCCTGTGGCAGCACACTACATCATGGCAGGAGTGTGTAGCAGATGAGGCCTGTTCATTTCATGGTGGCCAGGAAGCAAGAAAGACAAAGAAAGGCTGGGGTCCCAATATTTCTTTCAAGGGCTTGACTCTAGTGACTTTACTTCCTTTCAATATGCCCCAATTCCTAAAGGTTCTTCTAAGAGAACCATAGGCTAGTGACAAAGCCTTTAACACAGGGACTTTTGGGGACACCACAGATCCAAATAATACCAGCTTCCAATTGTAGTAACGCCCAAGAACTTGCGAAGGTTAGCAGGGAGTGTAATCTTTGCCCTGTTCTCCTCCCATGGTTTGGTTTTCCATGTAGGTGAATGCTTCCCTTCCAAACACCGACAGGCCTCCCTTTAGGCATTCCAAAGAGGTGAGAATCCAGATTCATACCAAAGAGACAAGTGAAAGTAGGTGCTCCATTTGCTAAAGGATCACATGATTCAGCTCACTCCTTTGGTGCATTGGTTTGAACCAACTAATAAATATTTATTATACACAGAAAAAAAAACTCACAAATTCATTTTTTCAGGTGTAAAGTAAAAGTGTTAGAAAAAAAAACTTTAAATGACTTCCCCTTTACTAGTTCGTGCATGGTCACCATAGGAAAAAAATTAGAAAATGCAGATAAACAAAAGGAAAGATATTAAAAAACATTTTTATAGCACTTGCCAAGATGAATCCTGATAGGATTTAATGCATAGACCTCAGATTTTTTCAATGTCATTATGAACATGTAAAAATATAGAAATACCGGTGGTTAATTTCATGCTATGACTACAGACTAGTGCCACCCATGTGCCAGGCCCTTGAAGTTCAAGAGTAGCAGGACATAGTTTCTACTCCACTACAGACAAAATGGAAGATTCTTTACCAAAAATCTAAACAAAGAATTATATAGGACTCTATAGAGGGTCTAGAGATGGGAATGATTCTTTATTCCTATTTCTGACGAAACTCAGGGTTTCGTCAACACTAATGAGTAACTCTGGGCTTCCTACTCTCATTCAACAAACACTGAACACAAACCATAGACCAGTCCTATTCTAAGCACTGTGTGTATACAGTGGTGAATAAGACAAACTTCTACCCTCATGATGCTTACACAAACATATTTATAAATAGATAAAATAGTGCTGTAACTTCCCCTTGACTGACATAGAGAAGGTGCTCAGAAAAGGTATTCAATGAACAAAGAAACAAAATACATCATCAGTCTACCTCTCTGTGCCTCCATTTTAAAGGCAGTTGATGTCCTTGAAGTTACCATATCAGACAGTTGTAAAGTTTCAAAACACAACGTGGTATGCCTGTTCTGTTTCACTTAAAAATATGAATCCAATAGGCTTAATCCAAAATCTCCAGCTCCGAATTGGGTTACTATGTGTTGGATTTGATTTGTATTTCCATCAGTATCAACCCCGGCATCCTTATATAGACACCAGCAATGTACATGATTTATAGCAAGTCAGTCAAGGTAAAGCCTATAGCTTCCCTTCACATTTTGACGTTATCAGATTACTTCAGAAGCTGGCAGCAGCTACCATAAGTAACAAGCTGTCAGTGTAAATAAATCACTCTCTCTCTCTTAAAAAAAAAAAAAGAAAAAAATACCTAAAAGTATAGATTAGTGGGCTTGGCCTTTTTTGTTGTTGTTGTTTATAATTTCCCTCTGCCCAAGCCTTCTATATATTTGATTTTATATAGAAAGTAGAAATTATTTCATTTTCTTTCTTAAAATTAAAGGTCCTAGGCCTAAGATCCATCAAAGAAACTCAAGTTTCAAAAGGAAAAGTGGTGGCCATTGTATATAAATCATACAACAATCAATTTGCAATCACCTAGAAAAGCCCAAGGTGTGGAGAACAACTAGCAGTTCTAAGAAGAGCTACCTGTGCCAGGCCAATTTAATTTCCTTCTAGGATGAGTGACAGGCTGTGGAGATAAGAGAGAAGGAACAGATACTGTCCATCTGGATCGTAGCTGGCCTCCCTCTGTCTGGTCCCACATGATTCCCCCGTCAACGGGCTGGAAAACCTAACTCTAGTGGTCTTCAGAGAGCTAGAACACCCCACCCAGACTGGGATCTCCAATGTCTTTGCACCACCTTGGAAGAGGAGGGACAATTCAATCACCATCCTGGAGAGGTAGAGGGTGGGGCATGGCCACTGCACATCTGTTGCTGAGTTCAGTGGTACAAGGGACAGCATACCCTTGTTCCAAGAGACACTAAGTAGCACAGGGGTGCAATAACTAGGGAGGTATAAGGAGAATGTGTAAAGTCCATGAGATGAATTGTAGAAAGGTCCTGGAACAAGTTAACTCAGTTTTAATAAGAGGAAAGAAGTGCTCTAGGGAGCAACTTGAGTTTATATCATACCTCCAAAAGAGAAAAGTTTATGTCACTGAATTCAGACATCAGAAAGGATGGCATGGGTCACAGTGGTTTTGAGACAAAATATGAGAGCAAATTTTTAGTAGTGTTATGAGAAAGTGAGGAGGGTATTGGAAAGCACTGAAAGCAGCCAGATGCACAAGATGGAGTAGTCTTTCTATCACTATTTGGTGCGGGTCAAGCAATAGTGCCCTATTCTTGTTCAATCATGACTTGCCACACAGAAATGTCAGCGCACATCCACTCAAGTCAATACTACACAGGTACATAAACCCCCTCCTACCTGAGTATTTTCATGACTAGCTTCTTTGCCTGCTTTCTCTCACCTCAAGAAACTAAATGCTCTTAGTGTCTGTGGCCACCTTGGAACTACTGAGGGTAATTGAGAAAGCCTAGAATCTATTAGCTCAAACCAACCACCCCAGGATGTCCCAACCCAGAAAGTCCAGATAAGATGACCAAATACCTTTTGTGTTGTCCAAAGGAAAGTTTAGGAACTACTTGAGAGGATAATGAGACATGAACTTGGGGACCTAGTGACAAAAAATGACTACAATGACCCTCCCTCATTGATTAATAAAATTTAAACATGCTCATTTATTATTTAAAAAAAAATGATTCCACCATCTATAGGTGTGAGTTTCTGCTAATTTTTCTTCAGGGCAACTCCCTGCTGGGTGAAGGAGGCAATACACAAGTAATTATAATAAAACATAATTAATGTTAAAAATGAAGAGAGAGGTCTAGGGGAACTCATAGCAGAGAATCAGTCCTAATGGGGAAATCAGGAAAGGCTTCCCAGAGGAAGTGACATTTTAGCTGAGACCAAAATATGATAAAAAGAGAGCTACATGTGAAGAGGCACAAAGGTAAGAAGGTAGGTTAGACTTAGACACAGTGAGAGGGGTTTTAACATGGCTCGGAAGTATGGGGCAGGGGGCAGTGAGACCACCACCATTTGTACCTGACATACACACAAACCAGCTTATCCATCTACTCAAAATATATACTTTATCCCCATCCCCTCCAGGTCCCTTTCTCTACATAAGCTCATACCTCCAGCCCAAACCCAGCATACCCACTGGCATGTTGTAACACCTGGCTCTCACCCCTCCCTAAGGCTCTGACAGGGTTCATGGTTGCTAGCATGGATCCTACTCCCTCCCCATCATTCCCTCTCTTCTGAGCTATTCTAGTAGCTTCATCCTTATCCAACCAGTAACTTAGCCCTCTTCATATCCGAACTTCCACTATTCACCCAAGTCTCAGAGTAGTCTTCTCCACCCTTCTTGCATACACTGATCAGGTTCCCAAGTTTCTACACACACACACACACACACACACACACACAGCACTGCAGCAAACACAGGACTAAGCAAACAATAGATGTCCAAAGACAGAATCACTTTCTTAGAGACCAGTCCATTTTGAAAGGTTATATATACAACCCCTACCACTTTTCAATATAGTAGCTGCCTCACTGTAGGTCTGGGTTGCTATTATTCGGGATCTGCTTTCTATAGTAATTTGAGATGTTGTTTGTTTAAGAAGAAGATTATGTGGTTTGGTATCAAGGAAAAAAAAGTGCAGGCTTTGGAGTGAGATCAGTTTCACTGATTGTTGTCTCTGTGTCTTCTGGCAAATTGTTTAACCTCAGTTTCCTCATCTGTGAAATTGGGATCATATTCTCAGAGGGACATTATGAAAACAAAATAAAATAATGTAGAATTCAGTGCCTGGCTTATGGTAGACATTCAACATAATTATATATATACATATACATATATATATACACATATGTATGTGTGTGTGTGTGTGTGTGTATATATATATATATATAAAATGTTCACTTTCCCTTTTCCTCCTAATTAGGGGGAAAAAATCAAAGATGACCTGAATGCAAATTTCAGTCAAATGAGTCCCCAAACAAAGCCATCTATGAAACATACCAAAATGTAACACATAGCTTCTATCCAACAGCATTAGCATTTTTAGTGGAGACAAGTATACAACAATTAAATTAAATTAGAAAGGTTTTAAACTATCGCTAGAAATGTCCTTTCTCAACTCTGCAAACTAAAAATAGAAAAAGAATTAATAGAGGGAAACAGAAATACCCACTGATTATCATCTTCCTTTGTTATGTTAAACAACTTGCTAAAATCATATCTGAAGATTCTTTCTGCATTGTCACGATAAAGAGCGTATGTGCAGGTTAAAATAAGCATCCATAAAATACAGCCGGTGCTGGTATGTAATACACATTTTAAAAGGCAGAGGAAATAAAAGCAAACGATAACCACATGAACATCTTACTGCAAACAAAGCCAGTGACCTTTCCAGATGAAGACAAGAATATCACTCTTCTGAGTTTCTAAGATGAAACCGCAAGAGTCCCATTCCCCCCAGTAGATATTTTGTTTCCAACTTCAAGGCTGGTGAGGAAGGGATCCTCACATTCCCTATTTGTCTTCTGTGGTCAGCTGAGCTCAGCTACCCAAACACATATACACATGCTCAGAGGACAGATCTGTCATGCTGACCTTTCATATCTCCCATGTTTTTTTTAGCAGGGCGGGTAAGATTCCATCCCATGGAAACAATGCACCCAGCATCACCATGAGGAGAGAAATCAGGTAAAGGATGGCAAAGATAAATACTAGAGAAGTACTAGATAAATACTAGAACCTGGACACAGGGGACATTGCTCACAGAATTACTCAAGGGAGGAAGGCCAGTTGAAAGCTAGTGAAGTAGGGAGTATACAATGCAAAATTAACCATTGACCGTTACTGGGAACATCAAAGGTCAAAGCTAGTTGTAAGGTGGTACTTACCAGACCCAGGCATCCTATGCTGACCTCTTTGTGGACTAGAACTCTGCAGATTCAAACACTGACAGATTCATAAACCAAGAGAAAGAAAAGGTCCTCCACATCTGGAACGGCCATCAGCGTGGTACTACTGCACCCAAATCTGTCTCTCCAGTGCGTGGGGTGTGAGAACTGACTGATGTTGGAAGATCCTAGTCCACAGCCAGCTTCCCTTATAGGTTACATACATTTTCTTTCCATAAAACCACAGTCCTCCAAAGGAGGGCTCCGTAGGCATGTAGGTCATATTTCACACACTCTGAAAGCCTCTGTATCACAGGTTTTACCTGCTGTATTTTCCCTCCAGATGAGATGAGAGCTTCCTTCCCAGTAGGGGCCATGGTCATGAGAAATGAATGTTTTTCCCTTTTGCCAGTAAGAAATCTTAAGACCTAGTGTAAAAACCACTCAGGCATAACAAGTTATAGCCCAGCAGGCACACTGATTAGCTAGGTTCCATAACCATAAAGTCAACAATAATCTACCTCCGTGCCCTTTCGGCAGGTGGCTCACCTACGGATGCTCAGGAAGTCAGCGACAGTTCAGGCAAAATTACGTGGAGAGCATCATGCGTAAACATGAATGCTCCAGCTTGTCCTTAACTATACCACTGGGACTCCAGACCTGCAAAACAATCCATTACCCCTACTCACCACCAACTGCAACTTCTTCCCTTCTCCCTATGCCTTCTCCCCACTGATGGCGCTTGGGCTTAATGTGTGTGCCACTTTTCCACGCCCTCTCTGCTCTCACCTCTGCCTTCCACACAAGGGCTGTCCCTTGTACCAGACAGGAGATGACTAACTCTTCTTCTGTAGCATGGTAACTTCAGGCTGGTTTTTCCAGTAGTGTTGACTGACTGTACTAAGCGGTTTACACTCTCCACAATCCCCCTGGAGATATCAGCCACACATTGGAAATCCAACTCTCTAGAGCATGGAACCACTGGCCAAATAGGCATTGGGGTGCATACACAAACACATATGGACACACAATTTTTTTTCCACTTATTAAGGGAAAAATATCTAATATATGACCACTGATTCAACATCTCTATTCCAAGGTTCTAGAAATATTTCCTACATTTGTTAAAATAAAAAGGACGCTCATAGTCAAGGAAAAATTTGGCTACCAGTCAAACAAGAAGGTAGCATACAGTACTTTTGAAATGATTATAAATGTTAATGTCCTATTCCTCTCCTTTTCTAAAGGTTTGAATTTTAGACTATATTATGCAGAAATAACCAAAATCATAATACATCTCTTAGGTTCTAGCAGAGAGGGCTGAATCCAAATCCGCCCTAAGAAAAGCCATTACCTTCACTGAAAGCAGCAGGTGTGAGGCCTAATGGCTTGTCATAATGAAGGGTCAGCCTCTGACATTGGGACTAACATCACTGTATGACAAAGAGTGATTTACACCACCCTACTCAAAAACGGTGTAGGAAGTATGATGATTCATAAAATCATAAATTATAAATCAATTACCGGAGATAGAAAACTTGATTCATCCCCAGGCCCCTTTGTTCCTGAGATGTGAGACCCTTTTACAGGGCCCCTTGAACTAGAGAAGACAAAGAAGAGAAGGTCTCTCAGGCCATTTCTGTTGTCCCAGCCTTTCTTTGCAAACCTATCAACCCTATAAATTTCATTTTAATCCAACAGTACCCACCTAAAGAAATGAGTAGTGGATCACGGGGGGGGCGGGGAATCCCTGGCCCTCAGAGGAAAGGAGACTGGATTTCCCCCAATTCCCAAACTCCAGGTGAAAATAGAAAAATCCTATTAAATATTTAGGACATTAAGCAGAACAGCTACACACATCCCAACAAGCAGAAACACCTGCAAAAATGTAACCAACACTTTCAGGAGTCATCTGATATAATTTATGAACAATGATTTTTTTTTTAAGTCAAACGTATTGTCTCTCTAAATTTCTATAGCACAGAAGTAGCTTTTTTGTTCTTTGATGAAAAGCCAATGTATTTGAGATGATAAAAGTAAAACAATTTAGTTTGGCATAGCCCTGGGCACTGCTGCAGAGACAGGCATTTCCAGACAGGTGCAACCACACAACACACACTCAGGAAGGAAATTCCAGGCCAAATCTCAAGCCGAGAGTCTCATACTTGTCCATCTTAGGGCTCCATTGCCTGAATCCAGCAGAGCAAGATGGCAGACATTCCCCCTGCTCCTGAGCTTCTTCATATTTATTGTCTTTACAATGTCTAAGAACAATACCAAAACCCACATCTCAACTCTTACATGAGATTCTTCCATGAGAGTATTAGAGTTTCAATATGGAAACTGAGCAAAGAAAAGAAGGTCATGTGTGTTTCTAAGCATCTTGGACTGTGGCCTCCAAGCTGGGCTCTCTCCATAGCACCACACTGCTGCTTAAGTTGAAGAAAAATATCAGTGTTTTTCAGGATGCTCAAGCAACAAATCTCGCCTCCTATACCTCAGATAAATTTTAAAACTAAGAGAGTAAATGGCAATGCAAATAGTACTATTAGATATTTATTATGTTGCAAAGCTTGAAAACAGTCAGGAAAATGGAAAAGTTACTTTTTTCCCTACACAAATTTGTTAATGGGTGGCATAATGGGGAGCCCTGTTTGCTGGCACTATGTGAAACGTCTACAAATTGCCTCTGCAGAGCATTATAGGTTGTCAGACTAATGTAGTTGAAGATAATTTGGCCTTTCAGTGAATTGAACCTCACAGCACGATTATACTCCACAACCAAGTGGAGTGTCACAATTATTCTTTCATGCTGAATTACCATATAATGTCATGAGTCTACCTGTCATAAGTCCTGTAACCCAGGCTGAATTTTTTTTCCCCTAAATCTATGGTTCATGGCAAAAAAATAATAATAATAATAATATTTTTTTGGTTCTAATGGAAATTTGATTGTTTTTATCAACAATAAATTTCATAGCAAATCAAAGGATATGCTTGGACAAACAATCCAATACTCAAGGTTAAAAAACACACAAATAATAAATTGCTGGTGTGTCATGTTCAATTTTTACTACAGCATTACACTGCAATAACCATAACAGGATCTAAATTGTTGTCAGAACATTAAACAAACCCCCATACTTCACAAAGGCATCCTGTCTGAGTAATTCACACAACGGAAACAACTATCAAATTTTCCACTGTCCCACTGCTACACCATACATCAGTACAATTTTATGTATTTGGACAATTCGTTGAATAAATTACTTCCATCCTGCCTGCTCTTGCCACTTCTGTTAAGAGTCATATCAGTTTTAATTGTCTTTCTGTCTATACGGAGCCACTGTTTTTCTGGCCTTTTCCTGTGCTATTTCCTGAGCACCAAAATAGACTATGAACACCCATCAGAACTGGGCGCTTGGGGACATTTGACTGCAAGAGAGGGGCATCCTGCCAGAGGCCAAGAGTGTCTTGTTAGATGACACAACTGCCGAATATGTACTTAGGAGTTTGACCATTCGTGGTTATTTGTGTGCAAACATAAGACTCCACCATCAGAGCTAACTAAAAGCTAAAGGTATCCAAGACCCCACATTCGGCTCTGTTGCCATTTGGTTGTTGACTTTCTTGATTCATGACAACATTCGTCCTGGCATGGGAAATGGGCTCAGCCTGAATTACATGGCCCTGATTCCATTCCCGGTCGGAATCCAGCTCACCAGCCAGTTCATGGCAAACCCTACAAGCTGTTTCCCTTTGGCTGGTTGCTCCCCTGCAAATGACAAGACCACCTTTCCAGTTTGACTATCCAGCCTTCATGAATGCAGAGGGGCGCATGCCGAAATTACAGCTGTAGAACAAGTAACACCATAATGGGCACAAATAAACTTGGTCTATAAGAGGGTGGAGTTAATGACTTCCCATCGTGTTCCTCAACACCTTCGATAGAGACTAAATTGACACAGACCAAAAGGAATCAGATCAATTGGATGCAACTCTGTTTCCTAAATGAGATCCTCTTAGGTCTGACTCCAGTTTAGCATAATGCATTTGTACAGCCAAAGTCAACCTCCTGGGCCAGAGGAAGTGAAAAAAAAAATGAGTAGAGGCTCCCAGGTACCCCAAACCAACGTGGGTACTATTCTAGTATGATTCTATCACCTGTGTCACCATAGCCAAATAAAGAGTCACCAAAATATCATCATACTGGCTGTCCGAAACCCAATAATGCCAAAGAAACCATTTTATGCTGAGCTACATTTGCTATTTCCAACAGGAAACTCCCTTACTGAACTAGCTCCACAAGAGGCCCGCCATATACTAAACACTGGCCTGCAACACAGAGTTGGGTTCCAGGCACCAGGTGGCCCAATTTTCCTTCTCAGAGTAATGCAAAAGATGGAAACCACCTTCAGAGGGGTCAGCCCTGGACTGGGTGCCCCCATGTTAACTTGGTAGCCTTCCTGGATGGTAGAAAGTAACTCTTTATTTATAACCCCAAAAGCAATAATAAACACAGAACTATGATTTACTCTGAACCTTCCTATTATTAAAACACTTTGTCTTATAGTTTTATTGATTTACAATCTGTCCTGCTTACTTTTTTAGCATCTGAAAACAATCAAGGCACAAAGCTGCAAAATGTTTGGACATTAATTGTTAGGAGACAGCATTTTATTCCAGGCGAGGGGTTTGAGGCCTCGACAGCAGTGCATTCTGGTACTGGAATGATTTATGGTCTTGTAGCAATAACGATGCACCAGGGCCATTAACATATTGGCAGGCCCTAGGATGGATTAGTGGCATTGATTATTTCATGGGCCACTGATACCCATTTGTTACGAGGAGCTCAAAGATGGCCTCTTCCTGACTAAAATCTTTTTACGAGCAGACAGCATTTTAAGTATTAGGAACCTGGGATTTGGGCCATTTTTTATAATCTTGCTGTCGCCTCACCTTAGTATGCAAGCAAAAGAAAAAAAAAGTGTCAAAAAATTAAAGTTCTATTCTTCACCAACAGCCTAATTCCTCAACTCATCATAACCATGTCTTCTTTAAAAATTAATGATTGCCAGCATTTAGCCACTGGTTGTTGCTATGAAGATCTATGCAAAAAGCAAGGATCCCTATAGAGTGTGTGATATATGGAATACTCTTTATTACTACAATAAAACTTACTGACATTTCAATACTTCTGCAAATAGCATTATAGTATCAATCTTCTGAATTAGGTTGAAAATTAAGTTGTAAATTAAAAGAAAGTGTACTTTGGAATACAACATGATATGTCACCCAGAAAAGGACCTTTGTGCATAACTGAGCTGATCTGGGGAGCAGAGAGATGAGCCCAGTGCCTCAGCAGTGTTGTTTGAATTCTAACGATCTGGGTTCCACCAGAAGAATCCATCCAGAAACCAGAATAATCCATCACAAGAGATTTTTTTTTCCCATTGTAAAAGTCAAGGGATTTGACAACAACCTTTTACGAATACAATGAAAGTCCAAATTCTAATATATTTTTCTCCTTTGCCACATTCTTGCCATAAATTTCAAATTGGGCAACATTTGGAATAATAAATGCCTTATAAAATACACAGAAGTTATACATACATTATGCTTATAATGTGTATATACATATATAAAAACTTTTTCCTGCCTGTGTCATCAGATACAAAATTACTCTCTATTCCCACACACCCTAACCCAGACTTCAAAGATGCTCAGAGCAAAGAGCTACCCAGGGCACTACATGACAATTCCCAAAGCTCTGATGGCTTTAAAACTATTCAGTTCGAAGGCTAATGTCACAAACTGTAAATTACAAACAGAGTCAGATCAGAGCCAACACAAAATGGCTATGCAGAAGACTACTGGCTTTCAAATATATATTTTTTGAAAAGTCAGGTGTCTTAAATAACTACAACCTATCTTCCACAGCATTCCTTACATGCATGAGATGACTACATAGTAAAAACAGGGTCACTTTAATGATTCAAAATATCTTGATGAAATCCAAACTAGTCCCTGCCCAAGAAGACTCCCCCAGTGTCTCTCAGGCTTGCTTATAGCTCCTGTAGCCTAGAAAGTCTTTCAGATAGGTATCTATTTCTAACACCCAGCCACCCCATACTCCCTGCATCTTCAGGGGTCTACACACACCAGGTGCAGGACAGTAAAGAGGTTACAGGGCCAACCCTGCCACTGGTGGAAAGAGACTATAATAAGAAGGATTCTGAGGTGGAGTTCTGGAACCAAAGAAGGTGTCATATTTAATTAACCACTTGGGCTCTGAGTAAGGAATGGGCGAACAGTCCTGATATACAGGTCTGAATTCAGATGTCAACATGCTTCCATTAACCAACCTGCAGACTGCCCACTTAAGCTTGAGAAAGTGTTGTACTTTGCGGACATGTCCACTCACCACACAGGCACAGGACAACAAAGGTGCTTCTTTCTCAAGAGTGTTTTAACACAAAGCACGGACCAAAGAGGGTTAGAACTGAAGGGAATCTTAAGATGACCTCACCCAAGCCTTTTATTTCACACGGGGAAAAATCAAGACATGTTGTTAAGTGACTCGCATAAAGTCATACACGCAGTGACAGGAAACAAAACCCTAGGTCTCCTAGCTCTGCGCCCTCTCCCAAAGCTGCAGTGCCTCATTTGTAAACCATCTATTTGCTACTTATTTCCCCTATCTTCCCAGGTGTATAATTTTCTCATTTTCCTATAGTTAGATGTACTGTTGCAGACTTCTCAAATTTTGGATTCTATGATAAGACACAGACTCTGTAATCTATATTACTGTAAATTTAGGAAAACGATCTTGGAGTATGATGGATGGTAATTCAGGGTTAAGTAGAAAACAATAAAGAGTTTGCCGTTTCCCTTGTTAAATTTTGAATTTTATTTTAAATATGGAAGAAAGATGTCAACATGTATTTTAGGTGCAAGAAGAACTTCTGGCTTCAACCTTTAATGTACAAAGCCTTTGCATAAACCACCCGATATGAAAACACACAAAGAGCCTCCTCAGCTTCTTAAGTGACCTCTTACCTTGTCCAGCTTATAAATTAATTGGGAAAGGACACCTTCTGTTTCCCATGGCAATATAAGTCTCAAAGACTCTATACAGATGTGACAGGACCCAAGGGCTGCCATCTGAGTGAGTAGACCAAGGCTGCCCTGGAGAAACTTGGAAGTGGGACATTGCAACACCTTGACTAGCAATCCTAAAACACAGTGCCCATCCTGCTTGCTCCCTCAGCATTCAGAAACAGGTTTCCAGAAAGACTCCATCTCCCTGGCCCTAGAGATTATAGTACATGACCATCTCAAAGACAAAGAGTCTTTTTCCTGTTTGAAAGTTAAAAGTTACCCTCCCAAGGAGTATTCCACAACCCAGAAGCAACTCGGGGTCACCACTGCAGGTTGTAACATGAGAAAGACGTTCTCCTGTAGGTCTAGCTTGAGCATCCTGAAATGTAAACCTTTTTCTTCTCATTCACTTCATGGTCAAGAGCAACCAGTTACCTCCTCACAATGAACCACCCCAGTAAACCTGAATGATAGCCTTTTAAGCCTCTCTTCTTTAGGCAAATCATGGCAACCCCATAAAACTCTTCAGATACATCATTTCTCAAATGATCGTTATCTCTACAGATCCTCTGGATTTTTGCCAAATATCCCACATCCTTCTTAGACTTGGGAGTCCATATGGTATTCCAGGGCTGGGTGTTAATTGAAGAACGGCTTAACTGTTTGGACATGTTATGCATCTATTACCCAATTGTGAATCTGGTACTGTCTGTTGTAGGACTGCATCTTTGGGGAAATTAATGCCAAATGAAAATTTACCCTAACCGATTTCTCTTTTTATTTTCTTACGGCTCTTTGTGATGATTTGTTAACCTGCTTCATTCTACAAGCTCAAGTCAGCCACGGAGCCAAAATTAACAACCAAGACCCAGGATAGAAGTAAATGGTTATTGACTGAGGTATTTGTCCTCTTTGAGATATTTATCCTTTTTGTGTACAAAAACCACTCATAAACATGACTGTTAATATGACTACAGTAACAAAGAGCACACAATGAGAGAAAGGATTCTCAACAACTCAGGCATCATTCTGTTTCCAAATTCCACTTTATTTTTTTTTTTACTTTGACTAAATACCTACCTCCCAATAAAACCTGATTCATTCACCTAAGACATCTGGAAGTGGTAAAAAGGCTGAAGGTGAATTCTTCATGATTTTTCAATGGAGAATCAAATCAGGTTTATAAAGGTACTTAATAAATGACATGATGACTAAAAAAATAATAGTGCATTACAACATGGTGATTGGATAGTTCCTACTGCTGGAGTGTCTAGGCATAACCACTGATGATGTTCGTGGCCACAAGACAGATTTCAGTGGGCCCATGGAATGTGGACTAAAGTGACAAAGCACCAGTTGAGAGTCTAGGTCTTCCAGTGTCACGTATTTCCACTGTCCCTCTCTAAGCCTTTACATCTGAAGTGAGAAAAATGCCTCGGGAGCCAACCAGCTCCAGGTAAAATAGAAACACACGAAGGGGAGCAGCCCCACTACCCTGCAGACCCCCAGTCTAAGCAGAGTCTCCCCAGTCTCTCCGCAATCCTATGAGGGTGATGATAAATGCTTACCACGAAGTACCACTCAGTGCTGGGGTATTTTGTTAAGCAGTATTGTGGCAACAATTGATGAATAATAAATGGGGCAAACAGGATTTCGAGGTCATGTCTGACCACGTTAAGAAACGTTGGCATCCATTTGTTCAGGAAAATAGGAAAAGCTCGTTACAGTGTACTCTTCTAATCTCGCCTAACTCACCCCTGATAAATCCCCCTTCCTTACTAGCAGGGACTACTGAAAATAATCATAATTAACTTTATGTCCAATAAGTAGGATGAACTTTGGCCCCAAATGGCTGAAATACTGAAGTTTTCTTCTGTGGTGAAAGAACACATGCTGAGAAACTAAATAATGAATGAAGGACATTTCCATAATCCAGATCAGAGGACTCTCATGCAGAGGCCACTTCCATGAGCACTCTACCCTCTGCTGGTTCCTAAGATGAACACATGTTCTTGTTTGGAAGGGCTGGATGGTGGCAACCGTAGGTTCCGCAGTGACATTAAAGAGGTAACTGACGTTTCCTGGTCTGGTTAACCAGATGAGGCCTCTTCAGCCACTGCCACCCCCTTTGCCTTCCGCCCACAGACATCACACAAGGAGGACACGGAAGCTGAGCATCCTCAGGAGAGATAAAGTGCAGGGAGGACTTGGTCTCTTTTCTTCCAAAAGCACCTCTATGTACCTCCAAGGTGGCCTCTACAGCATGACAATAAGAACCGTGCCATTAAAGGCAAGTTTCCATTTTATGTGCTCAAGCCTACTGCGGCAGGATCCCTCGATTCCCTGGGAAGCTTGATTTACCATCCCATCGCCCTGTTTTTATAGGGCTTGACTCTGCAAATGGAGCTGATGGAGACCTCAACCGCGAGTCACTGAGTCCTCAGGTATAATTGCAGATTTACAATGCCTACTGAAGTCATTCGGTCACACTTGTGTCTTCTCAACGTGCCCCCGGAGGGGACTTCCTGAGGCTTCTGCTGAGCTCTGCAAGCCCTCCCCCACCCCATCCCACAAAAATGATTTTCCTCCTCTGAGCTCAATTTCCCCTACTCCAGACCTTAAGATCTAGGAGGCCCCATAAGGATGCGATGGCCACTGTTGGGGACATGGTGGCCACAGATGCTGGCTCACGTGCTGTGAGATACTGTGGGCAGGTGGGGAGAGGGAACGGGAAAAGAGAGAAAAGGAAAAGTGACTGAGTCACCCTGGTGAGATCTTCCACAGCTGATCACACACAAGACTGATTCTCCGCTTGCTGGCTCTGCTCACTCGTTCTTCTCACTACCCACCCGCCTGTTCCACCAAGGTCAAGTACAGAGAATGCCAGAATGCTCATCACACTGAGATTTTTTGTAAACAGAGTCACTCACCTTTTGTGGGGAGCAAATGGGCTCCTGAAATTGCTACTTATGAAGATGGACCTGAGCAAGAGAGTCACATGAGGAAGCAGGCAAGAAGAGGCTTTGCCCCAACGACACCATGGGACCCTCATGGCCTCCTTTCCCACATACAAAAATAAGGGTTGAGGCCATCCACCAGCTTGAATGAAAGTATATGCAAGACCCCACCTTTGACCTACTTAACACAGAGCATTGGAGAGGGTTTCCCAGACCAGGTAATATCTGAGCGGTACCTTCCAGTATATTGGACAAAAAGGATTGTTCCAAGATTTGTATACCCTTTAGATGCTAAAGTTTGTAACAGAATACCCAGCTGAAAGTAGCTGAAATCATAAGGGTTTATTATTTACCAACACAAGAAGTCCAAGAGTAAGAGGTTACCAGGGTCATGAAACCACCAAGGAGCCACCTCTGTGCGCCACCATTCTTAATCCAATACCCACCTCGGGGAGCAGACAACTGTGAAAAAATGTCAGTGTTTCTAAGCTTAAGGATTCTCACCTATGACAGGAATGGAGTTGGACTAGATCAAATGTATATCAAAACTTTCTTTAAAAAAAAATTCAAGTATTTCACTATTTATTTTAGGGTTGCAGAACCCTAAAAGTAAAGCTGCTCAGTTTGTAGTTTGCACCACTGAGCTCCTCACCCTCCAAGGTTCTTGTTTATCCCCAAGAAGGCTCCTACCCCTGAGGCTCCGACATCATGGTTGGCTCCATCTTCCAGGATGCCACTTCTAGTATTGCTGGAGTCTAACCTTGCCATTCTAGATTAGATGATCATGATAGTAACAGTATTAGCACTACTGAGAGTGCAGTGACTTAATGAACAATTCATGCTCTTGAGGCTTCAGGAAGAAGCTACTTACATGCAGCAGATATTGGCCCTCTGAAACCATGATAAATTTAACTCTCGTCAATTTAAAAATAATTATCAAATAATTAACAATTGCCAGTTCAATCAAAGTTCAATCAAAGGGAAGTTTTTTAAATAGCCAAATACTCATCAATACAAGACTGGCAAAGCCAACTGGACCAAATATTATTTGCTGCAATTAAACACCATGTTTCAGAAGAATTATTAATGATATGACAATATGCACAAAATCGAAATACATGGCAAGTGCAAAGGCATAGTGCAAACTAAGATTAGGAAATAATTATAATATTCTAAAATTTTATATATATATATATATATATATATATATATATATATTATTTTTTTAAGGAAAAATAGAGCTGGGGACATAGCTCAGTTGGTAGGATGCCTGCCTTGCATACCCAAGGCCCTGGGTTCAATCCCCAGCACCACAAAAAAGAAGAAGAAAAAAAAACAAAGAAGGATATTCAACAAAATTTTAACAGTGGTAACTTCTGGGTGATAGGAAAAATCTGAAGGAAAAAACCAGCCATCCTATCTTTTCAAATTTTCTACAGTGAATATATATTGCATTTATAAGCAGAAAACACTGAGTTAAACTGAGGGGCAAAATAAAACTGAATTGAACCTTCTTTTGCTTATTGCTAATGAATCAAAGGGCTCAAAAGTCCTAACCCCAAAGGAACATGAGGGGAATGATAGTCTCTGGACCACCTACTAGAATCCTCCTCAGTGCTTCTTTAAAATAAGTTATATAAATTATTCAGTCTCCCCTACTTTTAAGAGTGTCTAAGTAGATAGGGCTCAGGCACCTGCACACTGGTTCTGGGATGTGTAAGTGTAGTGATTCACAGGAGAGTGTTGGAAAACGGTTTGTGGAGATCCTGGATACCACAGGATCAGTAACAAGGACAAAAGAAACCAATTCTTCTTGACCTGCCTCAACAAATCAAGGTTCCACTACGAGATGAGAGATGAGTTACTACCCGTTCCCCCCAAGGCTTCCCAGAGTCCCCTGAAATACCCAAGGACCTGACTTCTGTGTAACATGTTACCCTGAGCTGTATCTCTGGGCCACATGTGAGCCGGCTATAGTAAACTTAATTTTATCACTTGTCAGCTTTTTCAACCTTTGAAAAATTACTCAATACCAAGGATTAATATGCAATATGATATCCAAGCGGTTAGCCAGCTCTGAACTCATATCATCCCCAAACGATGCTCAATGAACACAGGGCGGGGGTGAGGGGGGGTGACATGGCTTCCAGGCTGCCACAGCCTTGAGGCTGCACAAAAAATGTGGGTGTGAACACAAGCACAAATCCACTTTTGAACATCATCAGAGTGATAGATAATCTATGCCATTTCTGAAAATACGTCTCATGGATCTCCATGCGATGGATAACTTATTAATTTCTTTTTTTTTTTTTTTCCAACTCCCATTCATCATTTCTAGCAAGCCCACAGACCTTCTCCCAAGACCTTGGCTTTCACTGTGCAGGCAGCTGTTACTGCATCCCAGGGGCCTATAAGAGCCAAGCAGAGAACTCTGCTGCTGTCCTAGACATAGAGTCTTTGCGGAATCCCAGGAAAGAAAGAGTGCACTCTGGAGGTGTGTGACCAGGAAAAGAACACCTGCCTGCCAACCAGGGGTGTGGCCACATCAGCCAGCACCCCTGAGGGCAGGAGGTTCTTTTGTAATCTAGAGCAAACAAACAAAAATTCAGAGACTCTTTTGTATTTCCAGGCCATTTACTTAGGGAGAGGGAAAACAAAGAGGAAGAGAGACTAGGTATTGGGGGGACAAATTGTACTTATGGGAGAAAGTTGATAAAGGAAATAGTAGACCCATCAGCCTTCATTCTAAAATATAAAACCCCCCTCAATTTTTCCAAAATGAGAGACTTCCCAGGCTCCATAAGATTCTATGTTTCTTGGAAATACTGAAAATATAATGTCTCACTTGGAAACTTAAGGCTGACACTAAGTTGGGGTAAGTTTCCTTTTTACTTTCCAAGCCATTCTTGTGTTTGGGGCTTTATTTATTCATTTTTTTTTTAGGTTTATCTTCTGGAATTTAAATAACACTAATTCTTACCCAAAGCCTCTAAATAAACTAGTCTCATAAACCCATTTTCTTTATTCACACAAGAAAACAAAATCCTAAATACAAAGTATACATGTGGGTATGGTATTCAATTATAATAACTTGATTTATCATCTTCTGTTACTCTATACAATCGCCAATTATATTGTTTATAAAATAAAATCCTCAAATAGCTTTTTAACTAAAGGGTCTTATTTTCTTAAGATTCATTCTGTAAATAGCAAACTTGTTGTAAAATAGGCAATACTACGCATTTTTCTTAGGAGAAAAAAAAATTATGTTTATTTCCTCTCCACTTTTTTTGGGGGGGTGGGGAGTGGCTAGTGAAATAACATTTGGGGACTGGGGTAGAGAATTTTTTTCTACCTTCAAGTGTAGTGTTACAAGCACTAAATATTGAGTCACTCACCCATGTGCACAGCCTGGATAAGGTAGAAAGTCACTAACTTTTTCCTGAGCAAAAGAAGTGTACAACACTGTTCCAACGCCTTCCTCAGGCAATAATGGATCTCTTTCCAGAAACATTTTCAAAAGGAGCAGGTAAATATTATTATTTACTACACTTTGACAACAATAACTGATTAAGGTAAATTTAGTGGAAACATTAAAATAATGGCAGAGGAAGAAAATTTATTCTGCAGAAACACTGTGTGAACTTATTGGAAATAATCAGCTGCTCGGTTTGAATTAAATGAGGGTGTGTGAATAGTGGCGGGGTGGGGGGATGTTGAAAGAGAAAGCCTGGCACACACACACTGGCTGGAATCTGCAAGCTTCCCTCAGCCTCGGCTGGAAGGAAAATCTGCAAAGATGCAAACAATCCTTGGGTGTTCAGTTAGCAGTAAGTAAATTGCTGTGGGAGCTGAGGGCGGGCATACTTTAGCAGGCAATTCCTCTCTGTCTTTCATTCTGTTTGTCTGTGTTAAATTCCCCCTCTGCCCTCATCCATTCTCACATCCAGTTCCCTGCTTTGTCCATCCATCAATCCCCTCACTTTGTCAGTGCTGACTTCATCCCGGCTCTCACAATCACACTGCAGCCATCCCGAGGCCACGGGGGAGCCCCCCTCCCCTGGCTGCCACCTCCTGCTTCCAGATCTGTGATCTGCTGACGGAGGGCCCGGCTGGCCGCTTGTCGTTTTCTATTGCACAGGCCAGCAAAAACACTAATACTCAACCTGATTCCTATCGTCCTGCTTTTCACCTTTCCTATCCAGGGGAATGGAAGAGGGAGAGACACAAGGAGAGAGAAACGAGGTCGGGGAGGGGTGGGGGTTGTGGAGGGAGAGATAATGGAGAGAGATGTTTGCTGAATTTTCTAAAACAATTTGCACACCAGTCAGGTGGAGGCTCAATCCAGCTTCCCGTACTCCACATCAATAGAAATCACAGGGAGAAAATGTAGCACTAATTAAGGGCTGATAAGCTGTAGTCAAGTGCAGTTTAGGGGAAAAACCAGCAGATGACCCAAGCCTGTGCCAGCTCAACTCCACAGAGCACTCTCATCACCAAGCTTAGGATGGAAATTTTTCAATGCTATAACTTAAAAAAAAAATTACCTTCAAAATCAAACAGACTGGGAAAAAATATTAGATGATCATTTTTATTCAAAAGATCATTTGCAAAACATTTCACAGGGCTGGGGGGGAAGCTTACTAAAGAGGAAAAAAAAACAGTTACCTAGCAACAAAACTATTTTAAAACATTCTTCAGTGTATTGCCTGAGCGTGTGCTCTTAATTCAAAGGTGTATAATTCCAAGCACCCACCAAACTAATAAAATGTTTCTTCCCTGAATTTTCAACTCCTATTCCCCACCCCCTAAACAGAGCAAACTTCAAAATAAGCCATAATCAGATGATAAAAACTTTTCAGTGCTATGTATTTAAGTTTCACTTTTAGAGTGGAGGAAAAATTTCACTTGAAATATGAGCAATAAAATTAGTTAGTAAAACTGTTTATACAACGATGATAAAAATGATTTTAGAAGCTCAATGGGGTAGGTTCTGAAAATGAAAGTGAATTGTAACTAATGACAACTGGGACAAGCTTTTGGGAGGTACCTGCAAGCCATTTTCATGTGTGACTTTATCTTTCTAACAGTCTGATCTCTTAGGACTGATACCTGCTGTCTTTGGAACTGAGCAATTCAGAAACCAGCCCAGGATCACAACACTGTTAAGTAAGGGCATTAGGATTTAAAGGTAGCTGTTGGGATTCCAAGCCCTAGTCCAACAGATGGACATATCCTATCACATCACCCATAAGCGTCTTCCTAATTAAGGAAAAAAGCCTGAAAGATCCACTAGGATAAAAATGACTAAAGTGAATCAGCCTCTTAATCCAAAGTGTGATCACAAAACATTGAGATTGATGACTGCATATATCATTCCAAATATTTATCTGGGGAGACTATTCACTTTTTTATTGAATGAAACCCTGCAAACAAACTGAGTGAAATTTCCAGAAGGTTGTGGGTGGCCTAGGAATAAATGCATTGCCTTTCAAGGCAAAGGCTTTGAAGAGCTCAGAGCGCACTTGGATGCTAAGTTTGGGCTATCTTTGTTAGGCAATCAATCACAGTGTCTTATGGCCACATCTTGCACCCCTGTGGATTTGAGAGGCAAACTGCAAGTGACTAACCCAGGCAGGTAAAACCTAAGAGGTGCATCTGAGTCTTCACGCAGCACGGCTGCCACGAAATCTCATCCAGAACCTTCATCCACTGCTCACCCTGCATTCCTTTTGTTTCTCGAACCTACGTGCCCAGATGGGCTGTGCCTGTGACAGAAGAGACCAGGGTAAAAAGGAAAAAAAAAAAAAAGCAGCAGAAAGTCTCCTCTGCCGTGCTCCTATACACATCAGACATCTCTAATTAGACAGCAACAAAATTTTATTAATAGGATGGACATTATAGAATGAGCTTGTTATAAATGGGCCCTGTCAGGGCCTTATTCAGCTACCAAATGAGTATTCTCAGTTCAGTGCTCTCATCTGAGGCATCACGCCTAGTGCTGGGTAACAAATGATTGCTATTAACCGTATTGTTAGTAATGATGGCTGAAAACAAACAAAAACCCATAAATAACAGTCTACAGAAAAATTAACCCATAAACTTGATAGATATCCAGCTGAGAAATAATAAATGACACTTTGGGGCCTGCTGGGAGAAGCTAGTGGTTTTTGTTTTCCTCTCTGTCATTAACACATTTTCTGTGCTAAAAATTAGATTCTGATATATAATTATCAACGCTCCCAGATATTAATTCTGCTATTGCTCCCTCGGTTTCTCTTCTGCTGGGCTATAATGTTATTCACAGATTACTCTGAGAAAACACATCAAACACTTAACAGAACAGGTCAAAGTGACAAGCAGCTTCTGCTGACAACACCAACCTGCACAGTCTCTTTTTTTTTTTTTTCTTCAAACCAGGGACACAAAACAAATTTCTCATATTAATTAACTAGGGTTCCCTTCCAGCCACAACAGGCCTGTGCAATGTGACGTGAGCTAAGCAAATCCCCGACTTTTCTAATGAAGGCTGCCAAGGGAAGCAAGGAGTGGCAAAATTATCTTGCATTTATGACATTCAAATCCACATTCATTAGTGTCTTTCGGGGAGGAGACAGGGTTTAGAGGAACTTTCCAAAGGTAGAGCATCTTTCACCTTGAGCCCCCTCCCCTCAAAGGGGCTGAGTGGAAGGGCAAAGACATACACACACAATTAAGCATGGGAGAATGAGACCTTCCCCCAAATGAGCTGGAGTCTCAGCCAAGGAATCAGCATTAGCACTGTCACTGGGACGGACCTGGACTTCCCAAATGTCATGACTTGTGCATGATTAATTGACCTTGACTGGAGAATGATCTCACCTGCCCCTGGCTTGTATTTGTCAAGAATCATCGAGAGAAGTGAAAGGCTTCTGCACAGACCAACCCCAGAAGCCGACGAAGACACACACATACACGCATGCACGCACACACACACACAACATACACACACGCATACACACACACACACACACACACACACACGCTTCTCTCGCGCATGTAGAAAATACCCCCCTCAGCAGCATCACCAATGCACTCTACACGTTGCTTCTCTTGTGATCTCTGAAAATTTAATTTCAAGGAAAATAACTGGGGAAAACCTTTACAAATCGAAAACACTTAGGTGCTCCGTTTAAACCATACATAAGAGTACTGTTGGGTTCTGTTAAAAAGAAGATGGTGAAATTTGAGATGGACGATGGATCTGTGAGTGGGGGTGAAATCCGTGCCAACAGGACAATGTCAACAAGTGAACGGGGAAGCAGGTGCATGATGCATTCTCCACGCCTGTCCTCCGTCCAACAGGGAAAAGGAGGCAGCCACTTCCTGTCTCTATGTGAATGCCTTTGCACACAAGCTCTTCTGCCGTTTAGGAGAATTAAAGGCAAAAACAGGGAAATTCTTTACAACGGGGCCATGTGGCCAAGCCTCTGAAACGCAGAAGCAGGTGAAAGACAGCAGGCTGGGAGCTGCTTCTGAGAAAGCAGACAGAACGGGGTGGGCATCCCGGCCACTTGATTAGAAAACCTTGTTAACTCCTAACCACAGATGTCCCTTCTTTGCTTTCAAGTCAGGCCGTGGGCTGGCTGATCATGCAAATACTATTTTTTAAAGGTGGGATTTTTTAAAATACCGAGCCAATGATCGCCCATCTCCCAAGCCTTGTTTTTAACCTCCACGCCTCATCCCCGGGATCACGTGGCCTTCATGACAAGAGCCTCAACTGCAAATCCCACACCTCTCGTGCGCTCCATTTTCTCAGGATCTGGCATTGCGATATTAAATAACTATAAAACTAGAAAGCCAAAATAACTAAATCACCTGGCAGCCAATTTCTGAGAGTTAAACCACAAACCCGGAAAATGGTGGAGTGTGTTGAAATAATGTAAAGGAAACCCATAAATTCAAACTTTATGTTCTGTAAAGAACAAATATGAAAAAGGCATCAAAATAATGAAAGATTGTTTATGTATTCTGGCATGAAATGGGAATGTGTTATGAGAGAGGGAGCAGTGGCGGAGACAGATCGACGGAGCTGACAGTGTGGTATTCATCCTGCGTGGTGGAGCAGGCGTCCCGCTAGTGGCAGCAGACAGCGCAATAAATCAAGGGCTCTCGAAGCTGTACCTACAGCTTATTACATCCAAGATGACAAATAAATAATAATCCCTGTCAGAGCGGCCCTTTGCTCAAGGATTGAGCCTGAAACCTTTGGCTCATCACTCCTCATCTTAAGTGAAAACACTAGAACTAGGGAATTGGAGGCCACGGTTTGCTAAGCTCATGAAACACAAAGCAAGCGGGACCCGGGAACTAGGACTGAACAAGAAAGGTCAAGAAGTGGGGAAGGATAAACATTTAAGTAATCCTGACCACGAGGCCGCAGGGCTGCTGGGTGCAGGTGGGGGTACCATGTTTCATCTCCAAGGGGTGGGGAGAAAGCTGGACACGGATTCCTTGTCCCCATCTTTGTTAAGAAGAAAAACCAGGCTGAGGTTCAAATGCAGTACTGTCAGGCAAAAGAGCTGGGTCACAGAGTCACCCAGGACCCACACATCTGTGGACCCCCAACCACCAAGTCCCTTACCATCCTATTTTCCCTCCTTATTTTGGCCCCTAAGCAATTGGTGGAAAACCATCCTCCTCCTATAGCTGTTCCAGTTTCTCTCAGCCCCAAAGGAAGGAGATGGCCCAGACCCAGCCCAAGCAAGGTGAAGGCTGAGCCCCAAGCCCACCCCTGTGCCTCCCTGCTTGCCATCTTGGTCATCTCTCATTTGCATTTTCCATCTAGCTCTTCAATGTGGAGATGATACCCTCATCTCTAAATCTGCCTGACTACCTTAGGTGTTATGATCTTAAACTTGTGGCTTAACCGTGAGCATCACTCTTTTCATTGTTCCTGACTGGACATGTGAACTGTTTCCCCAAGGACCCTGGATGATTCTTTCAGAGCATCCCTCTGTCTGGGTGGGTTCCACGTTCATGGTGGTTCCCAAATTGGCTTCCCCAAATCCAGGGTGTCCTGTGCTCCCTAACACATCTATGGTTCCTTCACCACCTTCTGGAAAGCACAAAGGGAGAAAGTGAACTCTGCTAGGGACCAACGAAATTCAGACTCCAGCTCCCTGAGGGATACACGTGCACACACACACACACACACACACACACACACACACAGAGACCATCCTAACAACCCCTGGATGTCTGGCTGTTTTCCAGCCAGCCTACTCCAAATCCCCAGTACACCAAGGTTCTAAGGCAAAAATATGTTTTGTGATTTCAAAGAACTGCATAAAGCAGGGAGTTGGTGTCTGCAAAATGGAACAAGAGTCACTTTGAAGTCTAAAGTCTAGGAACTAGAATAAGAGTTTCTAGTATTACAAAGGGGACAGGACGTGGCCACCATTTTATGCTTATCCTAGAGTGCAGTGGGGTCCCCACCACTGCTTCATCTAAAGGGTACCTGGCAGAGGGGACCTGAATTCAAATTCTGACTCCATGGAAGCTAGATGTCCTCAGGTAGGTCTCTGAACCTCACCTAGTTTAGTTTCCTCATAATAAAAAAGTAGCACCAATAATTCCCAATCTATAGGACAGTCCTGAGATTAAATGAGGTCCCAAACTTGACACAATCTAACATCATCTGGATGCCCAACAGATGTCAGCCTCCATGCCTTTCACCACTCATCACATCCGGTTTGCTGCTTTCTCATGTTCTGTTATCTAACAGAGCAAAATTCCAAGTGAATAGTGTCATGTGCATGACTTTAAATCCCCCTGAACCTTCAAAATATCTAATATTCTCTATAGGAACACAAGCTTTTTGTGAAAGCTTTGAGCCTGGAACAGCTCCACAGCTCAAACCTGGGAGAAACTCACCTAAAGCTGTTAAAAGCTTTTGAGCTATAAGTGGGCAAAGCCCACAATACAACAGGGTCTCTTACACATAGTAATTCTATAACTGTGACTATGTTCTTACAGCAAAGAGCCAAAATGTAGAAAATTTATAAGCAGTGATAAGGACAAATATCACACTGTTGTTATGGTGTATATATATTTGCAGTAAACTTAATAGCCCATATTAGAATTTTTAAATATGTGTTAAGTTATTTTTAAAATAATGAAATGCTTGTTGGATAGAATAGTATGCAGTCTTCAAAAAGGATGATTAAAAAGACAGTGAAGCAACACGGCAAAATGTATCTGATCCCATTTCATGAGAAAGGAGCAGGATACAAAACGGACATGTGGTTCTTATTTTAACCACAAGGATTATACTGCTGGTAAAAGACAAAGAATACATAGAAATAATAATAATTGTGATCATGTGGGAGGATGAAAGACAATTGTTTGTATTCTCTCATTTGCTTTTCAAACTTCCTATGATTATCTCTCACGGTACCTTTGTAATTTAAAAAGTGGTTTTACAGATTCAAAAATAAGACATCTAAATGAATCAAAAATTGGAAAAAACAAGAGCAAAATCCACAGCCAGCCAGGTTTTACCAGCCCCCTCACTGCTTCCTGCCTTCGAAGTTGCCACTACAGGGACCTTTTGTGAGACAGTGACAAGGGATGGAACCAACACCATTTGAAATGCTGCTCTGCTGTCCACCCATCCTCCTTTTCCAGTCATCCCCCACATGTCTCTGCCTGCCCTGAGAGTCAGTACTTCACTGTCACCTACACAGGGCTTCAGTCTTGACTCAGGTCACTGGGTTCCTCCTCCAGTGTCACCAGGTGACCATGTCACTCTGATGAGAAGACTCCAATTTCTCATTCTCTAGTCTGAGGGGTCTGAGTCCTTGTTGTAGCCTTATATAATGGCCTGCTGGCTTCCACCCACTGCACTGTTCCAAAGACCCATCTCAGATGCAAGCCACTGAGGCTATCGGAGATGGGGCAGGGCGGTGGGGTTTGAAACACAGACAGGGGTTCGTTCGTCTCATAAGTACTCCAAACCTGAGCCCATATTCTTCCCCAGCACATTCTTCCAGTCCTTGGGCCTCCCTCTTTTCTCTTTCCTATTCCCCAAACTTAGCAGGGAAAAGTCTCAAACCTGAAATTAATAATTCATTTTTCTTTGTAAATATTCCAACTCAAATAACTATTACTCGTACTTTGTAGATTGGGGTCCTATTACCAGAAGACAAGGGGATGGGGGGGCCTGTCCTTTTCTGAAGATAAGGGAAAGAGAAAATAACACAAAGGGTTTAATTTCTTGCTAAATTCTTCAAAATATGCTTTAACTCTTTAGCAACAACCCATTCATAAGACAAGGTCACTTCCATTGTCTAGGAAAAGACATTCTCTTTAATACTCATATTGAACAGAGTTTAGTCATAGAACCCTTCCACTTGGGGCAGCTTGAACTTTCGGCCTTAATTTATTCTTGGTCTTTTCCCTTTTCCCATCTTCTCCTTCACAGTTGCCTTGAAGCAGCCTAATCCATTAAACCAGTTCAGTGTACAAAATGGGAAAGCGGAAGGCTGGTAAGGGGCTCGCTCAGGACACAGAGCTGGTCTTTCAGGGGCACCACATTGGTTCCATGCATGGTTTCCATGCAGCAGAAAAATTACCACCTTCTCAACACCTTGTAGAAGAGTATACAGAAGGTGGCCTCATATGGCCAATGGGAAACCAGGCCTCTACCATTAACCCTGCAAGGAACATCCCAAGGTCAAAAAATGGTCAACAGGAACCTTTGGAAGTAAGAGGTGGGGGGGCGGGGGGCCTGCACCATGCCAAATTCCTAAAGCGTACTGTTGTGCAAGACTTATTTAAAAACACACACACATACACACACACACACAACTTTTGAGGTGTGTTTGGGTTCATTGTGTTAAAATGAATTAGCAAAAGATACGAGTAGGAAAAAATAATGCAACAATTTAATAAAATATCACTGTCTAAGGGTCCTTTTAAAAATAAAAACGTGGTGATTGGGCTAATAGGTATTACATACATTGGCAACAATACAAGAAAGCTAAAAGGTGGTTATTGTTAAATTGAAAATGTCCCAGAATCCCACTAAGAAAATAATGTGAGACAATAATGCATATTTCAGGTACACACTATAACTGACTTAAATTATTATGGATGTACTTCATACTTAATTACCTTTCTAAAATGTGTCGGGGCATTTTGTCATAAACTCGGCAGAGTCCGCTGTACCTCCACTAAATGCTGCTCCGAAATGCAAACCCTTTGCTAATGTTTTTATTTGAATAACTTATTACCCAATATAGCAAGCATCAACACATTTTATAGAACCAGAACTTGGCTCTCTGAAATTTCTCCTACCCTAATGCCAGTCACTGTTGGGAGCATTTAGTTATAAATTGTCTTTCAATAAAAGTAAAAGCTCCCAAAACAACAAAATGAAAAGACAGAGCAACTTAAATCAGGGGAAGTCAATTTCCACATGCAGATCCTAAATATTTCATGGCCCTATTTTATTCTGACATTTGTAGATGACTAAAGTGTTACAAAGGAAATAAAATGCTGATTAAAGAGTTCACTGTCATAAAGGTTACTGAATTGTAAATGGCCCTTTCCATCTTCCTGTTAATAGGTACCCAGCTGTAAACATCATGAAGGATGTGGCGGGAGGGCGGCTTTCCCCCTTTAGGAGCTGTACATACATTAATCACTGAATCACCAAGCCATGCTTAATTGCAAGCTGTATATCACACAAATCCACGGTAAGTAGAAGGAAACTCATTATTGCTGCTTCATAACTACTGGGTACTTCTCATTTTAACCTCCTCACACCTGGGACACTTTGGCACTTTCCAACAGGAATGCAGAAAAGGTATTACACCACTAATTACAGCCCACACCGGCCCCTCCATCTCAGCTGCCTGGAAGAGGAAACGGAACTCTCTCAGATCTGCAAATCCCCAGCCAGCCCTGGCTTCTGCCTCATTGCTACTAAGTGACTTTTATAAGATGCTTCTCCTCCCCCCCACCCCCCTCACCCCCATCTTTCCTCCCTTCCCTTCCTGGGAAAAGTGTGTAGAAATCCATTACTCCTTGAGAGTTTACAGAACTGTTTAAATGATAAAGAAAAAAAAAAACCTTGCAGTATATTTTGCTTTGACAAAATTATTGATTTAAATCCCATACAATAGCACAATACTATTTAAAGGTCAACCCAAGAAAAATGAGTTTACACCCGAACAGAGCCGAGCTTATCTGTCATGAAAGTGTAATGATGTGTTTATTCCCTCACTAGAGTGTATATATTTTTCAGGAAGATATAACAGTCTACTTGCAGGTGAAATCTGCTCTTAAATAGGAATTTCAGGAGATATTTACATTTCAGATGGTGGAGCTGAGATCCTGTAGCCCTGAGACCCATTTCTGTACTTAATAGTCAGGTGAGTATTTATTTTCATCGCCTCCAAATTATTCTTCTCACTCTCGGGTCAAAAACGAGATACACAGATGAATACTATAACCACAACTCATACAGAAATCTCTTAAGAAGCCTAAATCTAAAACAGAATGCAAAGGTACCACTGTATCTGCCTATCTTGCATTCTGGATTTGTTTTGACATTTCAAAAATATGGCACAAAATTTTCCGTTTTTTATTTCTAGAAATATTTGGCATTAATAAATCTGAATTTTTGTACTTTGATTTTTTTTCCTTTTCTAAAGGCCAACAGATGTACACCACCCCCTTCCCCAGTTGGCCTCTCCATATACTGACCTGGACCTCATTGGGACAGAGAGGAGGGAACAAGGGGAGGAGACCTAATGCCCTGCATCTAGGTCATATCCCCCAAAGCCTTGGCCCACTACCTCTCTGCTGAGCTCAGTTCAACCAACATTTCTTGGATACCCGGTACTGTGATAGGGTATAAGGATCCAAATAACACAACACCTTCTCTCTTGAAAATTGCCATTCATTCATTTGGCAAATAATGACTGAGCATCTATCACGTGTCTGGTACTGTGCAGTGATCTCTCAGAGACAATGGTTTGCAGGTCCGACAGTGAATGTGCAATTATAAGTGACTCTCACAAAAATAGATGTTCAGGATCCAAGGGAAGTCACAGCCCAGGCCTCCACAAATTCCTCCCAATCCCCTTCCCAGTACCCGCCTCCCACCCAAAAAAAATCATGCCAATGCAGTCACACCCAATGCAGGAATGTTCTATTGCACTTCCTGTTCCTCCCCACCCACCCAATGCTGAAAAGAGGACAAGTGGGCCCTACATGTTCACCCTAAGACTCTCTGGCTGGTCTTCCAGAAATTATCAGACAGCTTCAATAAGCACAGTTCATATAATGATGGCACAGACAGAAGATCACAGGCTTTGGAATCCAGCACACCTGAGGCCACTTGTTTCCCCTGGGCCTACTGCTCAACCCAGGAGCCTCTACTTCTTCATTATCCATCATTCAATGACCCAACAAACACACTCAGAATGCTACCATGTTCCAGGAGTTTGTTTGCATATTTTTTGCATATCTCATTTCTTCTTGACAATAATCTCCTAGAGCAAATTTGTAGAACTCAGGCACCACCATACATTAATTTATAAGTTACATGCTCTTACATATTAATTTATAAGTTATATGAGTTTCTTTCACAAAGAGAGCATATAACTTATAAATTAATCATGCCAATGTGTTTATAAAATATACACAACATATATAATGCAAGGAGTAAAAAGAAAATGATGATTTTATATATAATTCTATTTAATGATGCCAAAATCCTTTTGGGTCACCACGTATTTTGTTTTATGCAATATATAGATAATTTTTTCACAAGGTATCACATAATAATGCCTAATTACTTTTTAAAATATGGCTTAACTGTGTAAAAAAGCAACTTAATAATTTTTAATTTCAGTTTAACACACTTTTGTTTTGATAAATGAATATAGCTTTTAGAAAGTTACTTAAATGATATGTATTAGTTTCCTATGGCTGCTATAACAAATTACCACAAACTTGGTAACATTTAAAGAAAAATTTTATTTTCTCACTGTTCTGGTGACCAACATCCAAAGTCAGTACCACTGGGCTTAAATCAAGGAGTTTCTCCCAAAGGGTATAGATAGAAATGTGTTCATTGTATTTTCCAGCATCTGGTGGCTTATGGTATTCCTTGACTTGTGGCCACATTACTCGAGTGTCTGCTTCCATTGCCTTTTTCTCTGTTTTCTGTGTCAAATCTCTCTCTCTCTCTCTCTCTCTCTCTCTCTCTCTCTCTCTCTCTCTCATAAAGATATTTATAACAGCATTTAGGGCCCATCAGGATAATCTCCCCATCTCAAAGTCCTTCATTATATCTATAAAGATCCCTTTCCACTTAAGAGAATGTTCATAGGCTCCAGAGATTAGGATATGTCATTTCTGAGGGGCCATTATTCAGTATCACAGTACATAAGGGAGAAACTGATGAGTGGCTGAGTTTATTAAATCATGCCACATTTTTAAATCATATTAACTATTGACACTCAGATTGTTGTTTCAATTTAGTGGGTAAATGTCCACACTTCTTGATGTCAATTAACCAAAATCTGTGACAACTTTATATTTTTAACAAATGAACTGAAAACCCACTAAAACTCCTCCTTTGGCAAATTTTTTAAATAGCTCAGAAAGTTTCTTTTCCAAATTTAAAATATGCAGAGCTGTGTGTTTTTATAAATGACACCTCGACTCAGTTTTCAGCATTGAGCTCACATGATGATGTTTCCAAACATCTATTTTCAAAGTGTTCTCTCCAGAGCATGAGTTTCTTTCAGAAAGCATCCTCTCAAATGCATTTGTGGCCAAACGTGTTAGGTTTTTTAATACCAATGGGTATTAGAAATGGGCAAGTTAAGTAAGCTTGAGTCTTTCTCACTCCTGGCCATCCTGGTAATTACTCTTAGTTGAGGGTCATCCCACATTTAAGGCAGGAAGATGGTGGCAATAAAGTGGATGTAAAGTCATTGAGATCAGTAAATGCTTGACTCTAGCTCAATCATGAAGTGGAAAATACATGGCTGGGGTCAGCAGACTCTGAATATGGTGAGACAGAGCAAGGCAAAATTGGTCATCCTCACCAACAACCGCCCAGATTGAGGAAGCCGGCAAAAGAGTACTATGCTATGGTGGCCAAAACTGATCTCCATTACTGCCAGGCAGTAACAGCAAATCAGGCATAACACACAGAAAATACTACAGAGTACACATACTGGCTATCATGATCCAGGTGATTCTGATACCATCAGAAGCACGCCAGAACTGACCCGTGCAAAGGAGATGGTGTAAAATTTTTTCTTTAACAAAACTTACCAGAAGAGGGAAGGGGAGGGAGAAAGAGAAGTAAGAAAGGGGAGAAGGGAGGGAGAAAGGGAGGCAGGCAAGCTTGAATTTGTATAAAAGGAAAACTGGGAGTTCACATTTATAATGTGAAGAAACTAATGAACAAAAAAACCTTCAAATTGTTTTTCATGGCCTAATCAGAAAACCTCTTCTGAAACCATAGATTTTTGTAGTTAATCCCCAACTCATAACCAAGTATTATAAAGGTTTGGTTATTAGAGGATTTAAAAAATAAAATTAAGTTTAGTGCTGACATCTGTAGCCAGAACCCATAATAATATGTGCAAATGTTGAAGACAAAAAAGAGGTGAAGGTGTCACTATTGACTGCCATTCAAAAAGAATTCCCAGGTGGCCTCCAGAACAGCCCCAGTGTCTGTAGCAGGCAGCAGAGGTGCAAGGTCAGCTGAAATATTAAATATTGATCCAGCTTATTCCTATCTCACCTTTAGATTATAAAAATTAGAAATAGAGTTGTATCACCATTTTCCAGCACACCCCATGGTTTTGATGATATATTCCCTGGGCCCAGGTTCCCCACTCAAAGGACACTGATTCTGAATAAAGGGTGAGTAATCTTATTTTACTGATGGGGAAAATGAGGCCAAGAGAGGCTACAGTCAGTGTTGGAGCCAAACTAGAGTCCAAATCCTCTGACTGCATCCTGGTTCACATCCCATTGCTCCGTATGCTCTCCCCACTAGGGGGTGGGTGCAGAGGGGAAGGCAACCTAGGATAGGGGTCCAATACCAGCGCTGAGGCCACACTGCCCGGATTGAACCTCACTTCCACCACCCCCCAACTATGTAGTCTTATGCAAATTAGACTCAATTTGCATAAGGCTTAGTTTTCTTGTTTTCAAAATGAGGATTATAAGAATATCTAATAAGAATATCTACTCAAGAGGGTTGCTTTAAGGATAAAATGAACTAATTCATGTATCACACTTAAGATGGCAACTGATACATGGTAAACCAAAGGATGGACTCTGGTGTTCACTAAGTAATGACACCTACTTCCAAAGGCTGTTCTAGGGAGCAAATGAGAAATACACAAATAGATAGAATGTGCAGAGACTTGCACTTGTGCTCCTGTTAGGGTCTGTAAACAAGTCAAGATGGCGCCTGGCATTTTGCCAGAGGGAGTGGTTTGTGAAGTAACACCAGCGAGCCATTAAGTGTGGAGATTCCTTATTGATTGACTGCTGTATCTAGTTTATGTTAATTAAGATAAGCTGTGTGGAATGTATATATACCCCTCCGGTCCTACAATAAACGGCTCCCACTCCTGCTGTATCAATGTACACAAGTTGTTCGACACCGCCCCCCCCCACCCCGGTTATTTTGCTGCAGCCGGACTGCAGCACCTGACACATAAGGGACACCACATGAAGGTTAGCTTCTCTTGAGCTTTTGTTTCTAATTTCAAATGGAACATGATGGGTGACACGAAAGTCATGGACCTGATAAGGCTTGGCAATACACTTTTTCTGATGCCACACGGATACAGCGCCCTCTACCTTGTCTCCCATAGAAATTAGCCACTTAGAATCAAATAACAAAATGCCAGGCTTTGGATTATAACACATGCTCTGCTAACAGATGTTTCTGTCCACAATTCTGACCATTAGAAAATAACTAAAACTCCTCTAGCAGGCAGGTCAACCCTTCTAGAAGGAAAACCATTTGGAAAGCCTAGCCCCCATACCTGTTAACAATAAGTGCTATAAGGTTTTCTGTCCATGTCTAAACCTGGAGTCTACTTACCTCCTACCAATGTCCGAGGCAGAAACTTAAACTAGTTTAAAAAAAAAAAAAAGTAAAGCAAAGCAATAGAAATGTCAATCAAAATGGTCTTCTGACTCTACTGAAACAGACAAACAAAACATCCAATCATTCTTCAGACCAAAGCACCACTTCCCTCCCTCTCTGAAGGCATGGCAGGTATATATACTCTGAACGAACAGATCAATAAGCCGTTCACTGGGTGGTGTCCTGCTGCTTGTAGCAACCCTGTTGAATATCCCACCACTACCTCAGCACCATCCTGTATGTCCTGTGTCACATTTGCAAAATTCAAGATACGCATTCAAATTCTAGAACTTGAAATAAAAATCAAGCGAATCTAGAGGAAAATGGTACCACAGTGGCACCAGAGTCTGGAAGGGAAAGGACGAGTCGTTGAATGGATTCAGTGTAGCTGGACAAGGCGAGCTGTATCCATGAAGGACTGAGGCCAGCGGAGGGGCAGTGAGGAGGTGCAGCAGCAGCACACAGAGGTTTAACAGTCAGGAGCACAAGAAATTCTAGGCTCCAAAGACTTCAGGGAGGAGTGGCGAAAGGAAGAAGCCACACTGGACTCAAGAAAGCGGGTTTGCTTCCCCATTTGCTTTTCTCCAGGGCCATGCCTTTGGAAAAGTTTTCCCCTCTCTGGATCTTTGTTTCCTCGTCTGTAAATGTGAGAGGGTTGAACCAGCTCCTTGTTTTAGATTTTTTCTGTTCAATTATTCAACATCTCTCCAGTCATCACCAATCTGTATACAGTTGAAGCAAATAATGCTGCTTTTATGTTCCGAGGAGGTTTTTCATAACTATCTTTTGCAAAGAGCTAATCAACCATCATTAGAATTGTTTACCAAATATTTCTAGTTCTTCCCTCTTTGAGTCACAGGGTAAGAATGGGGCCTTGTGATCAGGTCTATCCATGACCTGTGGCATGTTTAATTGCCAATGCAAGATCCTTCAAAACTCTCTCGTCCCTTTGGCTGTGTCCAGCAAATACCCCAGATACTGATTGTTCTGCCATCTTGATTTCCCGTGTGACTAAAATGAGTCCCTCAGGCAAGCCACAAACATAGCTAAAGCATGAACAAGATATACATCTGAGCTGTTTCACCTTTTTGAGATTTGGAAGTGGTTATTCCAGCTTAACTTAGTGAAATCTGACAACCACTAATGGGTCATCAAAAGTTAACATTATTGTTTTTGTTATAATTATTTACTATTACTGCTATAACACCTACCTATACAAACAATCTAAAAATTTTCATAACTCCTAGTATTTCTCAGTGTAAAGCAGGCACTATATACCGGGAGCTAATCACTCACTTTCCAAGGTATACCACAATTTCTCCAACTCCTCAAAGGCTCTCTTGCAAAAAATGCAATGCCCATCTCCAGTAAAAATAGGAAAAAAAAAAAAAAACAGGGAGCATATACTTCAGCTGCATTCAGTTTAAAGAACAACTTCCTGATGCAGAGACTCTTAAGGGGGGGAA
Organism: Marmota marmota marmota; assembly: GCF_001458135.2. NCBI lineage: Eukaryota > Metazoa > Chordata > Mammalia > Rodentia > Sciuridae > Marmota > Marmota marmota. The sequence goes on from NW_025999946.1 coordinate 3,685,434, forward strand.
AAGAATCAAGCCATAAAGGAACATGACAGAATATTTTAAACAACAAACTGCTAGTTCTGGTTAATATACCATTAAAGAAGAGAGCAGCGAGATTTTACCCACAGAAAGCAAGTGAAAGGGAGCCGTGCCACCTCCTACCTGGACTCTGGCTGTGAGGAGCTAAAGACTCTTCTGGTCAGTTAGCAAAGATCACTAGAGGAAGGGAGAAAGAGGTGTAGCTGTGAAGGATGAGTTTGCGAGGCCTTGTGAGAGAGGAAAGGGGAGATGAAGAACAAAGGGACAGAGGCTTAACGATTAAATTTCTTAGAAATCTCTGGGACAGCAGAAATGCACAAGCATACAAATGGCATATAATATGTAAGAAGCAAAAAAGCTAGTTTAAAAAAAATAATTGTTAAAAGGCATAAATAAGAGTACCAAGGGTAAAAAAAAAAAATCAAGCAATTGTGTTTCAATCCAATGATAATTTGCTATCTGCAGCTTTGGGGGAAATGGTATTAAGAACTTTAATAACAGAATACAAAACTATTGGCAACACTTTTTAAACCCAGAGTGAAACTCCTATAGGGTACTTTTGCTTTGGGGGCGGGGGAATTTAAAAAAAAAAAAAAAGCAAGACATACCCTGTCTTGTTGGTTAATCACAGAGCTGTTGGTTGACAGAGAAATGGTCAGTGTGACCTCGACTGTCACCTGCCCAATAACCACTCCTGGGACACCAGATGCACAGGCCTGACTTACAGCAGGTAAATGGTGTGGCAAACCAGCCCCCATATGCAGACAGTGTGGCTCTCCCCGATGGAAGGATGTGCTGATGAATTAGCAGTCAGACAGTGACTGTCATTGGTAATAACTTCTTATTATGTCAAGGAATTTACATGCAGATCAATGTGAGCAATGTGCACTTGCTTATCCCCACCATAAATCACTATCGATTGGCACACCAATTCCTCAACATAATTAGGAGCTATAGACAGGGCTGCAATATTATCTTAAATACTGTGTCACTACCCTCCATATACTGCTGGCATTCCAGAAAACTCTCGCTCTACGGCCCTTACCACCCATGCCACTGCTTCTGTTGGTATGGGGCAGGGAGTTGGGGGAGGTAGGTAAAGTAAACTGTCCTCGTGTGCAAAGTCTACCTGAGAGATTCCCCACACCTTATTAGAGATTAAAAAATGGGAATTCCTCCATATCCATATTGAATTCCCGTGTGCAAATGTGAAAGTTGGCAACATGCTGCTCTTAATCTGATTTATGCACCAATTTATTTTATACATTAGGCACACTGTATGCAGGCTGACTGATGCATAAAAATTTCATGCAAAAAAGGACTCACTCCCATACAACTGCCTTTCAGTTATTATTACCTCTTGTGGTTCGCATCCTACGGTGCGTAGGACAAATGACTCCATATACCAAATGTGTTTTTGCCCACTATACAAACATTTTGATCTGTTTCTATTTCCCCTTGGCTCCAACTCCAGAGAGCTAAAAACACTGGATCTTAACTTTCTGAAATCCTTTAATGCTACAAAACACCCATTTATGCAGAGAACATCTCTCCATGTTCACTGTTTAACTATGGATTATAAACACACAAACATGCACACAGAGCCAGGCAAAGGGAGACAGACAGGTAGGTACCTATGCGCTACATGTCTGGGTATTTTTGGTTAATTTTTTTGTTGTCGTTATTGTTGAGCATTTTTTTTCCTCCATGTATCATGACCACCATGCATTTTGCATTCATTTTTTAATTACCTTCTCAAGGATATGTTCCCTAACATATTACTAACAGCAAAAATTCAAATAAATAAAAGAAGCTTTGGGGGTAAGATTTTTAGTTAGGGAAAAACCAGCTAGAAAAAGCATCTTTCTGTATTTTCCTTTTATTAGAGGTCTCCTTTCATCCAAGAAATATGGGGCCTGAAATAAATTGTACCATCCTGCTTTTTTTTTTATTCAAATCCTTGCCAGAGCTAGGCAGTATGCTAATGAAAACAGGTTGATAAATGACTCCCTGATATTTTCCAGACATTTTTCTCTCAGAAGTGCTCTAAACTGATGTAGCTCAAAGAGAATAAGGCGCATTAAGTCATTATATCAATTTTTGTTACCCAGATACTTCAGTCCCAGTTAAGCGCTGACAGCCAATATAAAACAAGGCAAGGGCATCATACGACTCCATCGATCAAATCTTGTCGTAGATAGATTGCCTATTACACAAATAGAACTAGCGGATTCAGTTTGTAGTTTTATGCTCTCCAATTAAAGGATAACAGGGTACTTTCCCATAAATCTGCTAATTGCAACTGAATTAATTTAACAAATTTCTCCGAGCACACAGGAAAAAGCGATTGGTTAAGCTAATGTAAACTAGCACAGGTTGTCACAAAGAGGTTCCCATAACATCCTTTTGCTCTACCTTGATTGGGCAAGGTGTCACAAGTATTTAGCTACAGTGTGGTTCTCTGGCAATAGACAGCTGACAAGCATAAAACATTGCACAAATAGGAGATAATTTATTTGTGGTACTTTTTTCTCTCCCTCACTCCCCACTGCCCCCACGTGAAGGATGAAATAACTCCTTCTTTGCATCTAATTAATGTCTCCCTCCAAGCAAAGCTGTTTTTCAAAGTCGGAATTACAGCAGCCAAAGCACTATGTTACAGAAAGGAGTCCCTCTGTGCTGTTCAGCCAACAGGAGTGATGGGCACAAGCAGGAACCAGAGCCTGTGGCATTTCATAGGCAGAGGTGACTCTGTGCTCCTGAACAGGGTGAGGTGAATGCAACACAGGGCGCCCCCTCTCACAAGTAAACCCGGGTGCTAGAATCCAAGCAGGCAATCCCAGGCTAGAAGACCATTAACCCACTCTGATCAGTATGCACTACATTATCGAAATCTTATACTGGACTCCTTTAACATATCTGATGATCATATGTTAATAAAGAATGAAAAAACAATACTGGTACTAGGTTATGATTCACAAATAATAAGGATGCACCTCAGGGTGCTCGACTGCTGCAGTGAGCGTCCTGGAGGGGAAGCTGTGACGGGGGCGCCAGCGGTGGCTTTCTGGTGACGCTCCTCTGCCATGCTCCCATGTGCCACAGCCACTGATGCAGGCGCATGCAGCACCCATGGCAGCCTCAGACAGCTCAATGCAGAGGACTCGGGTGAGTGGGGCGTGAGGAATGCACTACAAACAGGAAGCCTATTTCCCAGATTGGGTGGAAGGACCAGATTTGACACACTCAGTTGTGTCCATGGTTTCAGACTGGATACATTAAACGGAAGCTTGCAAAGTCCAGTTGCCACATGCAGACTTCGCAGGTACCACCTCTTGCTGAAAGGGGTCAGACCGCAGCTCCCGAGGGATAACGGAGTCCTTAGACAAGGTAGAAGGGCCATGGGGCTCATGGAGAGAGGAGTAGATAAGGCCTCAATAGCAGGCTTGGCCCTACTACCAGGATCTACGGTTCAAGTTCAAGTGCAGCATCTCAACACCTCCCTCTCCCCTCACAGCCACAGCTTAAAACGTCTTTGATGAGAAAGTTGATTCCTTTTAACCAGGGAGACCCTCTTTCCCAAACCACATTTCTTAATAATTATGTTTAGCCACATGTGCTTCTGCTGATGGACTAAAGCTCCACGGCGTCACTCCAATTTGGCAGTAAATGACGTGAGGACAATGTGCTGTGGGCCCACAGCAGCAGGAACAAGTGCACCGCTTCTGTGTGCACAGTAACACAACCTGAAAACTGACCGAGATGTCTGGCTGAGAGGCAACTGGGTTCTGCAAAGGTGTGGCTGAGCTCAAGAAGGACAGTGTGGGCTGTCATTTCCTATGCCATGTTAGTTTTCCACCCAGTGCCTGACCTGAAAGAAAGGCGCACATAGGCAGGCACAAAACAGCACAAGACAAAAAAGACCTACTTCTGAGCACAACTAGATCCAAGCCAGGAGAGCTGGGTTGTAGCCCCAGAGTTGCCACAGACTGGCTGTGTGATGCTGGGGTTACACTTACGGATCTCTCCTTTGTCCTTGAAAGGAGGAGAACAAAATAGATCTCAGAATCCAATGAAGTCTGGAAGATCTAGCTACTATTTTTCAAACTACAATGGCATATGGAATCCATTTTCAGGGTGGCTTCCAGAATGGTCTTTAATAGAATACAAAAGAGAACACAGCAGAGAGCACACTGCCCAGAGTGAGGGTGAGTACTATTTTGTGACACTTCTTATTCAGTTATGTCAAAATCTATGTGCATGCAAGATGTAATGGAAATTATATTCCTAAATACCAGTCACAGCAACAAGACACACACACACGCACATACACACACACACACACACACATTTTTTGTTTTTTTTTTGTTTGTTTGTTTTTTTAATTGAAAGCCCAAGTCAGTTAAATCCAGGATGGCCTGCAAATGTTCTTTGGCTCTATCACCACATATTCGCACAGAGAGCTGCCTGCAAGGACTGGGGTGGGGGGAGGGCAGTGCAGAAGCCTTTCCTCCTAACCAGTGCACTGTCATTTCTGATGAAATGGGAGACTGGGAAACCCCTCCTCTTGGGGGAGATTCCTGTCCATACACAGATAATAAACTGACTTATTCCAGAAAGGGCCCCCCAGGTGCTCCCCACAGAGAACCTGAGTGCCGTACCTCAATGATGTACACAATTGCAGCTCAAGAGATAGCATATGTCCTCCACTGGTCAGAAAAGGCAAAGGTTGGCTCATCCATCCACTGCTGGACAAAGACTTCAGAGGTCTGCTTGGCTCGTGTGCATGAGATTCAATAGTAGAGACTTTTTCCCCCTCTAAAGCCTAAGAAAGGACAATCTGGAGAAGGACCTCCCTCCATGGGGAGCCTGGAAGATTCTGCTGGCTCCCTCTCAGGACTCCACCAAGATAAAGCAGAATCCATCAAGAGCCCCCAAAACCTTCACTTCTCCAGTTGTGCTGAGTTTGGTCAACTGCTCAACAGTTACTTTTACTGTTCTTTGTTATGAATCATAATCTTAGGTGATGGTTGGAAGGAAAACCTAAAAATAAAAAGTGATTTTGTATTATAAACATGCAGACTCGGTCTAAGCGTCTGGATGAAAAATACTCCTTTAGCTCAAATTTTTTCTATTGTTTGAATTCCTTCCATACGAAGATGACTTATGGCTTAAGGAACCCAGTTTATGGAAGACATGGTGAATATAACACAAGAAAATAAACAGAAATAGAAAAGCCATTAATGAGACAGGTTAATATAAGGGTCTAGGAACTCCCCAGATAGCCAGTCAACAAACATTACTGAGCACCTACTACATGCCAGGCACTAGACATCCAAATATAGGGAAAACAGAGCAGATCCAGTCCCGATGCTTGGGACCTTAGTCTGGCTTAGTGGAAAGTTGCTAAATCAATCTTCTAACTAAATAAGTGCCACAGGGCAAAATGAGAATAACAAGGGTCTTTTACTTAGTTTGAGATTTAGGGAAGCCCTCCCTGAGAAAGTTGCATTTAAGCTGAAGCTAAAATTTAAACAGGAGAATGTCAGAGCGTAAAAAGGACAAGATGGCATGGGCCAAGTTGATAGGCCAGCCTTCTGCCCCAGCCCCTGCGGCAGCCCTCTTCACCAGGACTCCAGGTTCCTTCCACTCACATGATCACATGTCCATGGGAAATCTCAAACTCTCACACAGTGGTGTGCCGCAGTCTGGCTGGGCACAATCAGGAGCCACTTGTCAAAAGAAACTAACTTTATTTTTAGAACCACACATGCCAAACAAAACAGCCTCTCAGTAAAAACCCTCAGAGCCTCAACTGCCACCACCGGCTTTCCACAAGCCTCTCTCTCCCCCACAAGCTTCTCTCCACCTCCCACAATCCTCCTGCTCTTGAGGCCGATTGGCTGGGTCACGTGGGCGGAGCCAAAAAAGTCCCCCAATGAGCAGCTCCGTGGTCTGAAAGGGCAGGGAAACAGCCCAATGAGCATCACCGCAGAGGAGCCAATCAGCTAGATGTTGCTGGGGCCGCTGTGAGCCAATCATCAGCCAGCAGCTGGAAGTTTGCTGGCAGCTGGAAGTTTCCTGGGGCCGCTTGGGCTGTGGCTCTCAACAGTGGTGCAATCACATCACCCCCACCATTCCCCTAAGACAGCCCTCCTCCCTGACTAGCCAGTCCCTTCACACCTCCCAGCCCTGACTGTTCCTCCTGCCCAGAATGTTTCTCTGCAGCTTTCTAGGTTGCTCCGGTTCAAATCCCAGCTCCACCCCATAAAGCTAAGCGACCTTCAACCAATGTCTTGGTCTCCCCTTGTCTCCACCTTCTTCTCTATGAATAGAAGATAATGGGCCCAATCCCCCATGTTTGGCCTAAGGGTTGTATGATGGTCTACTGTTGCAGGGTTGTTTTTGTTACTGTGATTGCTATTTATTTGTTACTTGGTTTCTTCTGTTCCACCGCCTTCCCCAGCAGAGCCCCCTGGCTTCCTGTATTCAACATACCCACACACGGAGTATACTTCTCTCATAGCCCTCTCACATCATGCTGAGATCATTCACATACCTCCTGGTCCCCTGGACTCCCCATCTGCTCAAAATCAGAGGTCCAGCTTGTTTTATCTTGCTTTGCCAGTGTCTGGAAGTCAACACACTCTCAATGAACACATTGGAAGGTGGATGAGTAAATTTAATGGGTGGGCAGATGTGTGGGGCTGCCTGGGGAACTCAAAGCGAACTTTCTTTTTCTCTAGGTGGCCTCTCTTTCTAGAGGTCAGTATCCTTCAAGTACTCAGGCAAATGGACTGATACCCTCCTAGCTATCTCTTGACTTCTGACATGAAATGCCAATGACCCCTGTTAACCACCAGTTAACCACCAGGGCACCTTGGGGAGTTGACCTATTCCCCTGGAGCCCGAGAAACCTCTAAAGTTTCAAATCCTCAGGGAGAACAAACATCTCTGCCCCCAAAACATTTCAAAATGTAGTGAGGCATCCTTGTTTTAAGCCTGAGCTAAAATGCCTGAGAGCATCTTTCTATTTATTGGTATCGTTATGTGTATGGTAACAATCCCAGAGGTAGGGCATGACTGTGCTAGCTTTATGTCTGGAAAAATCAGTATTCGTATTATCTGAACTCAAAAAGACTATAAAATTAAATTTAAGTGACTCACTTAACTACCAGAAGGAGAAAAGATCCAATTTGAAAACTGAAAACAGAAAAAGAAATAATTGCTACTGTTTGGTAGGAGTGCATTATGTAAATAAGCAGAGGGCATGTTAAGAAATGCAGATGCCTGACCACATTTGCACGGAAATGAGAAGCAGGAGCGAATTGGGAGGAAATATGCTCTCCTTGGTGGGATCAGAGATAGCATCTCCTCGGGCTTTTCAGCTACATTCAGCAGCCTTGCTGAGCAGGGGAGCCTGAAACCACAGGGTCCAAACCCAACATGAGTGTTCATGGCAGGGCATGGTGGTCCATTATTCCCCAGATAATTTCTTTAGCACGTTTTTTCATTGTATCTCAACATAGTACATTCTAAGGTCCTCAGAAAATACATCATTTCAAATTAAAGGAGGAGTTTACAATGTCACAAGAAAGCTGAAAGCAAAGTTAGACAGCTGAAGAAGAGTTTGTAGTGGGTTGGAGTGGAACCTTCAATAAGCTACTGCATCCTCGCTCTATTTCATGGGCAAGAGGTTGAGTTAGATAGCCACAGAGGACCACAAGCCACTACTTTTCTCATTTGTATAAAACTTAGGAATATTGAGCTGAGAACTCTATTTCTTTTTTTTTCTTGTTGCTACTCTAATTTTTAATTTTAATTTTATGTCTTTTTTAAAATTTTTTATTGTTGGTTGTTCAAAACATTACATAGTTCTTGACATATCATATTTCACACTTTGATTCAAGTGGGTTATGAACTCCCATTTTTACCCCATATACAGATTGCAGAATCACATCAGTTACACATCCATTGATTTACATACTGCCATACTAGTGTCTGTTGTGTTCTGCTGCCTTTCCTATCCTCTACTATCCCCCCTCCCC
>NW_025999946.1:3694493-3721267 GCF_001458135.2 Marmota marmota marmota
TTTTTTTTTTTTTTTTTTTGAGCTGCAAGAAGAGATTTAGGATAGACAGGATTATATACATGAAGAGAAAGAAAGTATGGACTCTCTCAAGAGTGAGAAGTCTAATTTAGTTTTTAAAGTTATCTTAAGCCAACAAAATACTTCAGCCAAATTAGAATGGCAAGACTTCTTCTTATTTCTGAGGCACAAGCAACACCACAATTAATTTCCCAAGGTCTTCCAAGGGTTCCCTTAAAAATATGTGCATGTCTACCCCAGGTAGGAATCAGATCCATAAAAACCTACTAGCTGTGGCTGCCAGGATGGGGGGAAGAGAGCAATTCAGAATTGCAATGAGCCCCCTGCATGTTCTATACCCAGGGAGACTGCTCCAGGAGTGGGGAGTCCCAAGTACTTTATAATCCCGAGCTCAGCATAGTGGCTAGCAGACCCCCCTCCACGTGTGCAAGCCCACTGTCTTAACAAACTCCAGAAAGACATCAGGCTCGCGTTGGCGAGCTTTCCTGGACAGTAAAGGAGAAGAAATGAGCACCACCCAGAAACCTTGCCTGACACCGAAAAAACAGGGCAGGACATTTTATCCTCCATTAATTTGGATATACAGTATTTCTTGATGATTACTGTAGCACACAATGTTCTTGTAAGGTTATGAACTGGTTTTGCATCGTTCCAATGCTAGAATTTAACACTGTACTAAGTGTGATATATCTGAGCCATGATTAATCCTGCCCAGTTCTGCCGCGAGTTTCTATAAAAACCAACTTGAAATACAGGACTCTTAAAGCCCTTGCCAAATCTGCAAGATGTGATATTAACACGGCTCCTATCCAGGCAAGCACGTCTAACTTACGCAGAGACGATCTACATGTTTCCCTGCGTGCTCTGCAAGCAGCTATTTATCCTACCACTAAAGCCTGGAAAACTTGGTGAGTGCGGCCTTGGCCTGCTTTACAATAGCGTTATTAATACTGCTCAACAACAAAGTCAAATTACAGATAAAATCTGAATTGGCCCATTATTGTTTTTAGAGGGAGCTAAATAAGCTATATAATTTGTTTGGGGCCGTAGAAAGCTCGGCCCAGCACGACAGCAGAGGAAATGCACATGTAGCCAACTAGCCACTGGAGCTCAGCAACGTGTAAATCCCCACCTCGAGCACCGTGAATTAAAGCAGATGAAAGTTTTAAAATGTCAGGCAAGTCCCTGGGGATGGATATGCTTTATGTTTTTTATACAGTGAACATTAATTTCAAATGGAAAGGGAAAGCAGCCCTCTATCTCCAACCGTTTGCTCCATTTTTCCTTAAGTTCCATGTGTCCACTTTTAACAGGCCAGTCTCGGGGGAATTGATGCTGCGCTGAGTCAAACAGTCAGGCTCAAGGTAAATGGAAGGTCCTTGTGAGGAAGAAAATAAAAATTCACCAGCCCCTTCCCAGAAGCAGCCTCGAGATGGAGCATTTGAATTGGAGTTAGACAGCTGGGGTTCAAGTCCTACTTCTAGCTCTTTCTGGTTGTGTGGCCTTTGGAAGTCCCAGTTGGCTAATCGATTTTCTTCTTCATGGGGCTACCAGATAAATTAAATAATATAGTATTTATGGATACTATATAGCAAGTAGCATGTATTTATACACATATCTAGTATGTCTGTGTACCTATGTATATGCATGTGTGTTCATAGTATGTGTACATGTATGTGTGTACATGTGCATATATATCATATGGGTCACACAGTCATGCACACATGCAGGCTTCAGATTGTTGCTTTAACTCCTTAACAGCTTTTCACCTTATTTAACTTCTATTGTGTATCCCTGGTTTTAAGAGTTCTGAGAAGAAAACCAGATTTCCATTCATTATTCATTCACTCATTAATCTACCCATCCATTCAGCATTTACAGAGAGTCCACTATGCACTGAGTTCTTTAGGGGTCAAGAGAAAAATAGGATGCTATCTTTGCCCTTGAGGAGTTCACAGTCTACAGCAGTGGTTGCTCCCACGGTTTAATCCTATGTGAAATTGAGAAATCTTTTCTCCCAGGGTAAGTCAAGAAATCTTCTTGATACTGTAATGATGGACCAGTAACTGATGCAAACACTCTGACCTAAGAGTTACAAGGCCAGAAAGCCCATGATAACTTGGATGATGGCACAGCAATAGTCACCGTGGGCAGAGCTTACTTCCCTGCCTCACTGATATTACTCTTAACCACGAGATAGTCTCAGGCCAATGAAATTTCACAGCATAATGTGAGCAGAAGCCCTAATAAGTGCGCTTGCATAATTGTTGGCTCCTGGCACTCCATTGATCCACCATGACAAAGGTGAGCTCAGGAGCCTCTGTCCCTTCACCCTGGCCCCCAGAACAAACCCACATGGAGCAAACAGGAAGCCAACATGGAGCTTGGGGTCAAGGCCAGCTACTGCCCTACAACCTTGTCTAGAGCCGCCCAGCCTGCATCAAATCAGCCAGACCACATCCAACCTGCCAATGCCAAGCAAGAGAATAAATGAGGTGGTTTCTCAGGCAACATTATTACGGAAATAGCTGACCAATATAAGGCCTATGCAGAATCCCAACCAGAGAACAATTGCCTCATCAAAAGCAATTTGGTACAACTTAACTGCTGAAGCATTAAAATGAGATTATAGTACAAAACATGCTTTTCATCGTCAAATCAATCATTATGTCTCAACTCCTCTGTGCTTGGTTTCAGTTCTCTCTCTGTTGAAGGAAATTAACACAAAATAAGTTGATCTTGATGAGTATGATTCAAATCAATAATGTTAATTGGGCTCCTGAGCATAAGGTAAAATGACTTCAAATCAACAAAAGGTTAATACAGCTTTCCTTCACGCAGCACCGCCTATGATAAATCTATAGTGGTCTGAAAGTTCCCATTCATTGACAACACATTTAACATGCTAAAAAGACAGGAACTTTCTTCCTGCAACGTGTTCTCTTGGTGCCCAGCAGCAGGCTAATTGAAGATCACAGGCATCTCCAGCTGTGCGGTTACATCTTACTGAGTAAGGTGGAAGGTATTCACTGAAGAAGGCTTATTTTAAACGTCGACTTCATTACCACCTTCTCCTACCTACTTCCCCTTTCTAACAGTTTCACACACTTCCCCTTTGCACTATTTGTGGTAGTATGTGAAACTATTAGATATTTTACTCTTACAGACTATTTTATTATAGGCAACGTTATTATCTAGCAAAGAAAAACATCATTCAACCTTCTTATTGAGCATATACAATATGTGAGGAGGCATGAGATGCATCAGAGTAGGTGGGAAGAGAAAGAACTGCAGAAAGAACTTTTTGTTTTGTACTTTTTAAAATATTTTTAGGTGGAGATGGACACAATATCTTTATTTTTATGTGGTGCTGAGGATCAAACCCAGTGGCTCACACATGCCAGACACGTGCTCTACCACTGAGCCACAACCCCAGCCCAAGTTTCCTGTTCTTAAGGAACTTCAGCCTATTGTGACTATCTACATGAATAAATAGTATTACATATATAAAATAAACAATATGAACTAGTCATATTTCCTGGACAATGGGTGTCCATTTTCCTTCTATTAGTCCTTCCTCTTCCCTCTTCCTAACATTTTCCAGAGTTTGCCAGATTTGGTTCTTATGCAATTGACTCCACTCTCCTGTCCCACCATGGGGCCCAACTAGCTAAACCCTATCAGCAGAGTCCACTTCCCTTAGTCACAGGAACCCGCTCAAGGAGAAAACAGGCCCCATACAGGCTTACCGGACCAATGACACTCAATCTGGGGGATTTTGTTTGAACCTTTAGGGAAATGAATTTCCCCTTTCCTACTAGACTTGAACCAGGACACACACAGTCTTAAGAACTGTGTGCAGCCACCCTACAATGGGGAAAGGCTACCTGTAAGAGACCCTACACGGAGGAAGGAAGAGAAATGGAGAGGTGGTGACTAGACATAGGGAGACAAACTGAGTTTCTGATTTTCGCATCTCGCTTAAAGCTGCTGTGACCATGTGAGCGGCCCCTCACCATTGTTTTCTTTGTGAGGGTTTTGTTCTGTCTTCTGTAACTTAGAACTAAAAACATCTAAATTACACAACGTGCAATAAAGCACCAAAGAAGGAGCCATTGTTGTGGACGAGAAAATCAAAAGAGAATCCTCAGCAGGAGTAGGATTATCCTGAGCCTTGAAAAATAGATAAACTTTAAATTAGTGAGTGGGAGGGGGTGACTGAATATAATATAATGAAAAAGTAAAGCAAACGTGACCTAGAGGATGCCATCAGGATGGCAGAATGTGATCTTGATAATGTTTATGACAATGTTACTAATAGAATGAAAGCTTTAAGAATAATTTTTTTTGCAGGTTACTTCAACCTCTCTGAGCCTCAGCTTCTTCAAATTGGACATCATAATAACGCCTGCTCTCTAAGGGTATGGTAATGAAATGAGATAATACACAAAAAGTGCTTATCATAATGCCTACCACAATGGATGGAGANCATGGTGAATGCACATTGTTCAAGGATACTAAGTAACTGATCTTCTGTTCTCCCATGTCATCTTCTGGGATCTTTCCCCCTGTGCTTCCAATGTCCCTACTACAATGTTCCTACCAATTGAGATGTGCCCATCAGGGGCCTCAGGACAAAACTTAGTACTTTTAGAATTTCAACATTTTCTGACTTTTTAAGATTTTTATCTGATAAACTTTTATCATACATTGAAATGCATGTGACTTGTTTCTCATTAACAGTATGATGGTTTATACCATCTTCATTGGTTAGTCCACTTGCAAACATGAGCATGGCCTCAAATCTTTGCCAAACATTTGTTAAAGTGTTTGTATTAATACAGGCTTTATAGTAACCTGTATCCTGGCTTCTTTCAGAAAGCTCTGGATTTCAAGCCTCTTTAAACTGCATTTAGCATAGAACTTTACAACAATTTATAACTGTTCTTCATGAATCATGATCCCTTGGTCAAAATATTTCATTACAGATGTCATCCTAGGGAACATTAATAGCCCAAACTTCACTTTTGACAAGTTGAAATCTCAACTGGTGTGTGGAGAGTTGTACATGGACAATGGAATTTGTCTAGTTTTCCAGTAACAAATTTAAGCTACTGATACAAAATCATTATAGAATAGTCAGAAAATACATGCATAATTATCCATATTTTCTTTTTTGAAAAAATTATGCATAATAAATACTGGATTTATTTCAGAAATACTGAATTTGGCTTTCTTCAGTGGTTTCTCTGATAGGGGCATTTGCCAAAGTATCTGATCCAAAATATCTATAGTGCTGAGGTTGGAAACATGCATTTACATCGTGCTGCTTCTAAAAAAATCTAGGCTCACATGTTATACAAATTCTTGCCTCTACTTCAGTTCTTTTGGTTTGTTTTAGCTTGTTTCAGCATAAAACCAACAAGAAATCTAAAATAAGGTAGTTTTGAGATTCATTAATTTCTTGCTGAATCCATTCAATGAATGTAAATTCAAGATCTTCATTGTTAATTTTTTAAAATTAGAATATTACAATTACATATAGTAACTGGCTTACACCCCCTCCAATCATACATGCATTGAATTTGATTTCAGTTCTAATCTTCCCACTTGTCCCTCCCTTGGCCCCTGCTATTCTCCTTCCTTTACACTACTGGTCTTTCTTTCATTCATTTTTTAATTTATTTTTTATACATATATAAATATTAAGGTAAAATTTTATGTGATATATATATATATATATATATATATATATATATATATATATATATACACACACTTTGCGGATTCAGCCAACTGTGGCTTTCTTTAAAGAAATAACCAGAAAAAGCCCAATCTTTAAAAATTAATGGACCTTGTTTTTTAAGCCCCGATTCATCTCTATGTATGCCTTTTGACCTGGGATATCTTCAGCTACATTTTTAAAAACATTCTTGAAAATTCTCTCTCAAATCTCTTCCAGATTCAGAAAATTAAATCAGATGGGAATTCTGATGGCTGGCTGATGTCACTCTTTCAAGATATCCCCAAACCAAGAATATCCAAGTCTCTTTTTGGTCTATAAATTAAGTCATTAACAAATATACATAGTTTGGGGAGGAAAGAATGTTCTGCAAGAAATCAAACTCCATGTAGCACAGAATACTGGCACTATTCCCATGGAAATAAATAAACTCTGGAACAAACCAACTTCTTTTCTCCAATGCATTCCAGAGACAGCATATGCTTTTTGGTGTTCCTCATAAATCTGAGAATATTAAAAATTAATACAGCATGGTATCTTTATTAGTGGCTTCCATACAATAAATATTCAAATATTAATAGGGGGAAAGCTGGTGGTACCACAGGTAGGAGGTGGGGAACAAAAACCTGAAGGTCCTCCCAACTTGGGCTTTATGGAATAGCAGATGCCCATACAGAAGCAAGGTGTGGCCAAAGATGTCAAATTTGAATGTAAAGAGTCACTTTTCCTGACATGGCTGGAGACATGTTTATCGGTATCTGTTTCTTAAACCATTCTTTGATTGTAAAACTATAATGATGGGAGTGTGGGAAATCATTCCTAGGGGAACTGACCTAAGGGAGGAGTCCTTCCAAAGAAATTGGAAAAGAGATTGAAGTGGACAATCAGAGCAGGAAGAGGGGGGGGGCCATGGAGAGAACAAATGGCACCATGAGCCAAAAGCAGAAGACGCCTTTTAGAAGGAAACAGGAATCCTGTGAGCAGCCCCAAAGAAATGCTGCCTTTAAAACAGGAGGTGATGGTGAGTTTGTGTCTGATCCTGGCAGATAACCAGTGTGATCTGGCCAGGTGCAGAGAGAATGAGTTCAGGGAAGCCCTTGAGGAGCTATATTTTTAAGATGAGATCTAGTGATCATGACAATGTTTTTTTTTTAAAAAAAAAAAAAAAAAAACTGGAAATGAAAGAAATCACAGAGATCATTTCATCCAAAATATAGGATTTAAAAAAAAAAAAACCTATCCTGAAACATCCTATCCCATGTCTGTCCAGATTCAGGCTCAGTGACAACATTCATTCAGATGGGGAAGAATGACTGAAGAGAAAGCACCTTCCTGAAGCCAGGTGTTGAGGAGGGGCCATACCAAGGAGCCAGCATAGCTGCTGGGCAGAAAAACAGCTCAGCATGGCGCTAAAGGTGAGGCTGGAATCCCTTTCCCAGAAAGGAAGCACCCTAAAGGGTTTCAGACCCCTCTCCACAACATCTGGGAATGAGTAACACCAATCAAAACCTTCCTTGTCTAGAAGATCTCACATCAGTAAACGTCCATCTCTGTCTCACTCTCCAGTCCAGCAGGAGGGCCTTAGTGGGCCACTGCAGGCTGCAGGCCAGGTATTGAGACTCAGTGTGCTCAGCAACAGAGGTCAGATGAAACATTGGACCTTACAGATAGATTAGACATCAGAAAGGCTTTACAGACATAACCCGCACTCTAAGAAGACTCCCTCAAAATGAAACAGATATGGGGGTCCTACAGAGAAACTGTGATCTAGAGCAAGACCTCAGTTCTTGTTGTTCAAGGGGTATGGGTGCTTTTTCAACCTATAGGTCATGATCAAAATCAGTTTAACGGGTTGTTACCAAGGTTTTATAAATGGGATAAAATACAAAGGACTAGATTTGAAACATAATTGAAGATAACAAAGTACATTGCATTTAGTAAGACCAAATATACACATGTGTGCACGAATTGCAAATATGTGCTGGCTTACCCTGTAAAATATTTATTGTTTTGAGGGCTGTAGTTGAAAGGAGTGGGGTGGACAATAGGTTCCTGATAACACCTTCTTATTTTATAAATGGTCTACTGCAACAGAAGTGGACATAACTTGTCTAGGAAAGTTATAGAAGAAGAAGAAAGAGGACAAAACTTGTCTAGGAGTGCAGGTAGCTAGCAACAGGACTGACTAAATCCAGGAAGAACCAGACTCTTCCAATCACCCCATGCGTCCCCCTTTGAAGTTAATTCAGTAAAAATCTAGACTGATGCCAGGTGGGGTATCGAATGCCTATAATCTGAGCAGCTTGGGAGACTGAGGCAGGAGGATTGCAAGTTCAAGGCCAGCCTCAGCAACTTAGCAAGACCCTGTTCCAAAATAAAAAAATAAAAAGGGCTGGAGATGTAGCTCAGTTGTAAAGCATCCTTGGGTTCAATCCCCAATACCCCCCCCCGAAAAAAAGTGAGGGACTCTTTAAAGAGAGGGTATACACTGCAAACTTGAGCCAAGTCATGTGCTCATCCCTCCCACTTAAACATGGGAATCCCTGTGAGCGTAGGCTGCAAATGCCCAAATTCTCAGCTTTCTTCTGGAGATGACTTTGAAAAACATACTGCAAGATCCTTTTGGGCCTGCTGGCAACATTTCACAAAAGAGATTAATTAGTAAATGTACCACTGAGATCCTGCTCACACACTGCCATTTCCAGTGTGGAGTATGAATTGGCTTTAAGTAAAACGCTTTGCTTTCATTTATGTCAGTCATGCCCATAAATAAAACACTTGATCTGAATTCCATCACTCCCTCTGAATTCTACTCTGCTGAATTTAACATGGAGAACATAAGACCTCACCAGCATTTCCAAGGATGGAAAACTATGATCAATATCCAGGCTTGTAACCAAACCAGCATTGATTTATTCTTCGTGATTGCATGTAAAGGAAAAGGCTGGTGTCCAAATTCCCTGTCCTTCCCTTTAAAAAGTAATGTCACCACTGTCACCATCATGGTGGCCCTCTAATAGAAACCCTAACAAAGCTGACGTGTGTCAGATGTCCTCCTCAGCTACTTCAGTCTTTCTGCAGCCCACCCAGCTGACCCCATGCAGAAACTGACAGCTTTTGCTCACAGATTTTGAATCACGCATCCTAACACCCAACGGAGTTAATAAACAAAGGCAAGAAGTCCTGACTGCAAAATTCCCTCCGCTCATCACGAAGGTGCCCTCATTTGGGCAGTAACCTCAACACTGTGCGGGCTTCTAAGTGAACAGAAAAGAACAATTATCTGAAGGGCAGGAGCAGGGGGCCTCTTTAAGGAAAGGTTTATTCAAGACAGAAGGCTCCAACTGTAACATTCAATCACTGGGTGATGGCACTTATTTAGACAGAGATAATACTCTCTATGGGGGAAAAAAAGGAAAAGGAAACTCTGAGTTCTTCATATATTTATATATCTGAAGGAAGCCACAAGAAGAAACCTGCATGAGATATAAGGAATTGGAGGTTTCAAACATGCTGTTTCCACCTTATCATACTTATCTGTTATAAAAAAAATACAAACAGCTGCATTTAAAGATAAGGGAACAGAAAGGTGTTGTGTATGTTGCCCAGATGTTTCTAAAATCCGCTCCCTGTTAAACTTATCTCCCCGGAACTAAAGACACCTCTAATCTTTTCTAATGGCTTAATCAAATGAAATAAATGGCTTGCTAAAATATCTTCCTTAAAACTTATATTACTGGTTGCAAACATACACACGTGCCCACACACGCAAAAGCTGGGATATTTTTCAATACTTATCCGAGGGAAAACTAGTCCCGGCATTAAACCGTTACTTTATATATTTTCTCAAAGACAGCAAGCTGGAAAACAAGACAGTTAAGATTTAAAAAACAGTGTTTCTTTCTTTTTTCTTAACGGCCAGTCTTTCCATGGTCTTCACAGCAGGTTACAGTTTCTTTCACTCATTACTTCAAACATTGTGTTCCTACTATGTGTCAGGCCGGACAATGAGAGAGAAGGGAGAGAGGAAACAAATGAGAAAATGACACTAATAGGAAGTCGGGAATGGCTGGAGAGATAAAAGATGGAAAGTTGTAAAGAAGGGTTGTATAAAGGGTGACGAATGAGAATAAAGAAAGAATATTGACTATCTGTCCAACTGAGGTCCCAGCCCCTAGTCACATCCCCAGACACAAAGGTCACCATGCGGAGAAAAAATATTCTACACCCAATTTGTTACCCTTTTGTGAGCTGGCTTCACATTTCTTCTCAGCAATTTATCATTCTTGAGCAAAGAATTGAGAGTCAAAGGGTCCTGAGAGAACACATGGGCTTACATCCATGTTTCGCCCGGAGACTAGGGGCCACCGGAGGGCAGGGCCCAGGTCTGACATGAGTCTCAGCATAGATCCAGCCTTGCATGAGCGAGCACTGAGCAAGGGCTTAATAATTCAGCAATGTGAATTTATTGAATAATGGAAGTCAAGAAATATAGTACCAAAAATTATGTATCTATTTTTTGATTTGAAAAAAAAAATGAAGATTTCAATCCAGGTGGCCTTGTAGGTCTTTTCTGGTACTAATGTTCCATGAGCTGACATCCAGCTAGACCTAAGTGGTTCTCACATTTCCACCTCATCTCCACTTTAGGTAGAAGAGATGACTTGGGGGACAGTTCATGCCTCCAGCTGATTTCACCCTCAAACCCACAGCACTTGAAAGGTTCCGTCAAACAGATTTTCAAATGAAACTGGTGATCCAGGAAACACACACCCTCTTAAAACATAACAACATGCTGAGGAAGCACCCAGCTTCTGCCAGATCCCGACTAGAACACCATACACATAGGCCAGGAAGCCAAAGACAGAAGGGCTGCACTTTCTCTCTGCATCTTTCATCTGACGACATCCTTTAATCTAAAAGCAATTACAGCCTTTGCAGGCAAGGGAAAAAAAAAAAGGCAAACAATTTGGTTCATCGAGCAGTTCCTGAGTGGAACTGGGACCAATAAGAAGCCAATGGTAGAAAGAAAATACACAATCTGACTTCACTGCAAAGAGGGGAACAGGAGGCCCAGCTAATGTTTCTACAGAAAGGGAATATCTGTGGAAGCTTAGAGAAAACCAGTGTTTTCCAAGTGGACTCTCAAGGCAGGCACAAGAGGAAATATCCTTGAATCATTATTGTTCCTATTCTACAAAAATCCCAGGGGGTCATTCTCTATTTGCCAGGACACCCCTCTTTCCTAGGCTTGTGTAGGTAAACTTTGCAATTCTCGGAAGGCCACTCACCTCAGAACAACAACTTTCTTCCCTCATTGCCACACAAGAAAATAGAAAAGCCAATTTTAAGATCATCATTGGCAGTAAAGTGGGAATCCATTCATTTGAAGCCTGCTTCTTAGGCATGGGATCACTTTCAGGTTCTTCCAGACTTTTGTCACAGAGTGACAAAAATGGAGGGAAATGGAGCCACCTCACATGAAATAAGGGGTTTGTCTACCAAGGACTTAAAAGAGGAGAGTAGGTTAGAAAGTTATTCCTTGTGTAGAGCAAAAAATTAACTAGAAAAAGAACCCAAGGTCGTCATGGGGCCAGGGGGGGGTCGGGGGAAGTCCTTTTATGAAAGTGATTTACTTCCTAAACCTTTCCCAGCTCTTTACTGCACAAGTAATGCAAGTGACCCTGTGTCCTGAAAGGACAGTGAGATGGGGCTATTTGAGGGAGGAGGAGCAAAGCCCTGGCTTCTTACAGGCTTGTTTCCTGAAGGAAAGCTGAAAAGATCAGTGGTGACGAAGGAAACTCGGGAGGAAGAGTTGCAACAACTAAGGACCTGGGACACTGGACACTCCCATCCACGTCTCAGGAGGGCAAGGCATCAAAACTGAGGGGCCGAAAGGTCCACCAGCATGGAAGGAAGGTGTGGGAACCGGGGCTTTCATCACACGCTTCTCTCTGCCTTGTTTTGTTTCAAGATTCCCATAATAAACTTAAGTTTAAAAGTTTTAAAATGTTTTAACTTTTCTTTCTTCTTGGACAATGTACTCCTGGAAGCCTCACATCTAGAAACCCTCTAAGATCTCGTCACTCCCTCGCAAGTCATGGTCACAATAAAAGAAGCCGGGGGACACACCTTGCCCAAGCAGGACTGGTGGGATTTGCTCTTCTGAGGAATTTGAATCGAGTTCCCACTCCAGATTGTCTCCATGAATGGACAGCAGTCATGGAAGGACAGACGAGGGACATGGTGGTCTAAAGGGAAGCAGGGATGAGGCAGAGGGACACAGGGGGCCAAGGTGTGAGCCCAGAGGGATTCTAGTCCACCAAATCCCCTTAAGGTAAAGACCCCTCACGCAGGGTCTCACCTGGATGGTCAGTCTGTGTCCCACCCCTCAGGAGTCCTGCCCTTGGGAACTATAAGACACCCCTTTACTCACTCCTATCTTCTCCCTCTCTCCCTTCCCTTAACCTGATTTTAACTTTCACAAAGAAAACAAGCCCTGACCAAGAGGGAGGGGAGAAAGACCTAACCGAGTGGGTAAGGTACTGAAGCTGGAGAAATCAGCACCAATAGAAAGGGATGCCTTCCACCCAGAGGTCCCCAGATAAAAAGGCAGAGTGGAGGGAGAGGGCCAGTTCTCAACAGGCATCTTCCCCTTCTTTCCATCCACATTCAAACCTAGTTCAAACATCTTTGCTTTTTTCATCATTCAATTTCCCTGCAGAATCTAGAAGGGAAATTTATGCAGCGAATGGAAAAGAAAAGCTAGAATATTTCTCTATTTACTTTTTACAAGATATCTTTTTAGTTGTAGATGGACACAAGATCTTCATTTTATTTATTTATTTTTATGTGGTGCTGAGGATCCAACCCAGGGCCTCACATGAGCTAGGCAAGTGCTCTACCACGGAGCTACAACCCCAGCTCTCTATTTACATTTAAGCTTAGAGAAGAAAGAAAGGTAGGAAATACATAAATAAATGTATGGATGTATGTTTGGGGGAAGGGGGTGGAGAAAAAGTGACAACAGATCTTAATGATTTCTTCCTTCTTTCGTGCCTTGGACCCCTCTGGCTTCTATAAAAAGAGATCCTGCAAATTTCAAAGTCACTTTAGAGCTTACAAAGTAAATACCCATTGCAATGTTCATTTTTTTGCTCATGAGGGAGATTTCATTTTCCTTCCTAAAAGTCATTTTTATTAATATGCTGAGAACAAGTAGCCAGTGACAAAAACAGGGGGCATTACGGACAAGGCTTTGTCAAGAGGCGAATGTTGCTTCTGCTATCACACCAAATCTGCTTAACATCCAACAATGTTTCATTAGCTAACAAGACATTTGCTTTCAATGAATGAAAACTATAATAAAGAGTTGTAATATTTTAAAAAGTAATGAATGTAATTTTTGCTCTATTTTATGTTGCTATAAAAAAGGGCCTTAAGTGTACTTCTCATCTGCTCCTCTTTTTTAACTACCATAATTTATGCAGATAAATGTTGGATGAATTGCATCAGGAACACTATTCAGATTGCTACCCATAAAAGTACTTAGCCATCATTTTCTTTTTCTCCTATTTATATATCTTTATATTACCAAAATCAAGTTACCAACATTAAAAAATGATATATTGTCACCAGGAAGTACTGAAGCATAACACCAAATAATAAATTAGTAGTGTTTGAAGGTTAAAACCGGGCTTAAGAGATAGCAATGCTTTTGTTACTCTGGACTCCTTTCAGACTGCAGTTGACTGGGGGAAGCTTACAAGTGACAAAAACTGAAACCCAGCTAGCGCTATCAGCCTGCAGATTTACTGCAAAACCTTAAAGTACTGTCAAGGGCAGATCAATGTTTGTGATAATTCGCAAAATAATTTGACTTTACATAATAGACATAATACCGTGTGACTTAGGAAGCAACCCTTGGTGTCGAACACAGTCGTGCAGGGGAGATGTGTGTCTCTTCCAGCCTTCCTGGAAACCCAGCCTAAAATAGGTTCAAGTAAAAGGGTCAGGACAGGATTCATCAAGGGGATTCCCACAGTCCCATTCCCTTACCCACATCCCCCAAGAACCTCAAAGAAATAAAGCATTGTTCTGTCCCTTATCATTTCCAAGCACAGATCCCAATACCAAAAGCACACCGCAGTGAGAGCAAATTCCTACCCTTGGATAGGGGGATGACATGGGTGCATAGTCAAAAGGACCTGACAAGCAGAAGGTAGCTTTGTAGGCGTCCCAGTGCTACACAAGGGGCTAACAGGGTGGAGAGGATAATGATGGTAGACAACAGCATGCTATTTGTCAACATCTGACAGCAAGATGGAAGTCTCTCTGAGTCAGTACATGGATGAAGTGCCTCTGTGCCCTATCCCATTTTGTTCCATCGTCTCAGATGTGGAACACCTATAAAAACTTAAATATACTATATATAATATTATAATATGTAATATAATTGTAAGAATGATTATAAATTATAATATAATAATAATATAAGCTCTAGATTATGGTTTCCAACCTACTTTATTGCACCTGTGTCAATTTCATTGAAATGGTCACAGAATTGAAAACCAGGACTTAATGAGTTAAGGCATTTACAATCCCAATCACAGAACAGGAAAGAGAGAATCTACCAGGGTTTAACTCCATCAGAGTAGGGAATGTCCAACACATAATAGATGCATTATACATACTTGTTAAATAAATTAACAAAGCAGTAATTTCCAATTAACTCATTTCTTTAGAGTTTCCACATTCCTCATCATCACAAATTTTATGCTAGAATGCTTTACGAAACTTGAGATCACCTACATATTAATTACATATTGTTAGATCACTAGTTAAAAGTCTTATTTACTTTTTGTGGTACCAGGGATTGAACCCAGGGCCTCCTGCATGCTAGGCGGACACTTGACCACTGAGCTAGATACCTAGCTTTAAAATTCACATTTAAATTTAAATGAACTTTAGTACAAAGTTTCATATTCCCTTCAGGAATTAATTCATTTTAAAAAAATGCATCTGTATTGAATACCTACTCTGAGACACTTTTCTGGGAGATTGGGATATATCCATGGAAGAAGGAAAAAGAAGACATAAAAGCCTTACCTGGCCAGGGGTGGTGTAATCCCAGTGGCTTGGGAGGCTGAGGCAGGAGGATTGCAAGTTCAAAGCCAGCCTCAGCAATTGTGAGGCACTAAGCAACTCAGTAAGACCCTGTCTCTAAATAAAATACAAAATAGGGCTGGGGATGTGGTTGAGTGCCCCTGAGTTCAATCCCTGGTACCAAAAAAAAAAAAAAAAAAAAAAGCTCACCTGCCTGGTTCACGTTTGAGGACAGACCTGAGAGTGGTTCTATAAGCTGAGTATCCAAAATTTGAAAATTCAAAATTCAAGACTCTTTGAGCATGTTAGGATTCAGATTTTTGACTTTTGGATTAGGAATCTTAACTAGTAAATTGTGTGCAAATATTTCAAAATTCAAAGAACTCTGAAATCTGAAACACTTCTGCTCCCATACATTTTGGATAAAGGATTCTCAACCTGAATAAATCAATGACCTCACCAATCAATGTTTCTGGACAGCCAGTACAGGACTGGCAGACACGGAGCACTCAGTAATGCTTCCTGTACCTATGCTCAGGGAAGATCCTGAACGTCAATTAAGGCTCACTTTGATAGAGGCAGGCCTGAGAATTCTCACCAGAGCACTCTCATGTAGCCATCTCCAATGGTTCACAATGACTGACCAAGAAGGAACAGTCTACCAAGATTCTTTGGGACTTAAAAAAGCTGCAGTTACATACTCAGCCCACTATTAGCTCCAGTCACAGAAAACAAAAACAAAATGTCAAGCTCCTGGTCAGTACCATTGTAAGGGCTTCAGGGAGGAATGGTACAGACCACAGGATTATGGGAAAGAGTGGATTTGCCAAGAAGCTATTGTAACTCTTGGCTTCCAGGCACAATGTCATTTGCACCAGTTGCTTACAGGGCCCTGGGAGAGACCCCAGATATTCTGAATATTTGATTTTGGTTTTTGAAAGTAACAAAGGGAATGGAGGACATTGGTGGTGGTGTTAATGGAGGCTGTTGGTTATGGTGCCATTTTTAAGGAGTAAGGATGGGCTTTCTTCTGAGTTACCTATTCACAATGATCCTACTCTGAGCATTAAGGGCAAAAGTCTTGAAAAATCCTGTTTTTAAGAATGAATAGGAAGGCATGCTAAATATAAATAAAAGTAAATTTCATTATCTAGCGTTAAAAAAAGAAGTTTACACCAGGCACGGCTGCACACAACCATAATCCCAGCAACTCAGGAGGCTGAGGCAGGAAGATTACAAATATGAGACCAGCTTCAACAACTTAGTGAGACCCTGTCTCAAAAAACAAAAAGGGCTGGGAGTATAGTGCAATGGTCAAGTGTCCCTGGGTTCTATCCCTAGTATAGTCTATCAATCAATAAATAAGATTTACACCAAACTGTATCTAGGGTTTCTTCCACCTCTATGCTCCCAAGAAAAATAATAATTTCCAAAGCACAAAGGCTCAAATGCAAACATCCTACCCCACAAAGAGCCAGGCAGAGGCTTTGAATTAAATCTAAATCTCATCCAAAGGACACAGCTACTTTAACCTGCATTCTTAAAAATGTATTCTTAGGATAGGAGTGTGGCTCAGTGGTAGAGTATCTGCCTAGCTTGAGTGAGGCTCTGGGTTTGATCTCCAGCAGGAAGGAAGGAAGGAAGGAAGGAAGGAAGGAAGGAAGGAAGGAAGGAAGGAAGGAAGGAAGGAAAGAAAATATATTCTTAGTGGGGTTATAAAATCATTAGGAAAGGATAAATACCACCAAATACAAAAGTGGCAAAAGGAAGGTGATAATGTAGACTGCATTAATCCAATATACTTATTTCTGGAAAGGTATGTTTTATTATAGCACACAGCTTAAGAAACAGAACATTCACCTTGAGATTCACTGCTTCCTAGAGAATGAAGTTCTGCAGACACCCACATCTACCCTACCACCCTCTTTTTTAATGAAGAAGAGCCAGTTAATGATAGTGTTGATTAAGCCAATACTTATTTCTCAAGCCAAGGCCTGTGACTATATCCTTGGAATCTTTGGAAATCTACAGACATGAGAATCTTCCAATTTTAGGTGTAAGGTCCTAACGAATAAAATTTTAAAGTAAATAATTCTGGATGCATCTGGCCAAAAAAAAAAAAAAAAAAAGCACCTTACCAGAAAATACTTCTGTGCAGTTTCTGGCCCCTGTTCTGGTGGTACTCATGTTATTTTCAAGGTGCCAGTCAGCATGTAGGACTACCAAATGTCCAAACGACCATGACTTTCCCAAATGCTAAACTGTTCTTTTACCCCAAAACTCAAAATTAAAAATATTTTCATTTAAATTAGGCTTGCGTTTTCCAAACTATTTCATAGATTATAATTAGCATAAGAAAACTATAGTACAAGGAGTGAGGAGCCACAGGCCCATAATCCCCTGTTGTCATACAGACATATACAATTCAGGGTTTTGTTTTTGTTTTCAGATTTTAGAAAAGTGACATAATTTATATTCTATACTAAGTGATAGGCAACTTCTTATAAGGTAACATCCCTAGCTGGTATTCATGGTTCTATAGTCAAAGACAGAAATATTTATACTGTTAAAGAATTTTTTTTTCAAATAAGGTAAAATCATGCTCTCATACAAATATAAAATGAACACATGTGAAAGATTTTACTGAATCTGTTCATAAATGAGAGCTCTAATAAGATGTTGCATCAGTTCAAAGAACAATTCCAAGTACCCTGTACATGCAGGCCAGTAGGAATGCTAAAATGATACAAAACAGGTATCCACAGGGCAAGAAACAACTACATAATGTAGGACACAATTCATTTGCATTTCTATGGGCAAGAGTTGTTTGCATTTCTATCAATTGCCTACAACTAACAGAGCTGTAAAGTAGCTGAAAGGCTATGCAGGGCACCTGTAGTCAGGGAAGAAGCACTAGACAGGACACCCAGGAACCTTTTCTGCCAATTTTGAACTCTTCCACAATTTTTCCTGACATCACCAAATGTCAGGACAATATTAAAAAAAAAAAAAAAAAAGTTGTAATTTCACATCACTTTGGGTCAAACTTCGCTCCAAGTTAGTCCATCATAAATAAATGTATATTTTAAAATCTGTTTTCATAAATTTGAGATTTGGGTCCATTTCTCATGAAGAAGGTAAATGGGCCTTCTTTTCACGTTGACCACAGTATCTCCCATGGCTCCATTATGAGGAGGCAACACTTTTGGGGAGGCAGACAGTAATGAAAGGGGACAGCACTTCCTGCTGATATAATGGCAAGTCGGAATCAAAAGCCCAAGAGTGTGTAGTGCCTGCCAAGGGTTCCAGCTGCACCTGGCTCATCACTCAACTGATGAGATGGCTGGAGGCCTCAGCTTCCTCACCTAAAACAGTCTCAAAGGTCCTTCAAATTGTAAAAGGCCAGAAGGTAACCCCTGACACAGGAACCTCCGGAAGCATAACTCAGCACATGAAGAAATTTTTCCATTAGGTACCTAAAAACCAGCAGACCCCTCTCCTCTGTCAAATCCCAGTACAAAATTATTTTCTTTTTTTTTATTAATTAATTTATTTTAATTAGATATATATTGAGAGCAGAATGCATTTTGTTTCATTGTACACAATTGCAGCACAACTTTTCATTTCTCTGTTTGTTCATGATGTAGTGTCGCACCGTATGTGCCATCATACATGTACCTAGGGTAATGGTGTCCATCTCATTCCACCATCTTTCCTGGCCCCCTCCCTCCTGCCTCCTCTCTCTCTCCTTTGCCCCATTATCCACTTTCCCCATGCCACCCCCCCCATTATGGATCAGTATCCACTTATCAGAGAGAACATTTGGCCTTTGGTTTTGGGGGATTGGCTTACTTTGCTTAGCATGATATTCTCCAATTCCTTCCATTTACCTGCAAATGCCATAATTTTGTTCTTTTTCAATGCTGAGTAACATTCCATTGTGTATATATACCACAGTTTCTTTATCCATTCATCTATCGAAGAGCATATAGGTTGCTTTCACAGTTTAGCTATTATGAATTGAGCTGCTATAAACACTTATGTGACTGTGTTACTATACTATGCTGATTTTAAGTTCTTTGGGTATAGACTGAGGAGTGGGATAGCTGGGTCAAATGGTGGTTCCACGCCAAGTTTTCTAAGGAATTTCTAAACTGCTTTCCAGAGAGGATGCACCATTTGCAGTCCCACCAGCAATGTATGAGGGTGCCTTTTCCCCCACATCCTCGGCAACATTTATTGTTGTCTGTATTCTTGATAGCTGCCATTCTGACTGGCGTGAGATGAAGTCTTGAAGTAGTTTTGATTTGCGTTTCAGGCCCTGACTTCCTTAACGAAACTCCTAAAGCACAAGAAATAAAATCAAAAATTAATAGATGAGATGTTATCAAACTAAAAAGTTTCTTCTCACCAAAAGAAACAATCAATAATGTGAAGAGAGAGCCTACATTTTGGGAGCAAAATTTGCCACACGCATGTCAGACAGAGCAATAATCTCTAGGATATATAAAGATCAAAATACTTAACACCAAAAAAATAAACAACCCAATCAATAAAAGGGCTAAAAAGCTGGACAGACACTTCTCAGAAGAAGATACAAATATATGAGAAAATGTTCAACATCTCTAGTAATTAGAGAAATGCAAATCAAAATTCTTTTCTTCTATGGAAGCTTCTTTAGTAAATCCAGATCTGCATTCAAATCCCAGCTCCAACAAATAATGGCTGGATGATCCTGAGCAAGTTGCTAACCTCTGAGCCTCAATTTCCACATCTAGAAATGGAAAATAACATTTAAATCTCAAAGATATGCTGGGTCTATCCAATTTCTCCATTTCCTTATTTTCTCTTCCAGGGGGGTTCCATTATGACATTACCCCATCAAAAATGCTGTAGACAGTGGGCAACCTAAGATTTATAGTGGAATATACTTTTCCCCAGCTATTCAGGCAGATGGTCAGGGTGTACATCTCATTTCCTCAAATTCAGTTACCAAGCCTTCAGTTCTTTTCCTCAGGTCATTGTCTCAGGCATCTATGCCTTTATCAATGATGTCTTTCAGCCTGGATAAACCTCCTTTTCCTTTCCTGATTCATCCTCCTCACCTCAGTCCAAGAATCAATGTAGATTTCCTGGGTGCCCTCAGGCAGGTTGGTGCCCTTGGGTGATGCACCTATACCCAGTCTCGTTTTCCTCTTTGCCCGCCCCCACCCCGCATCATAGAACTCAGAGTCACACTGGTTCAGAATCACGTGCTCTCTGTCAGAACATGAGTTCCTCTAGGCAGAGTCAAAACAGCACTCAATTTTTGTATCCCAGGCACCAAGCCCAGTTCCTGGCACATAGTTGGCGCTCAATGAAAAGTTTTGCAGAACTACATGCCACTCCTTTCTAGTCACCTAATACAGAGATTTGCCTATGATACCTGGAATCATGATGCTACCACCTGATCACACAAGGAAGGAAACAGGGGAGGTTTCTGTCTCTTGGGATTTGCCATTGTCAGTATTAGAGAGGTGGCTCAGAAGTTTGGATCCCAGGGAGAGAAGGCCAGGACTGGTATGAAAAGAGGAGACACATGGGAGCCAGGCAGCCCAGAGACAGAACACATGCATCAGCAGTCTAGGCCAAGCATAAAAACAGCTACATTATCAAGAGTGGAGGCTGGCCTCAGTCCCAGAGGCTGGAGCAGCACTGGCCAAAGTACACTTCATGGACTATTAGACTGACAAAAAGGTGCCAATAAAAAGAGTTCAGGAGAACAAACAAGTGGGAAAGACTGCCCAGCCCCCTCTTTTCTTAGATCTATACACATGCACCTGAGTATATTCTGAGGAGCCCTATTGTCAAGATCAACGTTGAACTCCATCTACCCAGGCTTCAAGAATACCTCTCACCATGGAACCTGCCTAGTTTGTGACATCTGTGACACATGCCATCGGGAATGTAGGTCAAAACTAAATGCAGAGTTAGATCTACATGGGGAACATGTGGATAAAAAGTGCAGGCGAGCACTAAATGACAAACCGAGCAACAGACAAGAAGACCAAAGACAGGATGAGGGCAAAGTCAAGACCAGAGAGGTTAGCCCATGATAGACAGTGTCCTGCTCCACAGACAACAGGCGTCTCAAAGACAGACGCCCTACGAGGTCACCTCTCTGTCTCCAGGACTTGAACATAACAGTCTGAACAGAGAGGGTCCTGGATATCCACAGCAGCTAGGACAAAGTGGACCAAGCTGAGCAGAACAGACCCAAGGCCTCACACTGTGGTTCTCACCCCTGGATGGACAGTAGAACTATAATGGGAGCAGAGGGCTGGAAACTACAGATGCCCCCAGTTTCCACCTCAAAGCAATTAAATTAGATACTGTATGCAGTGAATCCCTCTTTGCTAGAATGTTATATACTTCTTATAGGAAAGGTCTCTAGGCTAATTACCCATCACAGCTACCCTAGAATACACTAAGGGAAGGACAGCCCTTGTCCATCAGAGACGGAGATGAGTCAAACTGCTGCCAGACACACGATTTCAATGAGGCTGCAGCTCCAAGCTACCCCTGCCCGAAGAGTTCTCTGTGAAAAATGCTACAGATTTCCTCCAGAAAATACCACTTCAGCCTTTTCCTAAAAATAGCTTGGCTTCCTTCGAAGGGTCAGATCCATGGCCTTCAGAGAGAAAAGCATAAACACAACTCTTGCCAAACCAGGCTCTCCACACTTAAATCAGCCTGACCTGAAATCCACACAAAGTTCCAAGAACGAGTGTCCTCTATGAGGAGTTGAACAGGAGACCGTGGTTATGCAAGACGCTGGCTCAGTTCTCCCGTGCTTCATATGCAGAAATTCACATTAATTATTACTTTACCAAACGAAAAGTGAGTTATGTCCCTCTGTCATTTCAGCCAGGATATTCTCCAGGCTGCCAAAAAACACTCACATACCCAAACACCAAAACTATGTGAGAAGGCTACAGGACATCCTCGCCAGAGACAAGACAGAATTTTCACTTAATAAATCAACAAATTCTAAAAATGCAGCTGGTTGAAAAGGCAAGCTACGCTGGTGAAATATTTTTTTTAATTCACCTCATTCAGGGTAATTGATTTTTTTTAGCATTCGCGAACAAGTAATTTTTAATGTAAATAATAAAGCCAGTTAACCGTGTATTCTTATTGCATGAGGAAAGACAAAGTTTTTATCCCAATTAGGTGATTTTTCACTAATACAGATTTGTTGCTTTTAGTTAAGACTCAGTTTTTAATAAAATACCTTCCCACCCTTACCCTCACCCCACTATCTAGATGAAATGGAAAGCAGTAGAGGTTGGTAATAGGTTCTCAGCTGTGTTTCTCTACCAATGACAAAACTCATGGCATCAGTGTATGACCTACCCAGTGTCCTGAAATCCCAAGCCCAGTGAGAACGTGTTTCAAAATTATTTTATTCCTAGAGCACCGCCCCATGTGTCAACCAAAATTCTAAATCTGTGTATTACTTCCATATAACTGTACACGTGGAAGTTTGCACTTTAAAATGTAAAATTGATGACAATAGGTAGAAAATTCCAGCTTTGCTTCCAGAGAAGCTAAATTCCTCCCCTGTAAAAGTAGATATTCAACCAGGCCCAAAGAAAAGGTCCTCCTCAGTCTGCCTTTTCCCCTCTTTCTTATCGCTAGGTTTCCCATCCTACTTAGGAGGCTGGAAGAACAGGACAGGAGGAAACAAAATTACTTTCACATCCCATAATTTTTCTGCTATATTGGAACTGAGAAGGGTTCTTATGAAACCCAAACCTCAATCCTCTTATCATTATTTTAGTTTTTGAGCACTTTATTTTTTTTTCTGGACTATAAATTTTTTCAGCTGCTTTAAGCAACTATTTGCAAAGTTCAATGAAAAGATTTTAAAAAGAACAGTCTCAATTTCCATGGGAAAGGCTAGTCTACACCCAGCGCGTTCTCTTCACCCAGACAGAGGGGCCACATTGACCCATTTGTGTATGTCATGTCACCAGTGTGAAAATTCTTCCTGTCCCCACTCAGCAAAACCTTACTGATCTAGCCAAAGGGAATGAATGAATGGATAACATTCCCAAGGGTGACAGTCCCTTAGGATATCTCCAGGCTTGGAGAGAGGTCTTAAGCTATAGCCATCACCCAGCTCCTTGCTACTCAAAGTGTGGTCCCCTGGACCACCAGCAGCATTGGCATCATCTGGGAGCTTGTTGGAGATGCAGATTCTCTGGCCCCATGGGACCTGCAGAATCAGAAGTCTACATCTTTAAGAGGATCCCCAGCAGAGTCACATGCATGGCCAGGTGTGAGAAGCACAGGTCTAGTACATACTCCTGCTCATACTAAGAAGCAGTGTCTTCTCTCAGAAGGTCACTCAGCTTCTCAGTCCTTCTGGAGTCCAGGTGGGCAGTCTATAGAACACAAGCAGAGGCCTTTCGGGTTTCAAATGAGTGGTGCAGTCACTCCTCAGGCCAGGCAGCGACTGGAGGAAGCCGGGGGAAGTGAGGGGCGGTGGCGGGAGCAGCCTCCCCCAGCCCACGTTTCAACACAGCAGAGCCATTAATTAAGATCCGCAGTCACTCTGGCGTTCCCTGCCTGCCTGGGACTGGCGTGAGGTGTGAGAATCTGGGTAGCCTTCTCTGTGGCTCTGCCCCGCTGGCGTTGATTGTGTATGATTAATGATTTAAAGGAATAAAAAGAGAAAGGTCAACTTCTGAGTTCAAGACAGAGCAGCTACATAGGGAGTAATTAAGATACTTGTGTAAGCATGATTAATAAGCACACACGGGCACTCTCAGCAGTAAACAAGATGCAAGCAGATGGTTAGCATGGAAAAGGTTTTTTATTTTTTTTTCCCCTTTCCTAAAAGCAATTTTTCAGCAGCTTGAAACTTGGCTTGTGAATTCCCTACCTCCTCCCAAGTCTCAAAAAACTCATTATCTCCACAACCTAAAAAAAAAAAAAATCAACTGCGGTGAACCCCTTCAATGCACGTTCCTTCTCTTTTTAAAAACCCTTATTATTTTATTTTATTTTATTTTACTTTTACAGATAACTAGAGTTTGCTTGTAAAAATGGATGCGACTCATCTTTGTTTCCCACCGCCTTTTATGTCAGGCGTCCCGTGAATTGGCGAGCCTGACAAGGTGGTTCACTGCGGAGCCTTTTAACTCCCACCCACCGCTTCTCCCCCCGCCCGTGATGGGCAGAACAGAGGCATCAACGGTGGCATTTCTGGAGAGTGCTGGCAGGCAGGTGTCAGAGCCGTCCGGCGGGCGCCCCTCTCAAACACTAATCAGCCCTGGTGTTCTTTTACAATCCATATCTAATTCGCAAGTTTCATTCTTTCTGAAAAACAATTACTAGGTTTTGAAGTTCATTGTGCATTTACTCAACTGTCTCTTCACATTAACGTAAAGTGGGAACACGAAAAAATAGAGTCAGCGGGGAAGGGACATCAAAAGATGTTAAGAGTAGATGAAGGCTTTATTTTAAGAGTAATATAATTACAGATGTGTGCAATATTTTACAATAAATGGAACACAAAAGGTGTATCCTGTACCTTCAAGACTGTGTGTGTGTGTGTATGTGCAGAGAGAAACAGAAACACAGAGAGAGACACTCAGACACACACACACACACACACACACACACACTCCTAAAGGGTGGGGGAGAGAAAGAAGAGGTCATTTATGACTCAAGAAAACAAAAAGATTATCCAAGATCAACAGCACGTAGGTGTCCCTCTCAGGAAAGAGCAAGAAGAGAATAGGACAATGACAGAGCAGGGAGCCCGAGTTTTCTCCTTCTATGTTGAAAGGAGAAAGAGGAAGATGGAGGATGGAAAAGAAGGGAGAGACAAAGAGGGGAATAGAAAGGGAGAGAAGGGTGGGGAGGCAAAGGGAAGAGAAGAAAGTGGTGTCTTCCATGAAAATGGAAAGAAACTGGCAACCTTAATGAAGAAGGCACATAGCCTGATTGATCCACTCCTCAACTCCCCACCCTGATCTTCCTGAAGGACACAGATAGTCAGTAGCCCTGGGCCACTCAGTCGATCAGCAGGGCAAATGTACACTTTGAGTCAGCAAGATGCCCTTCACCTCACCAGGTGACCTCAGCCAGCCCAGTGTCTGTCCTTCCTCACCAGCCCCCAGAGCCAAACATCTACCTCCTGCCATGGGGCCCCTGTCCCACCAAGCTTCTGTATCCTTGATGGGCAACAGTGTGCACTCCCAACCTGAGTCCCCATCCCTCAGTTCATCTGCCCCAGGACTAGGCAAGACCTCAGCACTGGCCCCAGCACCTGGGTAGGTGAATGGCCTTGAGAACAGGTGCCAGGCTGTATTCTCTCTTTCACCACCAACAGGAAAGGAAAGAACCCTAAGCTTCCCCCAGCAGAAAATTAAAACCTTATCACCAGTGTTGGGCCTCACACCTCAAACATTTTGAATTTCTATACTGAACACCACCTTAGTAATTCTGAGATCAGTCTTTTTCCAAAGGTCTTGGGAAAATAAAAGTTTCCAGAAATAAAAATGTAGGAAATATGCTAGGTTACTCAAAGGGCAATGAGCTTCTTTTCAGCAGAAATTCTCAGCCCTTTTAGATGCCCATGTGCTCTTTGAATTATCCATGGGGGATTACTGCACCTCACTTCCCAAACGGACTTGACTTCAGAAGTCCAACTCCCCTCTCCAGAACGTGGGTTCCATGGAACCTTGAAAAACAAAGCTCTACATTTAAAAACTCCTCCGCTATCTGAAAGTAGTAATTAATTGACCCTCTATCTTTTTCCTTCCCTAACCCAAACACACACTTCTTACAGGATTTTCCTTCAGAGACCTATTTTCCACCCCTTGAATCATTTTTTTCTCCAGCCTGCCCCTCCTCCTGCATTCTCACATTCTCTTTGAACTCTGGAAAGCAACTCCAGAGCTCCAACAAGGATCTCATTCACACAGCATGGAGTGAAACACTTTGTACATCTCGTTCCCTTTAATACAACCCAGGATTACCCTGGTGTTTTTCTTAGTCACCCCACATTAGTGGCAAGAACAACCTACAGTCTGCCTCCAGAGAGTTCATATCCATTTTTTAATTTACTCCAAGTCAATTAGGATCACTTTCTGGAACAGGTACAAAAAAAGTCTAAACATTGGAAGACAGAGGAAGGGAGGGAAGTAAATGCCCACATTAGGCAGATCCACACTCCAAGCTCATGTACACCTCTCTTGGGATGTACTCTTTAGAAGAACTACGGCAGAGTGTGAGGCACTGATGTTCTCCATCATTCAAGCAAAGCCAGTGAAGGGAAAAACATCAAGAAAAAATATAATACACAATATTCACATTAAATATTTAATATTTATATTTATTTAAATGTATTTTGTGTGTGTGTGTATATATATATATATGTAAACACACACACACTCATATACACACATACCCATTCTTCTTTATTAGAATCCATTCTTAATCTAGGTCTTGTTACCCAGCACCCACATTGCTTAAACAGTCTTCCCAGTCTCCTCTCTAACACCAGTCTCTCAACCTAATATCAAACTTAAATGACATTACTGGTCAAATGCCACTCTCACTACACTCCTCCTCTATTTATGTTTATCTTCACGACAATCCTAAAAAGTAGATACTATTGTTATTCCCCATCGTATAGTCACAAAAACTGAGAGTCAAAGCAGTTAAGTCATCTGCCCAAAGTCACATGGTTAGAAAGCAAGGGATCTGGGGCCTTGGGCAGTCTGATTCCCTGCTCTGCTATTAGAGCTTTCTAGAAACTGATGTTCTCCATTACCTGACTCTGCCCAGCTGAGCAATGGCAGCTTTTTCTTTTTCTTTCTTTCTTTCTTTTTTTTTTTTTTTTTTTTTTTTT
>NW_025999946.1:3721292-3763931 GCF_001458135.2 Marmota marmota marmota
TTTTTTTTTTTTTTTTTTTTTTTTTTTTTTTTTTTTTTTTTTTTTGTGTGTGTGTGTGTGTGGTGCAGGGGTTTGAACCCAGGGCCTTGTACATGCGAGGCAAACACTCTACCAACTGAGCTATATCCCTAACCCTGGCAGCTTTTTCCACTGTCACAGAGCACCACTACCCCAGTCCCACAGTGCTTCCTCCCAACCTCACCTTTAATCCTCCTCCTCAACCTTCTTCCTAGGAGCCCCTCATCACCATCTCTAAGATCCATCTGACTGCTCCAAACCCACTGTCCTTACCTGTGTGCTCTCCCAGCATGTGGCCATCTCCCCCAGCTGACTGCTAAGGACATTATGTCCCTCATTGTCACTATTGTCATCAGTGTGTTGGTTGCTTTATTTCAACTAGTCTGTAAATTCTTTCTGCTTTAAATAACTGCTAATGGGCTAAATAAATGACATTCTTCTACTGCTGCCCAATGTCTCATCTGTGCTAGGATTTCCCTGGTGCCAAGAATGCCTCCAAATTTTCCTCCGCATTCCCTTCTTCTGAAGCCTAAGCTCCCATTTCATTGTCTCTCAGGTTGGCCCACAAATTGAAATAGAACATGATGCTTAATTTTACATCAGCCCGTTAAGCTGCTTTAAACACTTCAATATTCCCCAAATGTAGGTGGATATATGAACTTGCACTAAGAGTTGTCAACAATGCATTGACGACTTGTTTTATAGTTGCATGTTAATCTACAATCTGTTTAATGCAATCCAATACATTATATGGGATGGTGATGTATAAATTTAAGTCTTAGGCCGTGAAATATCATTTAGGATTAAGACTCTAATCTCTTAACAGAGGAGATGCCCGCGCAAAAAAGCAAGCAGCTCAGAGGAGTCTCTGCATATAAAAGTCATCCTTGTTGTCTCTCGCAATAAGGAAATGAGCTTAGGGCCTGTCAGCCCTGGTGCACAGAAAGGAGGGCACAGAGGGGCAAAAGTCAGCTTCTTATCTCCAAGCAAAAACTCCACCACTAAATGAGTCTCACAAAATAGCTAAAATTTCAGTAACTCAAAACACAGCTGTTTGCTACCTCTTCTTCCCTCAAGTCCTCAGAAAACAGAACAACAGAAATGGTGACAATGGTGATCACAAATAAAAAGCACAGGAAGTACCTGATTTCATATCCCTATGGTACAGAGGAAGAAACTAAGGCCCGGAGGGGTAGTTTAGCTGATTCAAGGTCATACACCCAGTATGTGGCAGTGCTGCATCTGTCCTGGTTGTTAGCCTCTGCCCACTCTGCTAAGCCTCCCACACAAAACATTAGCCATCAGACAAGTTTTCAGGCCAAACCCTGGAAGACCTTACAAGCTCCTTGGGATAAAATAATCGACACTAAAAATGTAATATATGCACTGTCCTCCAAAAGTTCACAGTTAGTAGAAGAAATAAGGCAAATAAGAAGAGATCAGGAGAAGGTCATTAAAATGCCAAAAAGAGGATCACACATGGGGAGCTCCAGGGAGAGAAGCTAGTAGCTAGCATCATGAAAGGGACAGGTTGAAAAGACAGTGGGACAACGTGAAGGTGAACAGGTTCCATACTATGTCTGGACCAAGCATTCGTATCCAAACCCCATGGACAAGTTGGCCTAACTGACTACTAGATAATGTCACCTACCAGCAGATGAAACTCCCAACCACAGAGATGCTGCAAACATCCCTCGAGGGTGGGGGACCAACATGTCCGTAGCACTAAAAGGCACCTCCCCTCCTCTGCAAATGACCACCACTCTTGCATGCTCCACTCTCCACAGAGCCAAGATCCCACCAGCTCCCATTCTGGTCTCCCATAACTGACTCCAACATCAGGGTAACACCATCAGACACTCCTTGCTGGGACCCACCTGAACACACACAGACTTGCCCAGACTCTGGCATGGTTGAAAGCCCTGGGACGCCAATATAAGAAGGTGGACCTCCAGGACATGGGTGGTCTCTTTGACATCAGATGCACAGAAGGCTGGCCTAGCAAGGTACCTGCAGAGGCAACCAGCAGTCCCAACGGGATGGTCAATCTCCGCCAAGCATGGCCGTCAGCCTCTTTATCAACTTTGTGCTTCACTTTAGGGAAGTGATATCTCTTTCAGAAATGTCAAAATCCTTAGAGAAGTGTGGTGATAAAATGAATAGGCTGTTTGCTCTCCATATTGATACACCCGATTGCAGACTGTCAAAGTGCTTTTAGTTATAATAGGAAATGTACAAAGTTAGCTTTGCTTGTTTTGACAACCACAAAAAAAGGATTTATCAGTTACATGTACCCGTTAAAATGTTGAGGTTTTCAAAGGGAAAATTGGCTCTAGCCAAATTCTAATATCATTAATGTTTTCATGATGACAAACACACATAACTCTTTGGAGATTTCTCCTCTTGACTCTGTAGGGAAGAGTTTTGGAAATCCAGTACACTTGCCAGAAATTTGTTACTCATATGCAATAATTCAAAAGAAGCCCATAAAAACTAGAGCAAAAAATTTCTACTGTTTAGCCTCCAAAACAAGAACAGTATCACTTGAAAGAGTGGCATTGTGATTTCAAATCCCTGAGCTATAAGGACTTCTTTTCATTTCCCTCTCCTGTCTTCTCCTCAAACACATGCTTTTTTCACTCTTGCTTTCAATGCTTCAAATACCTGAAACTCCCACTATTTTCCCTTGAAAACACTTACAAGACATTGTCAGATTTCTTACTTTGGCAACTTGGGTTTAAGTTGCATTACTAGGGGGAAGGAGCTACCGTGATGTGGTTTTTACCTCTTGTGCTAAACTCACCATGAGACAAATGAGCTGGCAAATCTTCATGCCAGTAAATGTTTAAAGAATAAATAGGGGCTGGGGATGTGGCTCAATGGTAGAGTGCTTGCCTGGCATGTAAGAGGCCCTGGGTTTAGTCTCCAGCACCACAAAAACTATATTGATAGATGGATGGATGGATGGATGGATGGATGGATGGATGGATTGATAGACAGACAGCCACAACCATTATGTCCAGGGACAGAAGGAGAGGAGATGAGAAGAGAAAGGACAAAAGCCAAACAATGAATTAATCTTGGTAGTAAGGAAAATGGAAATGATTACAAATTTTCACTAATAGAGCTGAAAGCTAAATCTGGTTGCTCTGTCTCCCTTTTTATCTTGAAGTCCCATGCATAAGTTTCAATTAGCTCATTTGAATCTAGTCCTAGGTGAAAACTGTTTGAGGTCCAGGCTCAACTTACATGAACTGAGTGGACTAACATTACCTGAGTCACCCTCTAGGACAACTCTGTAAAGATATTGTATATCCAATGTATAAATAAGACTCAGAGACAGTAAGACACCTGCCCATGGTCACACAACCCAGAAATGACAGAGCCAAGAAGTAGATCCTTCAGCCATAGCTTGTTGAAATGCTGTCATCCCAAACTACAATTATCACACAGCCAGGGGAAACATCTTTCAACCCCAGATCCACTTTCCAGCCTTATATTAGTTATCTCTCTTCACTAAAGAAAGACAATACATCGGGTCCTCCCTTGATCACAAAGCAAAGTGCACTGACTGCTAGTGGGACTCCCAGCCCTGGGGAGTGAACACCCCTAGGAAGGCCAGCAGGGGCTTTACTAAGCAAATGTTGGACAACTGCACATTTCTTTACAGACTTAAGAGATAACTGAGCTACAGAGGTGGGAACAAAATGCTGTCATTCAGCAGATACCAAGGGTTCAGAGAGAAATGCTATGATTTATTTTTTTAAACAGTGTTTATATTTTATATTTGATGTTCTGTGAAGTTGAATGCTCAAACAAGGTCACTGGCTCAAGTTGCAAGGAGCACAATTTCACACCCAGATGTAAAATACTTTAGTACAAACTGAAACTAAAGGAAACTCGCTTTAGAAGATTAGCAAAGAAAGAGCTCATAAAAAATCAAAATTACATCCAGAGATCCCCTTAAGCAAAGGATATGCTCATGTATGTTTATACCTCTCCCAGGTGCCACAAAAGCAAGGAGAGCCTACATTCTCCTGAGAACGCCCAAAGAACTGTATTTTCAGTACCTTGTACACAGATGCATATTTACATTGTCCCATACAACTCTCCTCCCACTCCCTACTTCTTGTTTGGCAAAGGGGCAAATTTAATTAATTATAACATAGATTTATTTTCGGTTCCTCTTCTATCAGACCTGAACAGACCTCTACTTAAGCAAGAAGGGG
Source organism: Marmota marmota marmota (assembly GCF_001458135.2). NCBI lineage: Eukaryota > Metazoa > Chordata > Mammalia > Rodentia > Sciuridae > Marmota > Marmota marmota. The sequence continues at coordinate 3,725,540 of NW_025999946.1, forward strand.
ACAGGAACTGAAAAATGTGACTTTTCCTTCAAGAAACCAGACCCTCACCCATCACCTCAAGTGACAATTAGCAGTTTCTGCGGCACATTATATGAGAACTAATAAGGCAAAGGAATCGAGGGCAGGCTTTTCCCTTCACAATCCTGTCTGTAGCTTAAAAGGAAGCCTGAACACTAATGAATTCTGAATTCATGTCAGCTCAAGAGAGAGCAAAGTCTTTTATCTTCACCTGGAATAGGAATGAAAGAAGAAAAGCCCAACAGTTCAGCCACTTTCCCAAAAAATGCACTCTGCTTCCTTCCTATTCTTGGCTTAGGGAGCTTGGAATCCATTAAAGCTGGGATGGGTCTGAGAAATCACCTAATGTGACCATCACATTTGAAAGGGGAGCAAACCTCAGCCCAGAGAAGTTAAGCAACTTGCCCAGAGTCACAAAAATAGCCTGCACAACCCCCATCCCTGGCCCTGGCTCACCACTGCTCCAGGATAAGAGGGACGTGAAAATGGGAGCTTTAGTCCAAGTGACCAAAATTTTTCTCCAGGTACCTGCAAAATTCTAAATCAACATATGAATGAAATTTCAACTAGAGATAGGCATTATGGGGCCCAGAAAGAAGTGGTCAAAGGGGACCCCACTTGCACAGAATGCTTCTTGGCCAATGGAAGGAACACAGAGAGAGAGAAACAGAAAAAAAAAAAAAAAAAACATGCTCCTGTAAGAACCAGATAAGACATCTCCCATAGATTCCTTAAAAGGAACTTGCCAGAAGTCTGGGCAACAGACAACTGCTGATCATACATTTTACTAGGTCCAAGGTCCAACAATTAAAACAAAATACAGGAGGCTCAAAACCCAAGAGCAAAGGCTTAATGAGTCACTGAACTATTCACTGACAAGTTTAAAGATGAAGCAGGTTATCAGACAAAATAGTTCCACAAAGCACTGTGATACAGTAAGGAAAAGAGCTAGTTCCCAGCTAGGTTTATCTGCCCTGACAGCCTCTGTCTTGGCCTGGCAGAGGTTGCATGTCCACACAGTGAACATAAAGATAACCTACAATGGCTCCACATCCCCATCCATTCGCCAAAGGTCACTAAGGATTGAGCATTTTGCTTCAGCGCCTCCACTAATCCAGAGACATGCCAATCTGCTTACTGCCACACAACATCAGGAGGTTCGGATTTTACTTATCGAGGGATGTCGGACTTGCTTTGTCAGAACTTGGTGGCTATTAGCGCAAGGCTGAGTGACCACAGCTTTACAATGAATTTTTACAAATTATCTGGTTGTAGGATGCCCAGGAAAGAGGACGTGACTAACAAGATGGCGGTAACTATTGTTGGACAACATTCCACTCTGAGAACATAAAAGCTGAACAGTGGAGAATTGAGAAATTAAATTCATGGCCTGGAAAACAAGCCAAGATTAAAAAATGTCACGTTGATACAGTAGGTGCTCTTGAGAGTGGGGGGAGGAAGATGTCAGAAGCTGGATTGATTGCATTTTCATAGCAATGTTGTGTGATGGAGGTGGGGAAGGGTCAAGTGTATCGAGACCCTTTAGTGCTTTAGGGGCACGTACCATATCTTTCATCAAAATTCTAAGCAACGTAAAACCATCACACAGCTCAAAATCCCCCATCATCAGGGCCTACCAATGACTCTGTCCATGGAATGCTGAACAGGATCAGATTTGTTTTGTGCCAATAGAAGGTGCTGCTCATGGCAGTAGGGCTCTCAACCGACCATCAGCTTGGAAGAATAAGGTCCCTTTGTTCTGATGCAGCTTGATAATTCTCCCATCCGTGCCTAAGCCAGCATCTTTTCCATTCCTCACAGATCCTAAGAGGAGTTAATATTTGTCCTTGAGTGTCCAAAGAATAGATGAAAGATTGAGCTTTCTGTGAGAGACCATAAGACTGCATATCAACTAACTTCTAACTGCACCCTTACAAGGCTGAAATCAGGTTCCTGAATGGAAGAATACCCAAAGTTTTATAATTACATGCACAGACCTAAGAGGTGAGCAATTTCCTCACTCACAATCCCTGAGAACCACATTTTCCACCCATACTATACCATAGGGAAGTAGATTTATTCAAGAGCCCAGGTTTGGGGGCCCATGGATTTACCTTGCAGCTCACTGGTATGTCAGAAATACCACATACCTGGTGTATATAAGCACACAGTTGATTCTTAGAGGTGGGTCTTGTTCTTGCTACTCAGCAACGTTTTGAGGCACAGAAACCCCACTGTGAAAATATTCATAAGGCAATGGAGAGAGTAGATCTGGGACTTATCAGAGGTAAAAAAGAGAGAATGTCAGGAGAGAAAGGGACAGAAAAGACCAGGTAAAAACGGTAGAGACAAATTTTTGGACTAAGTGCCTCCTTTTTTTCACAACAGTGGGAATGACCCAAAGAAGCTCCCTTGACCTAAGGAGAAAGTAAGTAGGTTGCCCTTGAATGCTGGGGTGACCATCTATAATGTTGAGGGGGGTTGTCTCTGGCCCTGTTTGCCTGCCATGGGGGCTTATTCTCTGATGGCATCCACACCTTTGGAATGACTAGAGTTTAGTCATGGGACCTCAGGGAGAAGGGCTATCTGAAAGTCAGGAAGACGTGGCCCTCACACCACCAGAAATCTGAACCTCCTAAGCAGGAGGGCCCCCTCCTCCCTTTCTTTCAAAAGAGCTGAAAGAACTGCCAACATTATTACCTTTATTCTTCAAACACTGAGAGGTTACTGTCATCTGTTCTAGGATCACGGCCGGGACTAGAACCCACATCCTAAGACCTTGCTCAGAAGGCTAAACTCTTAAACTCTATCTCCAATCCTTATGATGAAAAAAAGGTAGTAATTTTATAAGGGAGATTAAAAAGAAATGAGTTATCAATGGACTAGATCAGAGAGCCTAGAAATAAATTCTTGGATATATGGTCAAATGATTTCAACAACGGTGCCAACACCATTCGATGGAGAAAGGATAGTCTTTTCAACAAACAGAGAGCAGAGGAAACTGGTCATTCACATGAAGAAGAGTGAGCTGGACCCTTGCCCAACACCATATACAAAAAAAAAAAAAAAATCACTCAAAATGGATCAAATATCTAAACATTTAAGACCTAAAACTATAAAACTTTTAAAAGAAAAATGGGGAAATCTTTGTGATATTAGATTTGGCAATGGTTTCTTGGATAAGGCAGCAAAAGCATAGGCAATCAATGCAAAAATAGACAAATTGGGCTTTCATCAAAATTAAACTCCAAAGGACACTATCAATAGAGTAAAAAGGCAGCCCCTGGAATGGGAGAAAATATTTGCAAAATACATATCTGATAAGGGAACAATACTCAAAATACAGAGTGAACTCGTAAACTCAACAGCAACAATGATGATGAAAAAACAATTTGAAAATGAGCAAAGTCCTAGACTAGACATTTCTCAGAAGGAGATATACAAATGGCCAGTAAGCACATGAGCTGTTTCAACATCATTATTCCTTAGGGAATAAAAACTCCTAAGCAAACCACTTGCAAATAAAAACCACTAAGATGCCACCTTCAAAGGAAGGAAGGAAGGAAAAGAAAGATGGAGGGAGGGAAGTGGGGAGAGATGTTGAGAATGTGGACAAGCTACAGCCTTTTTTGCACTGCTGGTGGGAATTTAAAATGGCACAAATTCTATGAAAAACAGTAAGATTATTCCTCAAAAAAATTAAAAACACAATTACAAAATGATACAGCAATTCTCCTTCTGGGTATATGCCCAAAAGAACCAAAAGCAGGGACAAAATTAGAGGTTTGTGCACCTGGGTTTATAGCTTATGGCTATTCATGATAGCCAAAAGGCAGAAATAAACAGAGTGTCTATCAACAGATGAACAGATAACAGTGCTATGGTTTATACATATGATGCTATTATTTGTAATAGTCAAAAACTGGAAAGAACCCAAATATCCGCTAACAGATGAATGTACAAGTGTTATGTTAAAACAACAAAGTGGTAAAGAGGTATTTATACACTTATGTTCAGAATAATATTGTCCACAAGAGCCAAAAGGTAGAAGCCACCCAAGTGTCCAGTGTCAGATGAATAAATAAGTCAAATGTGATGTTTACATGCAATGGAATATTATTCAACCTAAAAAGTAAAAGAAATTCTGACATGCGCTACAGCACAGATGAACCTTGATCATATTATACTATGTCAAATAAGCCAGACACCAAAGGACTGCTGTGGTTTAGATATGAGGTGTCCTCCAAAAGCTCACGTGTGAGACAATGCAAGAAAGTTCTGAGTTGGAATGATTGGGATTACAGTTTTAACCTAATCATTGTGTTAATTCCCTGATAAAGATTAACTGGGTGGTGACTGAAGGCAGGTAGGGTGTGGCTGGAGGTATACATACTTCCTTTTGGGGTATGTATTTTGTCCTTGGTGGGAGGAAAAGCTCTCTGCTTCCTGGTGCCCTGTTCTGAGCCACTTTCCTCTGCTGCACCCTTCTGCCATGTTCTTCCTCACCTTGGGCTCAGTAGCAATGGAGCCAGGCTTCTAGGGACTGAGACGTCTGAAATCAGGAGCCCCCAAATAAATTTTCCCTCCTCTAAAATTGTTCTTATCAGGTCTTCTGATCACAGCAGTAAAAAGGACAAACACCACGTGGTTCACCCATAGGAGGACTTAGTGGCTCCTAGGATGTCAAATTCAGAGAGACTAGAAAGATGATGGTTGGCAGGAGCCAAGAGAGGGAGGAATGGGGAGTTACTATTTAATGAGTATTAGGGTACAGTTGTGCAAAATGAAGAAAGCTCTGGAGACAAATGGTAGAGATGGTTGCAAGATTCAGTTGTACTTCATGCCACTAAACTGTATGCTTTAAAATGGTTGAAATGATAAAAAAATTAAATTTAAAAAAAGAAAAAAAAATGCTAAAATGAGTGTGTGTGTGTGTGTGTGTGTGTGTGTGTGTGTTTTAATGGGTTACACAAGACCATAGCCTTCTTACAGGAGAAACCAACAATCATTTCTGCAACCCAGCCCTCTGGAAGGTCCAGCTCTCAACCATTCAGAACATCTGATTTCTCATCTGTGAAATGGGGATGTGGCTACCACCGCCCAACTAAGACAGCACCAAGGAGTCCCTGGCATTGCCCCTAACACATTCAATAAATTCTAGTTGCCTGCTCCTTCCCCAGAGCAAATACTTGCTGTTTCCAACTTAGAAAAGTGAAACTTCTTTCTTTCTTAATTGTCAGGTTTGCTGGGAGGTAATTGGCAGCTTCCTTTGATTTTAGGATTGCTCTAGATGTTTTGCACAGGGAGGCTCCAGAGCCTTTGTGTGGCTTGATGGCCAGATAATGAGACTGTATTTCTGCTCACATCCCCACGCAGACCAGGCCCGAGGCCCACGTGGTCACATATTTGCATATGTGGAGCAGCAGAAAAGCCGAAAGCAAATAATAAATTTCCTATAAGAACCCCCTGCTCAGTCTCTACTTAAAGAGACCAAATAAGACATAGGCAGGAATATTTTTCCTGGGTTTTCTTTGATTTGTTTTCTTTGATTCTCCAGCAGATAACTCCACTCCTTGGACCAGGCTGAGCTGTGGAGAGGTGCACAGCATCCTAGCAAGAGGCGGCTTGGTCAAGTGGAAAGCGCCCGGCCTCAGAGACAGAGAGGTCTGATTAAGGCTCCTGTTCTGCCTCTTCCCACCATCCAGGCAAAGTTCTCAAACTCTCGACCATTTCCCTCATCTGTTAAATGAAGACAGTAGCATCTGCCCAACAGGGAGGTCGGGAAGATGAACTGTATCACAGTCTGTACATCAGCAAGCTCCTTGCTCCATCCCTGAACCTCAGCGGTGCAGCCAGTCGAGGCCCAGCTCCCTCCCTGAACAGTCTAACCTTTGGAGATGGAATAGAAACAATTCCTTTCCACACCCCACCTTCAGACAAACCTTCAAAGCCCCAGGACTTACTTTCACTTCCCTGGTTCTCATGGCTTAGTGGGGAGGGGTGGAGGAGAGGAAAAAAAGGTGTTCAGGGGGAGCAGAGAGAGACCAATGGAGACTAAGAGACTATCTGCTCGGTCTTTCTCCAAGTCTGGTCCCCCCTCACTGGGAGGCCCAGCTCCTTGATTCTGGGAGGTATCTGTGTCCTTGTCAATCCTTCACTTGTCCTTACACTATCTCAAAATGGTAACTGGTTTAATGCAATCAAGACTCAAATTTATCAGAAGCCATTGCTATGTTGCAGTCACCACATGTTCTTTTCTCCTCCTCTACTAGCTGCCTCCCTTTGTCCTCAAGTCAGCAAACCCCAGCAGGATGACCATGAGCCACTCTGCTCATCCAGTTCTTCTTTCAAGAGCCTCACTCTCTCTCCACACTTCCTATAGTCCTTTGAGTCTATTTATTCAATCAAGTATCATCACGCATGCACACACACACACACACACACACACACACCCCACTACCCCACTTCCGTCTTGGCTAATTATGCAAACAGCCAACAGTAACTGGCATTAGAAGCACAGAGTTGGCACCTCCCTCCTACAGGGTCCCCGGCCTGTGTGAGTCCTCACGGTCTCCTTCATGGAGCTGGAAACCATCCATAATTACCTCCATAAAGGCCAAAGACTTCAGCAACAATAGAACACTGAAGTCTTAAGGGTCTTTAAAAAAAAAAAAAATGGACATGGCTGCAAGCATTCCAGCTCAGCTGCGTTTTGCACCGACTGCCTCGGGATGCACATGCTATGACTTGTTGCAGCTGGTGAAGAAAGGTGAGGAGAGGAGATGAGGGAGGCCTCAGAGAAGTCTGGCAGCCAGGACCAGGGAGGTCCTGGGGAAAAGAGGCACTGGGCAAACTCCATCCCCCTAATCTGCACGGTGACTGCCGGCCAAGTTTGCTCTCTGAGCTGTGAGAAGGACCAATTAATTTATCAATCTGCACCTCTTTCTGCCATAACATATTTCCCTCTTGCCAACAAAAAATGTGTCCATTATCAGGCAGGTCCCTGTCCTCCTAAGCAGCCCGTGCGGCTGTATAATTACACTTCTTTCCTTGACAACTTGCATGATTGTTTTCCTAACAGTATATTACTTCGTTAGTACTTTCCAATATACGTTATTTTTAAACTGTCACTTTTGCCCAACTCATCCCAATTCGCACTCGTCTGTTTATCATAACAATCATTAATAACTGTCAGTCCACGCCATCAATGTAACGAACTCACTCCCTCATTAGCATGTTCTAGCATTTGTTCCGTAGAGGGGGCTGATTATTTTTTACAACAGGCCAAGCCAATTACTTTAGTGAAATGGAATCACATTAATCAAAACTTAACAAGGTGGCAAATTTAAAGATATCAGATTGCAAAAGACAGCATAACTAATATGTCAGTGTCAGGGGTAGCGTGTAGGTATGCAGCAGCTGTACTAAATATATCTCTTCGCGGAGGCCACATGAATTTTGACGTTTCATATGATCTGACAACTACCAAAGTGATATTATAGAAGGCAAGAGCCCGGTGCTGCACAGCTCACGATGACTTTTGTAGATTCTGGCAAGGGCAGTGTGAGCAGAGAGGGAGGCAGAAGAGGAGAGGAGAAAATGGTGGCCGCGCCTATCCAGGGCTGGCAGACGGCAGTTGATCATGTCTCCCTGTGCCAAGGCATTTTCTTTTACACTTTAAATGATGATAGTCATCCATCACCGACTGACAACTGCATCAAAACCAGCTGCAAAACATGCAAAGCCCAGCAGTCTAAAATATGCTGACACAACCAAGAGAAAAACAGATTTAAAACACACATATGTGTGTGTGTGTGTATTCCCAACCAAGAAAAAAAAGATTTAAAACATATATATAACATACATTAAATATTTGTTTATAATCATATTCTATTTTCCATAGGAAAAGAATGAGGCAGGAGGGGCGGAGACTCCAGCAAGAGTCGAGGTGTAGGTGGAAATGGACTACAAAATATTTAGGAGTGGAGGAAGAGCAAGGGGTAAACCAGGCCAGTGAAGGAAAAGGAAGCAAAATGAGAAAGAGAACAAAGGAAAAGAATGGAAAAGGGGAGGAGTGAGGAGGTAGGCAAAATGGAGATAAAGGGGAGGGGGAGTAACTACAAGTGGCTGGCAAAGGAGAGGCTCTTGCTAGGGGGTGATTCTACCCCCAGGAATGTCCAGCTTCAGCTCTCCATTCCCCTGACCAGGGCTCTGGCCCAAGTCATTCTCACCTCCTGCTAGAAAATACCAAGTTCCATACAGGTGTCTCATGCCATCTCCACCCCAGAGTCAAGTTCCCATCCCCAAGACTCTGTTTCTAACACACAGCTCTGCTACTGCCACTCCTCCAACCCATGGGCTCTTCGTGACTCACAGCATCAAGTCTAACCACAGTATACTACCACATTCATGGCTCATTATTCCTCCCCGTGCCCAACCCACCCTTCTCTCTGGCTTTTACCACTACCCACAAAGAAGGACAAATCCTTTCCCTGACATTTATTAGCTGGGTGACCTTGAGTATGTTATTGGACCTCTCTGACCTTCACATCTTCATCTGTAACAGGGAGGCTAACATAATTTATAGCCCTAGATTTATCATTCAGAGTAAAATAAACACACAAGAAGCACCTAAGAAGATGATTGACTCGAGAGTGGGCATCACTCCCAAGAGTGGTCCTCAGGGTAGAGATCTTGGGTTTTATTTATCTTCTTGTTCAGCACAAAGTACTCAAGCACTGGAATTCTGTGGAACTGGACTGTAGGAGAGCCCCTCTTTGCAGATCTCATTTACGAGGTTTACATCCTTCCCAGGACCTCTTTAGCTATTTCTTGAATAAACTAGAGAACTGGTCAGCTCCATACAGAATACAGAAGGTGCCCGGCATGATTTGTAGGCCTTGCAGGGATGAGCTATTGTGCAAAGGCACCATGGTCCAGTGTGCCACATCTGAAAGCATCCTGCCCTAGATCCACAGCCCAACCCGCTCAGTCATCCTGCTGTTATTGTATTTAATGAGGCCTGTTTATTTATTTACTTATTCCAAAGAAGCCCAGAACCAGGTACACCAGACTGGCAAAGGCCCCATTGTATAATGTGATTAGATTCAGTTATATCACAGAGTTCATGAAATTGTGCTATGATTCATTTTTACAACTTAAATAGCTATTTGGTTGGGTTGCCAGGTTGAACGTGATGAATGTGTATGATAAAACAGAACAAAGAGAAGGGCTGGTGCATGTAAACTGAAACATTAGTCAGTATATTAACCCCTTCCTTCCTTGGTTGTGATGCCCCCAGGGTCATGTGCCCCACGCTTCTTGAAATTTCACATCTGACATCGGATCTGTGCCAATGCTGAAGGTGGTGGTTAAGCAAGGAAAAAAGCTTTCTCCACAAGTGTCACCATCCACTCTACCCTAATATATGTCCCCGGACAAGAACATAAGCCACAGGTGTTCATGGGTCCAATTTCCCAGATCTCCCACTTACAGTCTAGTCCTGAATCCTACATATCAAACGTTGAACTCATGTTCAAATTAACACTCATGGCAATCATGGTGAGATACTGGCATGCCACTTAATTAATCACAAGCCACAAGACTTAAGCCAAATAAAAAGGAATCATTCAGCATAATGTTCTGCTAAAATAACTTTGGGGATAAAAACAGGACTTGTATCCTTCATATCTTTCATGTTACATTGTTTTTCATTGTTCCAGGGCACTTTTCTAAAGATATCCTACAGTAGATTCCCTAATAAACCACATCATCGCTTAGCAAATGGTCATTTTTTTAAAGAAAATTGGATTTTAATTTTAAAGAATCACATAATTTTTATGTTTGAAGCGGTCTCACCAATTAGCTTCAGCCCCAACTCATTTTTCTTCATTTCACAGCAAAGAAATCTGCATGTGTGTGGCATATGTTCCAAACAGGGCTACAACACATCTCTCATCAACACACCATTCCAATGTGACCTTGCCATTTCCTCATCCAGAAGCAGAATAATTCCCCTCCCCTTGAATCTGGGTAGGCAGGGGTTACTTTCCCTGACAGAGAACACGGATAGAAGTTGCACTGTGTGACTTCTAAGACTGGCTCACAACTATGATGTGGCTTCTATCTAGTTCTCTGGAACACTCACACATGGAGCCTTGTGCCAGGGCTCCAAGAAAGCCTTACTACTTTGTCTTACTAAGAGACCATTACATTGAGTTCTCTTACCTGAAAAGGGGAAAGCCTTACTATTCTGAGGTAGCAATGCTACAAGGAAGCCAAGCCACATGGAGCGGCCATGCACAAGCATTCCAGTTGTCAGTGAAGTCTTCAAGTCATCCTGGCCCAGGTGCCAAATGTGTGTGAACCAGCTTTTGAATGTTTTCAGACCCCAGAATCAAGTTACCCCCAACCTTTTAGTTTTTGCCACCCAAGATCCAGACTTGTGGGCCAGACAAGGCACTCTACTATACCCTGTCTAAATTCCTGGCCCACAGAATCCATGAGCATATAATGTTTGTTTCATGTCCCTAGGTTTTGAGATTACACATCATGGGAACACAGATGCCTAGGGGTGTAACAGCCAAGTGTGAACCAGAGCCCAGCTCTGCTGACTCTCCAGCTAGCACTATTCCTCCTTTATCACCCTTCTGCTGCTTTTCAATGAAGCAGAGCACACCTGTGAAATATACCCCAGCTGACTATGCCAGCAGGTAAGGCAGGAACCGAGAGGAATGTGGCCAAAAACTCACTGAATGCACAGGGAATCTGTGGAATTTCCACTGCTCTTAAGACTAGTCAAATTTACCAAAGAACCAGACAAGGGAAAACTGTCATTCACCAGAACAGCAAAAGCTGGGGGGGTTGGGCATCTAAATAGAAAATATATATATATACCACCCAGCAGTCACTGACATTCACGGGCCCAGTGATTTGTTCCCAGGCATAAAAATTCCCTGAAAAGCAATCACTACCCCAAATGGAAGCCCTTATATCACCTTGCCTACAAATTCCATTGTACTTCAAGCTAGGAGAGTGTCAATAATCCCCCAACTTGGTCCCCTGGACATCTGGGCCAGTGACTCAGATCTAGATTCTCAGCTTGCATCCAGCAGGGAAACATCTACCCCCAGGAGATTTAGGATTAGAGACTGAGGTTCCAGGAGATGAAACAATTCTATTACTTATTATTTTCATATCCTCCATTAGGTGCACCCTTCTCCATGAATCTGCTAAGAATCTGCTTCTTCACCATCTTTTCAGGTAAGAGAACTCAATGTAACGGTCTCTTAGTAAGACAGATTCTTGGATCAGACTCTCCTTAGTGGTTGAGAACACCATGCACTTCATGTTTACCACATGAGGAATTGTCAACCTGTACTTTTCTCCCCAAATTTATCATGCCTTTTTTTTTCCAGATCCAAAATTAAGCCTCCTGGTGTGACCAAGTATATTTATTTTCTTTTTTGTGTGTATTTATTTAAATGAAGTGAGCGAAAAGCATAAAAATTAAATCACATTTAGTCATTCACTTAATGAACCATCTTTATTGAAAATAAAAACCAAACAACAAACTTTAATAATATATGTACATATGTTGTATATCCACATACACACATATAAAAATATCATTTATGTTCACAAAATCAAGACCATCCCAGACAATCTGAGATGCAAACTCGCCATACAGACAGATCATGGCAGATCAGAGGAAGAAAAATGGCTTCTCCTCCCATTAACCCCACCCCAAAATATCATACTTCATTTTCTCTTTAGTCTCTGAAGGGTACACTGGCCCTTTCTCCTGCCTTAGACAAGATGCTTCATCTCTTTCAATCATAGTTCTTCCTTTGTAACACACTGAAGGAGATAGAGTGACACTGAGCTCAAGTTCACAGAGCTTGGTGGGAACTTAACCCAGGTCTCAGACTCTGGATGGACTGTTCTCACTACCTCCGCTTCCTTGCTTAGCTTAATGATGGTGTTCTGCTGCTGCAGTCCTCTTCATTTAGGCCTGAAACAGTGACCCGAGTGCAATCAAGTCCAGGGATGCAGAGCCTGGCGGAAGAATCTCCCACTCCCATACACCAATGCAAATGGCCCAGGCCCCAAACTCCCCACTTAGATTCTCACATACCAAACTGGCAAGGGAAAAAGGTTTACAATATCCCTTGCAGATTTGCAAAAACAGAAGAAAGAAAGAAAGAAGGAAGGAAGGAAGGAAGGAAGGAAGGAAGGAAGGAAGGAAGGAAGGAAGGAAGACCAAAGTTTCCCTTTGAACTTAGAAAGTCACTTGAGGACAGAGCACGGAGCTTCACCTTCCCCAACATTCTCACCTTGCACCAGACATTCTGCAGCCTGACCGCTGTGCAGAGAAGCTGCAGATGTGAGCGGGGCTGCTAATTTATTTCCCTCTCAGATTTATCCACACCCCCCCCCACATTACTTTGGTATGACAACAATGCATAATTCGATTACACATGATATATAAAATCATTGCAGCTGTTCAGAACTATTCACAGCAAGAGAATTTCAGATACACACTCAGAGACACAGATGCACAGACTCACGGTCAGACTTTGGGAATATCCTGCTAGAATCACAAAGGAGTGGGTGGGGGGGACAAAAAGCTGTTCTTTCCACCAATTAGTGTTTTCACTGTTCCCATCTGCATGCTTTGCCCCTAAGTACAGCATTAAGAGTAACTCCTGAAAAAAGAAAGTGTCCATAGTTCTCATTTTGGGGGTGAAATGATGGCAATGCAACAGAAAAATCAGAGTGTGCACCATTTAATTTTACTTTAAGATGCTGCTATGAATTCGGGGGCATTTAATTTCCTTTTTAAACACCACGTAAAAGTTTCTCTCCCGCCAGCTCACTCTGTGGGCTACATACCATGCCTAAGATTAATCCCTCAGGAGTTTTTTATTTCCTATTCTGCCTATCTTTCATCTTCACCCCGGACTAAGCAGATGGATGTGAATTCAAAGTTTTCTGATCTTTAGCACAAGTTATGGAGGGTTATCTTTGGCTGTATATCTTTCTGCTGGCAGAGCTCCCTTGGTGATGAAGGATTAACCACCCCAGCTGTCTCTTCCCAGAATGATGCAGTGCCGTGCTCCTCAACACGACAGCATCACTTAATCTTAATGTCCGCTCTCCGAGCGCAGCCGCGCAGGACAAAGCCAATCAACATCAGATGCCACCAAGATGGACCTACTGCTTGGCCCTGGAGTCTCTCACCCTCTCACTCCTATTAATCAACATCATCCAACCCAATCCCAGAGTTCACTTCTCTCAAACCACAGCTAAACCACACTGGGGTCCACGTTCACCATCTGAAGCACGAGGCGGGAGGAGGGGTGGTGGGCGACATTCAGCCGCGACAGGAGCACAGCACGCCAAGGCACGTCGCCCAACAAGGAGCCCTTCCCTCCGCCCAGCTGCTCTCCAATGCCAACATTGGTTCTGGAGCAAGCAACAACTCTTCACGCCCTGAAATTCACCCATATGGCGGAACAGAGATTATCTTGAGTGAAACCCACCTATCTTCTAGAAGCCCCAAAAGAGCATGAAGGAAGCCGTGTGGGGGCCGCGACCACACTGCAACAGCAAGCTTCTCCCCTTTCCCCTTACCAGCCCACGTGCCTCCACTCACACTGGCAAAACTGGGCCTACTATTTTTACCTTTCTTTTGCACAAAAACACTCATTCTCGTCATGGAAAGCTCAAATGGAAATCGCCACCCCACCCGAGTACCTCGCTTGTGTGCCCAACACAGGCACAAATCCATAGGATCTAATGAGACTCCCATCTCCCCTTCTCCCTCTTTAAGGTTGCATTTCACAGGGGGGAAAGCCAAATGGTACTCCCGCGTTCTTCTCTAGCTCCAAGCAATTATAGCAAAGTACCTCCCTTTTCTCTCAAGAAAGGGAACGAAAAAGTCTGCCCAGATCTCAAAGGCAAACGTAATAAAACAGTAAATTATTGCTGGAGTTTACTAAACAAATGCAACCTAGTTAAATTTGGAAAAATCTTCACTTTTGCTTACATTTGCAATTTTACTGCTGAACTACTGGTATTTCTTACTTATGCAACATTAAAATGTATAAGAAATCCTCTTGTGTGCTATATCCAGCATCTACTCTTGATTTATAATACCCAATTTAGGGGGGAAAAAACACAACTAAACCTGATTTAAATCACAGATTACTCTGTAAAACACAAGCAAGGAACTATTCCAAATCCTAAATGTAATTTAAACATATTTATNGGGGGGGGGGGGGGAATCTTACTTGGAAAAACAGTTGTAAAGGTTGAAAACAGAAAAAAAAAATTGGCAACTACCACTTCCTGATGCTGTCATCATGAGGGATGAGATCTGAAGGAAGTTATTTGAGGGCCGCCAGTTGGTCGTCACTATTTGTGGCGTTTTAGGTAACTCTTCGCTTAATGAGAGGGGATTCAGGTGCTCTCCAGGCACGATGCAAATGGGGCTGCTGTCAGGCGCCTCCAGTGTCCAGGTTCTAGCCAGACGGGCTGACAGGCCAGTCACCCTTCCTGTTAACAATGCCACACTCCACTCCAGGCAGCTGCCCATTAGGAAGACAGCTGAGACCCAGAGGGGAGGGGAAAAATCAGCATGTGACAGACACACTGCCTTGCTCAACGTAAAATAAGCCTAAAAAGGCCCCGGGTTTCTGAAAGCCTAAAAACAGAGCCATTCCAGTTTTCCCACATTTCTGAAGAAGACTGAGTATGTCTGAAGCTCAAGGTCCTGATGCAGCTTCCCCAGAAAACGACAGAGTATCACAACATGCGGCACGTGGTTTCAAGGAGGAAGGCTTGCAGAGATGGGCCTGTGAAGCAGGTAACGCTCCCCATGCCGCCTCCATTCCATTCTGCACCCCGTTTCTCATTCAGTTCCGCTGCTGCTGCTGCTGCTGCTGCTGCTTCTCTATGCCCCCACCGGTCTCTGTCTCCACTCTTCTACTTGTGTACTTTAATAGCTCCTGAATAAAGCATACCTGCCTTCCTGCAACATGACAGCCTTCCCCTGCCAGACCAATATGCACAGGACCTTTGGCCTTCCACAGATTTCATGTCGCTTGGTTCAACCAACAATGGGTCAAAAATACTTTTTAAAAATAATTTCCACCATAAATATGGATACTTTTTTCCCCATCATCATCCCCTCAACAATGCAGCAAAATCACTATTTACATGGTATCTACATCCTATCAAGTATTGTGAGAAATCCAGAAATGATTTAAAATATGAGGAGGGATGTTCTCACGTTATATGCCAGTACAACGCCATTTCATAGAAGGGACTTGAGTTTCTTTTATTTTGGTATTGGGACCTGGAACCAACCCTCCCCGGCCCCACCAGATACTGAGGGATGACTGTATTTTATGGATAAGTCACAGGCATGAGCCAATCAGAACAGAAGCTGGCCATGAACTATTCATAGTCACACACAAAGATGGGCTGAATTAATGTGAGTCTTGGCTCTGACCCCAAAAGAAAGGAAAGCTGGAAAGCCCACCAGCTAACTTTGCAAACTCTGAAGTCAGAGGGAAACCATTCCAAATCTCCACTCTACAATTCTCTTTCTGTAGCGACTCAAATTGCTAAATTCAGCAACTGTCTCCTCTAATAGGGAGGGCATAATAATTCTTACCTGTGAAAACCAAATCAGTTAATGCAAGTAAAATGAAAACGGAGTGGAGTGTGAGTGCTCAATGTGTAAATTAGATACACAGTTCCTCTTCATTTAACTGTTTTTGGTTGGATGGTTGTTCTTGTTTCTCTCAGATTGCCTAGATGTGTTATGGGTCCCTAATAAACAAATTTAAAAAAAAATTGGAAAAGCCTTACTGGTTCTGGTCTTAGGAGGAGGAGATCTTAGGGGCTGAATGGAGTCTGAGAGGGCTGAAATCTTGGTGTTGCTGAACTGCAGGTGAAATCAAGGTCAGTGGTGCTGCTGGGTTGTCACTCAGAGGGGCAGCATGGCTGACACCCTTCCTGGATTTTGATCACTTAATTAAAAATATCACTATAAATTTAGAAATCTGTATACAAATTTTTATCACACCAAATTTTAATGAAATTTTATGATGAATTTCTCATTTTATAAATAATATATCTCATAAAAAAATAAAGGCAATGATAATCACCCATACCCCTGCAGCCCAGATGATGATAATGTAAGTAGCTAATATTTTATTGCAAACTTATCCTATGGCAGCCCTATGGAAATCATCTTACTACATTACCTAAGATAGTCATCACTACTCTTTCATGTTGGAAAGTGAGGCTTAAAATGGTTAAGTAATTTGCTCCAGGTCAAATCCTCACATTTACTCTGAAGTGACAGCAAAGAGATTTGAGCTCAGGTCTGAATTCAAAACTTACTGCAGTTACCGTTAAGACTGCCTCCCAGAAATAACACAAATTCACACTTTGATATATTTTCTTCTTATCTTATTCTTAAGCCTATAAACAGAAAGGTTACATAGATGTATACAAAAAAATTCTTATTGAATTAAATTATTACATGGGATTCATTGATAAAAATACTACTCCACTAAATATTTGGTTCAGGTACAAAATCTTCAGTCCTAAGAATCTTGAATTTCTTAAATAAGACAGTTTCTGCATGCGTGGTTTTACAACTCTCAAGCGCAAGTACTTTCCATCAGTCTTTGGAAAGGCTTCTTACAAATGAGGAAAAAGACGGCACAACCACAACCCAGGGGCTTCTCAGAAAATCCAGGGCAATGTAGACCAAACGTTAAAGAGAAATAGGAAGGAAAAAGAATGTGAACTTGAAACATGCAGGACCAGGAGTTTCTGCACAAACATTTTAATCAGGGAAAGCAGCTTGGGGGAACCTTTTTAAATGTCAAGAATGGCCAATTCTTTTAATCCTTCAAGTCAAATGCATCTTTTTTCAATTCTACCATCAATTCACATAATGGTAGAACCAGAAACATGCCACTCTGATGCCCGTTCTCCCTCCTCCCCTTGGAAGTGCTAGTGGTGGCCTTAATTATGGACAGAAATTAAGCCCATCTGGCACCTGTTTTTGAGGCCTGAACCTTGAATTCTGCACCAGGGGGAACAGATAGAGTCAAATCCCTCAGAAAACTGAGAGACTTGGAAAATAGAAACTATCCAGCAAGTGATTAGCTCAACTGTTCAAAAGTTATTAAAAGGGCTGGGAATGCAGCTCAGGGGTAGAGCACTTGCATCTACAAGGCCCTGGGTTCCATCTTCAGTACCGCAGAAAGAAAAAAAAAGACTCCCACCATGAAGGGCCAAATCCTCCACTCACTCAGGCTCAGTTCCCTGGGCTCCCATCCACCCTGGCCTGAAGCTGGTTCCTGAGAAAGTTAAATAATAACAGCTGGCAAAGACCTCCTCACAGACAGCAGCGATCCAGCCTATCATTTATCAATTACTAAGTTTGCCAACTCGAAACACAAGGGCTGCGCAAAGGTCATCAGGAGCCTTTGTCCCTCTTTCCTGCTTCCTGGGAACTTCCCCAAACTGGTGCCCTTAGGTGCCCAGAGCAAAGCAAGCCAACAAATTCCCACTTTTCTCTAAAAAGTGTGGCAAGGAGTCTCATGGGCTCCTGGCTAAGAAGAGTATGTTTTTATGAATTTCCAACGCGATCCATGTAAACTATTTAGAAATAGAGTACTTTTCATCATTTATTCCTCTTGATTTACCCTTTTCTGTTCTGT
Organism: Marmota marmota marmota; assembly: GCF_001458135.2. Lineage (NCBI taxonomy): Eukaryota > Metazoa > Chordata > Mammalia > Rodentia > Sciuridae > Marmota > Marmota marmota. Next base: position 3,743,308 of record NW_025999946.1, read on the forward strand.
TTTGTGGGTGGGGTTTCTTTCCATATAAGTCACGCATTATTTCTTCCTAAATTAATTGGTATCGTTCATTTGAAATGAGATTTCCTCTCCCATCCCCATTAAGTTTATGGATTTTCCCTATATTTTTAACTACCTTGTATAACTCTAATTGATATAACAGTTTTTCAGTTGATTTGGCTGGATTTTTCCAGATTAGCAATTACTTCACTCAAACAATATTTTTATTACCTTCTTTTCACTACTTACACCTCTGTTTTCTATTTCTTGTCTTACTGCATGAGCTAAGGCTGGGATCGCAAACTCTAATGTCCACTAGGCCAACAGACGACAGAGCTGGGTAAATTGAGCCAGGTAAGGACCGGAAATCTCAAGAATGACACTGTACCCACAGGTGACAGCTGCCCCTCTTCTCTATTCTTAGATCCAGGGGCACAGGCTTGCCAAATTTCGAAAGAAGCCAAGAGATACAGATTTTTTTGTTTGGGGTTTTTGTTTTATTTTGTTTTGTTTTGTTGGTGAGACCACTAATTCATTAGAAGTTAGCAACTAATTTTTTAAATTTGTAAACTCGGGAAAGACCAAAATATAGAATACCTAATGGTCAGATTGAGTCTAAGGATAGCCAACAACTTCTAGGCAAGATCTCCCAGAATTTAAAAAAGTACTGAATTTAAGTCATAATAGAAATGAACACACTTACCTCATCCCTGACTTCCTCTAATATGGGGCCACTAAAAAGGATGTTTTCTTTTGACTTGAAGACAGTGTGCACTGTGTTCAGTCTCTAACTCTAGTTTACCAGGAAAGCTTTATTAAAAATGAATTTTGAATTTTATTACATAAATTGTTTTTCTCATTTGACCCTTTATGATAACTTATATTCATAAATTTCCTAATATTGCTAAAGAAAAATAAAAGAGAATACTTAAAACAACATACTGTGGGAGAAGTCACTATAATTTGAGCTTTCAAAGAAAAAAATGTGAACAGATCTTTCCTAACTTTTTTAACTCCTTGGTTTTATTTTATTGACTCAACACTTGGTGGTGACTTGCTTTCTCACTCATATTCCAGCAATTTATTCTAGCCTAGTAAAATCCCAGTTATAAAACTGTCACTGACATCATCTGTTTCAAAAAAATTCCTTACAACTGGATCCATCATCGACTCAGTCTACACAACCAGTTTTGAATTCCAAAGCAATTCCACACCACAATCCACATCTGTATCCCCAAATCCACTTTGATACAGTTTCCCAAGTTCACTTTGATACAATTCACTCTTTGGAAAGATGTTAGAATGACAAATTTTCTGGAAACAGGTTTTTTTCTTAGGGGCAGGGGCTGGGAGAACATTAAATTAAAAAGATGAAATTGGCCTAAAACAGAAAAGACATTCAATGCATGAATGTAAAAACATCACTAAACTTGGCTTACAAAATTGTTAATTATGTACTTGACAGTGAAATATCACAAACAGCTGGGGCTAAAGAATACAAACCCACACAAGGAGCCGGTAGGGGTGGGAAAAAGTACAGTCAGACCATCCAAGAAGATGTTTACACTCAACCTCTTCCTCAGGAACAACTTTGACACCTACACAGTGGGTCACCCATCTTCACCAAACTCCCAAGCCAACTATTCCCAGGTTTCAATATGCAGGCATTGAACTGGAAATGGTTCTTCCCATTTAGAAAGTTAGGCCATAAGGCTTGTGGCCACCAGAGAGAAAGAACCAGGCCAGAATTGAAAAGAATGTGCACACACAGGCTGTGGAAAGCAAAGCCCTGACTTTGAGAAGTGTACTCTTAATTTTTCTTTTCTTTCAAAATATGTAAATAGTCTCACTGTCTTGGTAGAAGGTTCCAGAGAACCTCCTGAAGCCTGACATCCCATCTCCTCTCACACACATACTCCAGCGCTCACCACATATTCTGCCAGGAGTCTGTTCTCCAAGGACCCCATCCCCACTCACGGGGAGCACCAGCTTCACAAACACACAGTTGTTGAGAAAATTCTCACCAGTAGAGCTAGTGACAAGGCAAAAGCCCAAACCCCAAACCAGACATCTGCAGGTAGAAATGGCTGCCTGACCCTGTGACACTGGGGAGAAAGATTTTTTGGGGAAAAAAAAAACACATCGATTTTATTCCACAGGGACCCTGTTAGCAGTTCTGTGATAGAAGACAATGGCTCTCCTTTCAGCCATATATAGTTACAAAAAAGAAAATTCTAATCCTTAATTTCTCAGCACACTGTAACACACAACTTATGTATTCCTGATCCAAAAATCCCAAATCAAAAATGCTCCACATTTTTCTAGGATTGCACAAATGGTGTGACTCTACATCATGTACAACCAGAGAAATGAAAAGTTGTGTTCCATGTGTGTACAATGAAACGAAATGCATTCTGCTGTCATGATAACTAATTAAAAGAAAAAAAAAAGTAAAAAAAAAAAAAATTGCTCCAAAATTCAAAACTTTTGAGAACTGACATGATGCTGAAAGTGGAAAATTTCACACCTGACTTCATGTGATAAATCACAATCAAGACACAAGTGCACTAAAAATATTGTAAAAAAATTACCTCAGACTTTGTGTAAAAGGTGTTTATAAACATAAATGAATTTTATGATAAGATTTGGTCCCATCCCCAAGCTAACGCCTTATGTATATACCAACAGGATTACAAAATCTAAAATAAAAAAGAAATCCAAAGTCTGAAACACTTCTGGTTCCAAGCATTTTGGATAAGGGATATGCTGCCTGCATACTTCCAGTGGGAGTCTAGGGAGTGTAAGCTCACACAGAATATTAAAACGTTTCTGTAAACCTTATATTTCTAAAAAAATGTCTAGGAGTTTTAGTAAATCATCCCCAGACTAGATTTTGGCTAACTTTAGATGGTAAATTTCAGGGCTGGGGCTCAGCAGTAGAGCACTCACCTAGCATGTGTGAGGCCCTGGGTTCGATCGTCAGCACCACATAAAAATAAATAAGTAAAATAAAGGTATGTGTCCAACTACAACTAAAAGAATAAATATTTTTTAAAAAGATGGTAAATTTCAAAAACCAAAGGTTAGAGCCTTCTAGGAAAAAAAATAAATTAGACCATTCTCTTCTTTTTAAACAGAATGATTAAACATCTTCATTTGTCTGCCTCCATAGAATATACTGGGAATAACCATATCATGATTTCAGCTTCTCTGAAAGGTAAGGATCCCCAGAGGACAAAGTCCAATTTCTTCTCCTGCTAATCTTCTCCAAAAATTCCACATCTTCCATAATAGTTTAAGAGGCTGATGTTCTCTCTGGCTATATCTCAAACTGTCTCAGTGGGTAAAAGGCACTGGAGTAACTGACCATCCATGGTAAGAGGCCCCAGTTAGCTCTTCTCCAGGTTACTGACTGCTGCCATGATTGGAAGGGCAGAAGTGTAAAGGTTGCCTTAGAATATTACGGGCCAACTCAATAACAGAGGAGGCATCCACACAGGAGATAAGACATTATAGCATTACGGCACCTAACACTGATTAAAAAGACAAGCAAACCCAAGCAACCTGAAAGCAGTGTGTCCAGACACCAAAAGAAGGGGAATCAATTTAGGGCAGGTCAATGGAAACAGCTTTACCCTCCAGAAGACCATGGCAAAAACCACTTCAATGCCAGTCACAGGAGATCACTCTATTTTGCAAAATATAAAACTGTTTCATTGCAAATCTGTGGAAACAATGTCACAGGGGCCAAGGGCTGTCACTTCGAGTCAAAGAAGGCCCACTTCACTGTAGCGCTGATGGCCAGCGATGTCAAGGCGAATTATACCCCCACGCGCCAAGAAAGAAATCAAAGTCAGAGAGGAACGCTCAGCTGGAGACACACCCACAGGAGTTTGGAAAGCCAGCACTCCTTCCACACCACAGGAATCAATGACAGGCTTAACAAAGGACGTGGGGTTTCCCCTCCCACATCAAGGAATGGAAAGGACAAGCTGGGCACTGTTGTGAACACTTTGTCCCAGCTACCAGGAAGACAGAGGCAGGAGGATCACTTGAGTCTAGGAGTTCAAGGCCAGCCTGGGTAACAGAGAGAGACACCTTCTTGATAAAGGAAGAAAGGAATGGGAGGGGAAAGAAACAGTGAAAGGATAGTCCCTACGGAGGAACAGGGACCCATTCTGAAGACCAAGGCACTCTACTCTTGGAGATGTGTTGGGGAGGTGGGAGAGGGTACAGCAAAGATCACCAGCTCATGGAACCAGAATATTAGAAATATTAAAAAGCAGAAACTGAAAGGGATAGACATCCAAAGAAAGAACTGTATTATTTCTCCAGGTTGTTCTGAGGTCCCATGAGTTACTTGAGTGAAATGACAGGTGAGGTAGAAGAGATGTATGGCTTACAGTCAGGGGTATGAGGTCTTGGACCTGTCACAAACTCTCCAGGACATGGATCAGGTATAGCCAATGAGAAGATTCTACAGAAACATGATGTCATGGCTGGAAATCTATTCCCCTAGAAGTCAGCAGGGAAATCAAAAGGTACAAGTAAGTTCAAGCCCAGTTCTGAAGCAGGAGAAGAAAGAAGTAGATCTCATGCAGATTCCAAAGAAGCCACAGTCTTGACAGCTATGGGTATGAACAAAACATACGGGGAGCAGGAGGGAAGCCAGTCCCAAGTGAACAAACTGTATTCATATCCACATCATCAGACCTAGAGGCAGACTCCCAATGCAGAAAGAAAACATTTCTTCAAGCACCTTGTGATGGACTCAACAGTGACTAAAACCCATGATTCCAAGGATGAAGGCTGTCTGATCATTGTTCAGTCTCTGGCTGGGCAAAGAATGATTGTGTATACTTGTAACTAAAAGGACGAAGAAGAGATGGACTACCAATCATTATCTTCTGAGAGCTAAGCACTGAGATATGTGCATGTATGTCCATGAAATTTCATTTCATCTTTCTAGTCACCCATTTAATAGATCAAGAAACTAAAGTGCAGAGAGACTTCAGAAAATGTCCAGTACACATTGACCAGCAGTCATGGCTGCTGGATATGATGGAGAAGCAAGTCTCTGAGAGCCCAGTGGCTCCCACATGCACATAGGCCCCTGAGCATCATATTAGAACCAGCCAAATCTGCCATAATGATTAGAGGCAGAGAGTAGTCAGCCCAGGCAGGAGCAAAACGCACCAGAGGGCTGCAGGTCTGCCAAGCCCACAAAGAGGGATCACCCTGGGCCCAGTCTTTCTATCAGGTAACTTTTAACTTGGCACATAAAAATGAAAAAGTGCCTTTGTTTAAAACCCTCCTAAAGTTTCTGATCACAATGATTTATGTAAATAAAATGTTAAATTAAAATGAAGGTGTTAATAAAATTACATATATGATGGAATGGCTGTTCTTTTTAAAACTGATCTGCAATAAATTTTCTAAATTCTGATTGCAGGTGATTCCAGCCTTGAAAGCTTTGCCAACAATAGCCAGCAGAGGTCTATTACTGAAGTGGTATTAATATAGCTATCATCACCAATTCAAAGCAGATAATAAAGGACTGACACATTTATTATCATTATTAATTAACAGTTTTCTAAGATGGAATTAAATCAATATGCTGCTCTGATATCATTTTAACTAGTTATGCAAATCAAACATTTAGAGCCCATGAACAGATATAAATGCCATTCAAAATTCACTTCACACTTATTACTGTAATATCAGAACTTTCAGGCTTTGCTAGTAAAAAAAAAAAAAAAGACTTAATGCTCATTTAATTACACTCAGACATAAAGCTTATGGAATGAAAGTTGAAATAGCTGATTAGTTAGGAAGTCGCAGTAAGGCTATAACATTCAGGATAGACAATGAGATAATAATGTGAAGATGCAGGGCTCTGCGTTGAGAGGTTCTGGCAGATCCTATTAAAAAGAACAATGACATGTGTAGGAGAATGTGTCTTGAAATTACAAAGTTGAGGATCCTTTCTTAGGTCCAGAAAGTAGACGACGAGGAAGAAGATAAAGAGAAAGGAAAAGAGAAAAAAAATGGGGAAAGGAAACCCTACAACTCATCATTTATAAAAATAGGAAACTTCCAGGCTAAATTGCTAAACACTTCCTCCTCCTTAGAGACAGCTGCAGAGGGTTTTTCCTACAGAGCCACCTCTGCCTCCCAGCTTTCCTCTCCAGGTAAGAGGAGTTCTTCAGGTCAGGGCAGCTCTCTACAGAGTCACAGCGAGATTCAGAGCATTTTGCTCCTGGGTTCAATGAGGACAAAAAGTGAAGTAAAAGGTTTGACACAGAGATTTGGGTTACTCATCTGGACAAGCAGCTAAACCCTAAAGAATGGGTGACACTAAAAATGCTATGAGAGGGACCTGACCCTTCTCCAGCTCCATGGCTATTTGGGCAATGAGCCACCTGCTTGCTTGCTCAGGTGGTTCAAAACATAATGCCAAGAGGGAGGGTGATGGAATGAATGACTTTCTAAGTGCCCTAGTTGGCACATTTTGAGCATTGCTCAAGTGGACTTCTAGAAGCGCGCGGCATGTCTGCTATCAGCACCATAGAATAAAAGCAATAATTCTGATTGGCAGGTGCAAAGGGGTTCTGGTCACATCAACCACTAAAGGCTCCATGCATGGAGCAGCCAAAGACAGTGCTGTCAGGACCATGGTTTGGCTTGCAGTAAGGAACACAGTGATCCACAGAAGTTCACTGGGCTTCTAGCAAGTAGAATTAAGCTTTGAATGTTTTTATGAAAAGGACTGACTTGTTTTAGTAACATGTGTTAGTCTGTGAAATACTGGCTCATCTTTTTTCTTCAAATCATACTCCGTCTTCACCCTAGAGTACATTTGATCCTCAATGCAATCAGGTTCAGAGCTAGAAAATAAATAGTATATAGACCAACAGAAAATGTAGCAATTGTTCTGCTGTGATCCAAATGAAACAATATAAAAAGGAGAAAATGCAATCTTATTATCCTCTCCCCAACTTCCACCCTCAACCTCAGCACCTTAACATGCACCATTATCCAAAGATCAAGCTACATACCAGTAGGCATCATATCATATTGTTGCGAGCTATGGAGATTTACAAATTAAAAAATAATAAATGACTAATAAGTTAAAATTTGAGGCACTATGATCCTATTCTGGGAGTGGGAAATTACAACTGTCACTGTGAATAGTTGTGCAAGTGGGAAAATGCACAGAAAGGAGACTGGAAAGATGTATAAGAAAGTCTGTAGCAGCAGGTGACTCAGAGCAGGCTGATTCTGGGTGACACTTTATTGCCTTCTTTGTGCCTCGATGAATTTTCTGAATTTTCACAAGGACCATTCTTCCACAAAAGAAATGCTTACTGAGAGCCAACCATTGGCCACACAGTAAGGCAGCCTGCTGGAAAGACTGTGACCAAGACAATCAGGGTCCCTGCCCTCTCCATGAAAGAAATTAACAGGAGTCAGAGAAACAAGCAATTAGTTTAAAAGATGATTATTTTGTGATTTAAAAAAATCACTGTTTGTAAAAACTTCCTCCTACTTAATGAGAATTCTACACATCTTTCCTACCTCTTGAGCAAAACTGAAATGTCCCAGTTGAGAGTGTTTATCTCCTCCCCAAGGGGAAGCAATCACACAGCAAGTGCCTGGGGCTTGAGAGATCACTCTTTTCTTCTTGCAATGCAGAGGTGGATTTTTTGTCAAGCAAGATCCAAGCATTTGGGTAAACGGTCCTGGTGTCCTCTCAACCCTCACAGGATGATTTTCATTGAGAATTTCCCACAGAAATAATCGGGGCCCTCTGCCTTTCTGGTCACGCCACTCTCCAGAGTCTACTGGCTATACTTAAATCTCCAGACTCAGTGATCCCATCCATGGTCCAAACCTTCTCCACTCCCGGCTTCCCATCAGCCACAAACATGAAGCAAAATTGCCATAAATCATCCTCTTTGAAGACCTTTGATCTTTTAAAACATTCACCATCTCTCTACACCTTCAAATATCTGGAGAATATAGAAGAACCTAGGGAAGACTGATAGAGGGGAGAAAGGTTATGAGAAAAATTCTGTCTTCATCCCTTTTAGGAAATTCAACTTCTGGCTCAGGAATAACACAGAAATAACAATTCTATGTGTGAGGACAAGAATGTACAAATGGCTATATCTAAGGGTGGACATGAGACCTCATTGGTAGGTAAAACACACAGAATACAAAATACAAGCTCAACCTGGCAGATTGCTGGAGGTGACAATCGAGAGGATGTTTGCCAAGGTAAGCAGTGACCATCTGTCAGGCCAAACCCTAAAATAGTCTTTGATGACTATAGCATGACTGGTGCAGTCCTGCCTCTGGAGGGCTTAGCAGGTGAGACCAATAAGTGAAGCATCCAATTATGAGGAAACCATCACCTCAGCTTAGGGAACAGCATGAGTGGCAGTAAATTAGGCTCAAAGCCCAAAGACTAGAGCTAAAGTAGGATGTCCACCCAAGATGGAGCTATTATTACCACACAGAAGAGCAAGCCCTTCAGCCTTGCCTTGTGTGTTTCCCTGTTAGTCAACACAGCCCGGCAACCATGAGGCCACCCACACAGAATACGGATGGCTTTGCCATCACATAATAACTGTATATTTTGCCCCTGCTTCCCTGGCATTGGGTATCCAAGGGAAGCCATGGACAGTGGAACAAACCTATCAAGTGGTGGGTCTTAGGACATGTCATTAAACAGAAGTAGACACCAAAACTTCATAAAGACTACTATTCTTTAAACTCTTTCCAAGGGGACATTTCCCCCAAACTTAGTAAGAGGCTCCCTACCCAGCCTCGGGTTGAAGAACAGCAGTGCTCTCTCCCTCCCCGTTGATAGTCTGTCTCCCGGCTCTACCTCTACTTGATCTTCGGCCCCAGATGTTCCGCTTCAGAGCATTTCTTGTGCCCCCCTCAACACCAAAAAAAAAAAAAAAGTCACTCAAAAGTAAAAGCAGCAAGAAAGTCTTTAGCTTGTCAAACGGGAGGAATGACATTCCAGGAGCAACTGGAGCCTAGGTCAACTGGTTCCCTTGCTGTTGGTGATGGGTGATGTTGGACTGAGCCACACCAGTGCATGGTGAGGAAGGGAGCAGCTGCAGTTAGGGACCTTCCTCAGAAGCCATCCACAGAACAGAAATTCAAAGTACACCATGTAATTTAAAAAAAAAAAAAAAGAAAGAAAGAAAAGACATGATGCTCTTCTTAAAATTGGAACTTGAAAGGGAAAAGGATAAGGAGAGAAGGGATGAGAGAAAAGTAAGTCTTCAAGTCTATTCCACAAATGAAAACAAGCAAAGACATGTGTTCGTTTTTAATCCTAGAAAGAGAAATTAACCCACTATAGCAAGAAAATTAACCAAGGGAAGATACAGCATTCTTTTTTAAACTAGGCAGCACCTTCTTGGCCCGCTTCAACCCTCACCCCATCCCAATCGACTTCAATCCACCAAAGTCAGGGGGTTGAAACCTCCTTCAAGGTGCAGTGGGCAAGAAAAAGGACTCCACAGTTTTCTGCCTGGATTCAAATCCTGTTTCCCATCAGCTGGACAAGTCATCTAAACTCTCTGTGTCTCAGTTTCCTTGACTTTAAAATTAAAATAGGACAGTCCTCTCTCTCATAGGGTCATCAAGAGGATCAAACATGGCTGATTGTAAAGGACTGTTGTGAGTCCACCCTGTAGGTGGCAAGCACTCTGCACACCAGGAGCTATTATGATGTTGGCATCACTGCCATCTTGCAAAGGTCCTTTCCACTCAAGCCTTCCCCACAGTGGAGATGGCCCCCATCCCTGCAGTGGGGCTGGTTGGTGTCTGCACAGCTCCCAAGGCTGAGGGCAGCTATGTATTCCTACCACAGTAAAATTATGCCCAAACCTATGAATGTGCAAACTTCCCTGAATGAGATTACTTGAAAGCAATTTTGAGGACTTGGTCCTTCAACACTTTATATAACCAATTTATAATAATGGGGCTTTTTTTTCCTGTGGTCCACAAGTCTCCCAGATTGTTATTAGTGTTGCCTTGGTTAGGAAGCTGCAATATGATCCGCTGACTAGAAATACTGGCATAATTTATTGCATTATTACTCCTCTGAACTGCAAGCAATTAATTACCTGCAGCAGGATGCACAAGTAAAAATTTATCAGAGGAAAGTGATGAAAAATGTGCCCACTGCTTTAAAATAATAGGTGCTTAATGGTTTTTTGTTTGCTGGCTAATCTCAGGCATCTTATAAACAACTCCAGCTTGCATATCAGTTGTGAATCGAACCCCATCCTCTATCCCCCCTTTATATTATTCTATCATCCCATATCTCCCCTGAGGACAGGAAGAAATGTCTAAAATATTCACTTAAAAGCAGAAGAAAAATTTCATTTCTCTCCTGCATGGAAAAATTATTAATATAATATAGAAATACGTGATGAAATATATGCGTATGTTTATCGCTTGTGTTGGTAACGCAAATATATTTGCTTGACTGATGTGCCCCTTCCTCTATCACAGCATTTGACTTCAAAACTTATAAAACCCATGCTGGATAAAAAGACACATCCTAAGGGATACGTATATATGAACTGTTATCTCCAACACCTCGTGACATTCATGTAACCTGCATCTGAAATCCTCAAATGCTGTCCCTGAGAAATTTTTCCACCGAACACTCTCCTCATCTTTCTCCTAATTCCATCATCGACCAAGACCCAGAAAGAGAGAGGAAACAGGGCCAATATATGTTATTGTATTATTTATAAATTCCGTGCGCATATGAAAGATGGGATAAATTCATTATATATTTGTTTCTCCCTTTCAGAATTATTCACATCTGTATGATTCTGTAATTGTTTCTTCTATAAAGTTATTGGAGTAATTTTGCTCCATATATTCCCGATCAATTCCCCCTCTCAAGGGCACAGTTGAAAAGTGATATTTGAAAACGGCCTCTGATAGATTGCATGGTTAGTCAGCAGCAGAGACAAACAACCTAATCCAGCACAAATTAGTTCGGCTGCCAGCAATAGTTTTATACAAAGATGTAAATTATGTTGTCAAAATCGGTCGCTTTCTAGCTTGCTGCTCAGCTAACAAGAAACCACTTTGGCTGATAAAGATGAACACTAAGCTTCCCTCTCTTACAAATTTGCAAATCTGCCATTTCAGCATTCTGTTAGCCACAAACAAACGGCCCGCTATAATTGCTTCTTTTCTTCCACGGTGGTATTTTTTCCTCCTTGTGCTGCTCCTTCAAGGCTACACTTGAAAACAACAACAACAAAGCCCCAAAGCACCACCACAATAAACACTAGCGCCTCTCAGACAAGAACTGAAGGAAGAGCTGGCCTCCTGTGGCCACTACTCCCTTCCCTGCAAAACCAAAAGCCCAGCCACTCACGCATGGCATAGGCCCCGCCATGGTCTCTCCAAATCTGTTGTCTAAAGGACCAAGAGGGCAGGGAATATTTTTGGCTTTCATGGAGATGGAAATATCCTTACAGCTTTCAACAAGGATCGTCTTGGACAGTACCCCATCCATTCTTCCTTCTTTTACAAGCTCCCAATCCAGTCAAGGGAGGGGGACACAGCATACTTTCAAGGGGCCCATGTGGAAAGCTCCAGCAGGCTGCCTGTGTTAAACTGGAATCAGATAGATCTAATGCTGGACTGAAAATAATACTGCATTATAACGGTAATTATATCCAGCATAAGTCAAATAAATAAATTATAAATTACAATTACCCTTTAAAGTTGCTAGTCTCACTGTTTGCTTTACAATTAACTGCAGGTGCTTCTGCATGTTTTATTACAGTCCCAAAGTTATATATTTGAAAGAATGGTACAGATGATTCCTGTTTATTTGTTAAATTAAAGCATTGTTGGTAAAATTACGGCTTAATTAATATTATGGGTACTGTATAACAAAATAGTTTACCTTGTACATAATTTATTTCCACATGCATATCTCAGCCCAGACCCATTACAGCTCTAAGGCAGCTAAAATAAAATATTCCTCCTTTGCTGGCATTTTTCTAAATAGCAGTTCACTAAATCAATATTATTCACTTGGTATTTTTAAAAGCAGTGTATCTTAATAATTACACAGCATTAGAGTAGGCAATAATTTTACTTGCTAAGCATATTAAATTTAGCAAACCATCAGTCAAATAGTTTGTTCTTTCTCAGAATGGGTAAGCAGTGAGTGAGTTTGGAATCATGTTCCTTTGGTATAAATGTCACATAGAGTTTAAGAATGCGTCTGTGACTCCCTAAGCCAGCCCGGCACTATATATCTTTATTAGTTTCAGTGGTCAGTGCAGTGACCAGTTGTTTATTCTCATTACTCAAGACAAGGTGAGCCACTTGGTAGTGACTGCAATCACAGCTAAAAAACATATGACTTTGCAGAAAGTAAAATCTGTAGACAAGGCTACGTGCACAATGGCCGAGACACGGGCTCCAAACAGGACTGGCAGAAGGATGGAAAGAAGGTAACTAAACACAGGCGCACATTGGTTTGTGTGGATGAGCTCTCAATCTGTCTCCACCCTTTATCTCTGGGCCACCTTATGCTTTTTCATTGTTCTTTATTCACTGGAAAACACCACTAATTCCTTATTTCTCTTGTCTTGGTCCACGTCTGAATTTATTCTTTCCTTCTCAAGCTCACAGAAAACTTCTTATGTACCATCTCTCTTCCTATATCATCACCCCTAAATAAAGCAAATCCCTCTAAAAAATCAAAATCTATTCTTCTAAATATATATATTTACACACAGAGAGAGAGAGAGAGCGAGAGAGAGAGAGAGAGAGAGAGAGAGAGAGAGAGACTTATTTTTCAGAAAATCAATTCACCAGCTGCTTAAAACCAAAGCAGGTGATTTCTGCCTGAGCTGTAGGAAACTGCTAGCACTATCAAACACTATCTGAATAATGCTTTTAAATATGGTGTAATCCCCAGGTTCTGACTTTTAGATAAATGTATAGAACCTCTTGATCACTGTGGAGAAGAGAAGCAGGGTGAGGTAGAAATAGGCAAGCTGTGCCAGGAAATGGCCCCTCAATCTGCACAGGACAGTAGTCCATATCTTCTCCATCTTCTGCTTCTCTCTCTTCCTACTCAGAGGCAGCCCAGACTTCTCTTTCCATGGATCCTGGTAAGGTGACACCATTTTGGAGACCCAGCAAAACCTCAGAGGAGCCTCTACCTCAGTCCACTGTGGCCAAAGTTCAAGCCATGCTCACAGGTGTTCAGTTTACAAACTTCAGAGAAATTTCCTGGTGGCCTTCTATGGCTAGAGACAACATGTAAATGCCAATGGTTTGCTCAGCCTCTTCTTCTAAGGCAGCACAGACCTGCTTCCATCACCAGAAGGAGGCAGCTATCTGGTCATGTGCCGAGGGTCTGCCAGGGTACATGCCAACCAAGAGGGGTCACAGCAGCTCAGGCAGGAATGGAAAAGGGATGATTTCCTGGGTGAGGGAGGATAGAGGAGGACCAGTATTCACTCCAGCCCATGAAGAGAACAGTTCTTGAGTACCTATAACTCTGTGCTAGGCACTCACCAGACCCTGTGGAGAAAGAAGTATAAGACAGATAACATTTGAGAAAAGATAATCACAAAGTTTCAGTTCACAGTGGTAACAGATGAGAGCTGTGTTAGTCAGCTTTTCATCATTGTAACCAAAATACCTGACAAGAACAGCTTAGTGGAAGAAAATTTTATTTTGGCTCACAGTTTCAGAGGTTCAGCCCAGGGTGGCCAACTCCATAGCTTTGGGCTGAAGGTGAGGCAGAACATTGTGGTGGAAGTTCAGCAGGCAGCAGAGGAAATCTACCTAGCTCATGGTAGGCAGAAAGCAGAAAGAGGTGAGAAGGGACTGTAAAGAAGACAAACTCTTCCAGGGTATTCCCCAGTGACCCACCTCCTCCAGCTATGCCCCACCTGCCTATAGTTACTACCCAGTTAGTCTGTTCAAACTAGGATGGACTGATTAGGTTACAGCTCTGACAAAACAATCATTTCACCACTGAACATCCCTGTATTAACACAGGAGCTCTGGGGGGGGGGGACGTTTTATATCCAAACCATAACAAGAGGCAAAAAAGTCATAAAACTTAATTGCCAAACAAAAAAAAAAATGAAATATCCACCCAGCAATCATGGAATGATGTATTCACTAAGATGGGGCATGTAGGGAAAGGTTGGCACCAGAGATGAGATCTAAACTGGATCACGAAAAGCAATTCGAAAATGGAGTGATGGAAAAGAAATAGAAGTGAATTCAACATGAGCAACATTATGTGTGGCAAAGGCTAGAGGAACAGGACTGCAAGGCATAAGACTCAAGAACCACCTCTGCACAACCATGATCACACACACAGGCACATGAAGGAGCACCAGCCTGCACTCCTGCTTTAGAAACCCAACCCCCACCAAACCCACAGCCGAACATCAACCTGTGCACTCCTCAACCTGAGGCCCACTTACATGGGTTTAGGCTATCAGGCCAATATCTATAAATGCAACCTTCTGCCTACATTAAGTCATAAAGGAAAGTACACTTGTTTTTATATACAGGCCTGAAGTTTACACCTTTTACTCTGCAACAGATACATCTCATTGAGAATTTTTCTTCTGTGATACAACTGATCAAGTTTGAGGTAGAGTTCAGTGACTGGTCCGGCTGAAGAAAAGGCCCAATCTATGAATGTAGCAGGTTTCCCAGGGCGGGGGGTGGGGGGGAAGAGCAGCACACACTCTCAGCCTTTACAGGGTGACACTTCTACAGGACACTAACACTTCTGTGTGGCCAGCTGTGACTGTGTACTGGCCCAGGACTCTGGTCAGCTGCAAATGGGAGCAGGTCCTGAGCCTGTACACAGTCAGGTGAGTGTGGATGGAATAACATGGTAGGAAGGGTAGGATAATGATATTAGAAGAAACATGACTAAAAAAAAAAAAGGAGAAAAAAAATCCAAAATTATTGAATGCACTAGGCTAGACCCTTGAACACATGCTACTTCATTTACAGATGAGGACACTAAGACTCCAGTTAAACAATTTGCATTCAAGGGCTCCACAGCTAACAGGTTTGTAGAGGCCAACTGTGAACCCAGAGCTCCCCAATTCTGAAGGAGATGGTATTTCCCCCTGCTTGTGCCTCAGAGTGGCTGGCTGACAGAGACACAATGCACAGGATTGCTTTCATAAGAGACTCACTGTAACGCTAAAGAAAAAAAATGGGGGAAAATGAAGTAGAAATAAAGGGTAGAAAAGAAATGTTTTTTCACTCAATCCCAAATGAACAGAAAATCCTGGAGGGATCTGGGTATTCACCCCACCAACACCACCCTAGAGCACGCAATCCCTCACACAAGAATGAGCTACAACTGTTGACACTGATTAAAACCAGTAGCGTGCACTGAGAACCCAGCAATGCAATTTGGGTGGGCTACAAACTACAGGCCCTAGGGGGGAAGTTTCCCTAATACCTGTAGGCAGCCTCCTTTTTAGGGTATGTAGCAGACATACACACACACACACACACACACACACACACAAAATAGTAGTCTATGTAAATAGGACAATGGGATCTGGTTAAGATGACAACATAAAATTGTCACTATGGCGGAAGTGGGGAAGAAAAGAGAATTAAAGAGGAGGACTAAGAAGTAATTTTTCCATCATTTTTTGTGGTATTATTTCAAAATGAAGAGCATCATCATATGTTGGTATTTAGTTACAAATAAAAGAAAATGCCAACTTAGACTGGGGACAGATGCAGGAAATGTTAAACAACAATACAGCAGGTAAATTACATTATGAGACAGCAACACAAGAGCACTCACAAGTCAGTCCATGATTAAGACCCAAAGAATATCCCTTAGATGAGTACAGTGTACTGCTATTCAAAAGCTCTTCTCCATTCATCATATCATTGGATCTTCCTCAGAGAGGAGGAAGATGCCTATTCTGAATGTTCTGGTCTTCTGACCGAGGCAATGAAAGCCCAGGGAGGTTGACCTGACCAAGGGTCCACTCAGTCTTCAGTAATCCCAGGCCCTCTGACACCTTCTCCGTCCTGGTGCCATCTTTTCCAAAGGAAGCAGAAGTTCAGATGTGGATGAACTATGGTGTGAGACGTGGTGGAGGAAACAGTAATGGTGGTTGACCTCAAGAACCGTGTAGGACTGAGGGTGAAGGGAATCCATGAGGCAATTCAGGGAGATGGAACAGGGTCATTAAAAAAATGGGCAGGAACAAGTTATGGCTGTGAGGTGGTTTGGCTATGGCAGAGCATATAGACAGAAAAGAAGCAAGAGAAGGATCAAGAGAAAAAGGAGTGGGAGTGGTCGATGCCAAGGGAAGGAGACTCCACTTGCCTCTGTAAGTCAGTGGGAGCCATGAAATGATTTTAAGGAGATGGGCATAATAGAAGATATATACTGGCAGGACAAAAATTACGTCATTAGAGATCTAATTTAATGTCACCATTTAACATAGAAGAGGACACTCAAAATACCAAATTGGCCAAATTTTCCAATAAGTGTGAGACACAGGCTGCTACCAGGCACCCCCTAATCAGCCATTTGCTAAATAATACAGGCTTACTCCTTCCACTTAGAGGCTGTGACTGGGAGAAACTTGGCAACGTTACCTACCTGTCCTTATGATGCCTCTGCTCTGGCATCCTCTGGCTTCCCCTCTCCACTATGCTTTTAACCAAGAGACAACATCTTACTTGGATGCCTCTCAGTATCAGAATGCAGGTGCCTTACAGGTGACTTCAGCTAGTTCAGTAAAATAACTCAAGCCAAAAGCACAACTGGTAAATCCATGGAGTGTCCCTTCCCCACACAATGCTCTTTCACAGAGACCTCCAGCCTAACTTTGTGGTTCCAGATCACAGAGTTGGCATAGATCATCTTAGTCCCCAGCCCTAGACAGTCTGCCTAATGGATCAGGGATAGGACCCAGATATATGCATTGTCAGAATCTCCAGGTGACTCTGATGTTTTGCCAGATTTGAAACCCCTGAAATTCCAAAGAGGAAAACAGGAATTTCAGATGCCCTGACAGAAACAGTATGGTGGTATGGTCTAGCCTATCTAGATCCTTCAAATGAAACCATACAAGAAGGGGTCTCTGGAGTTCTAGCACTACATTGTAGATGTTCATATTTCACCAAGATCATACTACAAAGTCAGCAGATTTATATACATATAACTATCTTCATAAAGATCTCATGAAATCAGAACTTGAGATAACTCAGCAAGAACCATGCTAAAATTAAATTTGCTCTCTTAACCAGAAAGGAGCTAAACATAGTAAAGAAGATGATCATGAATGAGTTTAGAATTCTGGGGGAAACTCCATGAATATATTAGGCATAAACTATCATTTAACTCAGAAACCCCAAACATCTGGTCTGCAAACGAACAACTTTTGGTCACCCGGGTATCATACCATATGCTTGCCTTAATCTCTGTAACTGTAATACTCTTATGTACTTAGTTTTTTCCTCTGATTGAGTCACTTTTCCTACTAATTCAGAAATTACAATATGAAAGTTATAACAATGTCATAAATGAATAGAATATTGTTTAACAAAGAGAAGCCAATTGCAGACGCTGGCATAGTTACTATCATTTAAAAAGTCCATTCTGTGTGCCACTGAAAGTCATTTCCTATACCACTGATGACCCAACAGTTAGGGAAATATGATCTAGGACCAACCACCTCATTTGCCAAAAAAAGAAATGAGTGTTCTGAGAGATAAAGTAATTTGACCAAGCTCACACTGCTCCTAAGAAGCATACCTCTGAGCTGGATAGAGTGGCGCATGCCTGTTCCAGCAAGTTGGGAGGCTGGGTCAGGAAAGTTCAAAGCCAGTCTCAGCAACCTAGTGAGGCCCTAACCAACTCAGCAAGATGCTGTCTCTAAATAAAATACAAAAAAAAGGGCTGGGACTGGGGCAGTGGCACATGCCTGTAATCCCAGTGACTCAGGAGGCTAAGGCAGAAGGATCACAAATTCAAAGCCAGCCTCAGCAAAAGCGAGGCCCTAAGCAACTCAGAGAGACCCTGTCTCTAAATAAAATACAAAGTAGGTCTGGAAATGTGACTCAATGGTCCAGTGCCCCTGAGTTCAATCCCCAGTACCTGTCCCCCTCAAAATAAATAAAGGCAAGCATACCTCTGGTCTCCCAAGTCCTTGCTCAGTAATGTTGTTTCCTGTTTTATGAATATTCAGCTGATATCTTAATAGCAAATCATTGTCATATTTTCATTAAAATAAGTACCCTAAGTATCTCTACTAGGCAACATTAAGGGAGCCTACTTCAAACAACTTTGTTTATCTCTGAACATAAATAAGGGTTTTTTTCCTTTTAAATACAGTTGTCACAGACTTTTCATTAATTCTTATGCGTCCCTTTACTCCAACAATTCTCTGTTTTCACAACAAATTTCATAAAACTACATTTTAAATAACACATGTTCTTTATTTGAGGCTGGCTCTTGTGTTTTGCAAAATGCCGTGCATATTTTTAAGACGTCCGTATCTTGAGCAGTCAGACTTCGTGAAATGACTCATTTATGATTCGACACAGAGTGAGAAAGCCACTGCAGTCTTCGGGGTCTCTTTCCTCAAGCCCACGTCCTTAATTAGCAGAGAGGGAAGAAGGGGCAGTGATCACTCCCCTTGTCAATCACCAAGATTCACCCAAGCTGACTGGGTGGCTTCAATGGATCACAAGCTGCTGCTGCTTCTAAAGAGCTCGGCTCAGCAGGGGAGGGTCCCCAAGGCAAGGTCAAGGCTTGGTGAGTTCCTTGATACACCTCCCCAGGGAGCAGCCAGCCTCCTGTTCCCCAGCCCTGAACTGTGGACACTCTTGTCCTGGGGTTGCTGCTATCCTCAGGTTATAACAAGTTCATGATTCCAAAAGAAAAAGAATATAAAAACAGCACCCATGTCCACAAACCCACCTTGTAAATTAAATAGCGTGCTGCGAGTAGCACAGTGCGCCCTGTGTCATGTTGTGAGATGCAAGTGCAAAACACAGGTTCTGAAGAAGCAAGGGGAGACTGGGATTCAGTCCCCACCACCACTGTCAACCCTGCTAAGGGGACAAGAAGTTGACCTGGGTAGGGGAGGAGAGGAGAGACAGGACAGGAGGGAGACGCTGGGAGGGAGGATGAGGGAGGAGGAAAAAAGTCCTAGGGCTTCTTTCTTCCCTTCTCCCCCCTAGTCTGTGGCATGAAAAAACAATGGCTTTTCTGAGGCACTGTGCAGACAAGGCAGCTCTGAAAAAAAAAACTAATGGCCGTGATTAATGACAATGGGCTGTAGGAGAGCAGGGACACAGCCGCCACATACATCATCCCTTCCCGTCAGTCTCTGCTCCTCCCTGCCCCTCTTCCTCCTACCAGCAAGGCATTATAAAAACGTCTTATCTGCTCCGGACGCTTATTTTAAAGCTGAAATCACAGCGAGACCCCCACCCAAAAGACAAACAAAGAGCGAGAAAGACCGGCCAAGAAAGGATGGCGCTAGAGGAGGGCAGGAGAGGAAAGAGGAAGAGAGGAGGAGAGAGGGAGAGAGACAAAGAGGTGATAGGGTGAACAAGAAAATGGCATGTAAAATAACTCTAAGATATTCCAGGGGAAAATGTGCAGGCTGTAATCATTCAAGATTTCAGCAACTTGACTCCTCACATGCTGAAGCCACATTTTCAAGGTCTTATCTGCCATATGGTTCCCTGTTTAGATGATTTATTAGGTGTAGAAAGCACACTGATAAATTTTACTGCATTTCCCTGAATAGGCAACCTATGGTGTCAATAACAAAGCTCAGGCGGCTTTAATGAAAACTGCAAGCACCAAAGGGTAACCATTTATTTTTGAGTCGCTATAGTATTACTAGGACAAAATTTATCTTCCCTTCTCACGCACTCTGTAGAAACCAAATCTGGTCAAAGTAACAGAGATCACATCCATATGTCAGTGGCTTGCTAACATCTCCCCGGCATGAAGCACTGGCTGTTGCGCTGGAGAAATTGTTTGGTGCTTGCAAGTGACCCATTTTGCATAAGAAATCTTGTTTTTATGAAAAACAAGGAGAGACCCAAAGAACTCTGCAAACGCCAGAGCCTCAGCAATCACACTTAAAGGTGCCACCGAGTCCTCTCGTTTTTCTTTACCCAGAAAATGGGACAGCTGCCCCAGGGGTAGGAATGAAAAAGGAGAAGGTGATGTGTGGATGAGGAGGAGAGAGATTTAGAGAGACAGTCCAATCCATAAATATTTTAAATTTAACCCATCCACACAACATTGTTTGCCTCTATCCACTCTGTTTCTTAGGACGCTGGTCATAAAATAAGTGAAGTCTCTGTTCTCCGCTCATTACCCCGTTCCTAACCCTGCACCTGCCCCTCAACATATACACACACTGCCCCCAAATGCCTCTCTTCCTGGCTAGTAGCTATCTGCAAGTCTGATGTATGTGTTATTTTTATAACGAGAAACAATCCAACTTTTTAAAACTCCAAAGGCAGCAAAATTAATGACCAAACTGTGGTGGTGGTTGGGGGGG